>NW_019392993.1:2032083-2381758 GCF_000648675.2 Cimex lectularius
CGGTGATGAACCTCTAGTTTGATCGTTTTCGTACATTTTGGTTTCCCTACCCTCGCTGATTAAGTCTGTCAGACTGATATCTCCAACGACCAAACTACAGGTTTAACCCATCGAAGGACCCAAGAGGAAATCTCACCAAAAAAAGTGTAAATGACAAAGTAAGGATAACACCGTGTAGTCCTTGAACTAAATGGCTGTTTGAGAATAGTTTACATTCTCCAAAATAAGTAAAAGTATGGGTTTTCTTTTCCAAATACTGTCAGTGTCGTGATAATCTGTAATTACACCTGACTGCTCTGTCACATTTTTTATAATTACCTAGTAAATAATTTCTGCCATACTAATTCATGAGTACAATTCAAGTTACGATTTACTGTTTAATTATATATACAAAAAAATCCAAGATCACAGAAAACCATTCCTCATGTACTAAAAAAAGAATTGATACTATATTTATTTAATAAAAATCTGAAATTACAATTTATTTCATAAATTCACTAGTTTCCGTGGTCCGCTTGACCATTTTCATAAATATGACATAATTAGGAAGAAATTAAAAATTACATAAAATCATACCTGAGATATCAATTATACAATATGTATGTCATACTACTTCCAGGGATCGATTTATTTTACCTTTTAATTATATTGTTTTAATGAAAAGCAAAGATCGCAGAAATACATATCGCAGTAAGCAAAAATATAAACGTTTTATTTCTTACTAATTCCAGAGAACAATTTTATTTCTTTAAAAAGAATATTTGATATAATTTGAAGTTTATTATTTTTAATTAAGTAATGTTATGTACCTTTTAACATCAAGAATATCACATATCGCTTGACCTGGCTATGAAGGGTTAATAAACGATTTTAAGGAGATTATAAAGTGTAAGTAATAAAAAAGTCAGAAATAAACATGAAATTGCCGGTGAGCAGATATTGTTATGCTCCTGACTGGGATTGTCCGGGTAAGGAAAAAGTCAAGAAGGTAAGGATGGTAAGGAGAAGAATGTACTAAATAAAACATTGAAAACGTATTAGTTGCATAAAAATCTGAAGTTACAATTTACTTCTAAACTAAGACATAATTAGGAAGAAATTAAAGATTGCATAACATCATATCTCAGGTACTAAATATACAATATGTATGGCATACTTATTCCAGGGATCGATTTATTTTACCTTTTAATTATATTGTTTGAATGGAAAGCAAAAATACATTTCTCAGACAGCAAAAATATAAACTGTTTGTAAATCCCAGGCCCTGAAGCTGATCTCAATAAAGATCGAAACGTTGGCACGATAAAGAAAATGTTTTTCTGAAACCTATATCACACCAGACCGCATCTCACGATTTCTGTATAATTATCGATTAACGGTCACTAATCAACACACAAAAAAATAAACTTTTATTTCCTGCTAATTCCAAGAAAAATTTTATTTCTTTAAAAAGAATATACTTAATGACAAAAGTAGGCATAAAAATTAATTTAAAAACAATGAAATGGGGCGTCGGTGGCCGAAACGGTTTTGACACGAGTAAGGTAAAGGTCCCGGGTTCGAATACAGGGCAGATGTATTCGAATCCGACCTACTTTCAAATGGGCTTTTTTTTCAAAAACACCGGCACCCCAAGAGTTCATGTAACCTCAAGTTGAAATACCCTCATAAAAAAGTGGTAAATATAGACAAATTATTATATGTTTTTTAAATTTATTATTTTTAACTATGACATAATTAGGAAGAAATTAAAGATTACATAAAATCCAAACATACAATATGTATGTGATACTAATTCCAGGGAACAATTTTATTTCTTAAAAAATAATGTACTTAAAGAAATAGGTAGGCATAAAAATCAAGAATTGTTATGTAACTTTTAACACCATGAATTGTATGACCTGGCCTTAAAGGGGTAACAAACGATTCGAAGAAGATTATAAAATTAAAATAATTAAAAAAGTGACAAATAAACATGATATTGCCGGTGAGCAGATATTGTTATGCTCCTGACTGAGATTGTCCGGGTAAGGAAAAAGTCAAGAATGTAAGGATGGTAAGGAGAAGAATGTACTAAACAAAAAATCGAAAACATATTAGTTGCATAAAAATCTGAAGTTACAATTTACTTCTTTACTATGACATAATTAGGAAGAAATTAAACATTGCATAACATCATATCTCAGGTACTAAATATACAATATTTATGGCATACTTATTCCAGGGATCGATTTATTTTACTTTTCATTATATTGTTTTAATGAAAAGCAAAAATCGCAATAATACAATTCTCAGTCAGCAAAACTATAAACTTTTATTTCCTACTAATTCCAAGGAACAATTTTATTTCTTTAAAAAGAATATACTTAAAGACAAAATTAGTCATAAAAATTAATTTTAAAAAATGAAATGGGGCGAGGATGGCCGAATCGGTTTAGACACGCGTAAGGTAAAGATCCTGGGTTCGAATACCTTCTTTTTAAATGGGCTTTTTTTCAAAAACACCGGCACCCCAAGAGTTCATGTAACCTCATTGTTGAAATACCCTCATAAAAAAGTGGTAAATATAGACAAATTATTACAGGTTTTTTAAGTTTATTATTTTTAACCAAGAATTGTTATGTAACTTTTAACTCAATGAAATGTTCGACCTGGCCTTGAAGGGTTAACAAACGATTCGAAGAAGATTATAAAATTAAAATAATTTAAAAAGTCACAAATAAACATGATATTGCCGGTGAGCAGATATTGTTATGCTCCTGACTGAGATTGTCCGGGTAAGGAAAAAGTCAAGAAGATGAGAAGAATGTACTAAACAAAAAATTGAAAACATATTAGTTGCATAAAAATCTGAAGTTACAATTTACGTGTTCGAATACAGGGCAGCTGGCCTACTTTTTAAATGGGCTTTTTTTCAAAAACACCGGCACCCCAAGAGTTCATGTAACCTCATTGTAGAAATACCCTCATAAAAAAGTGGTAAATATAGACAAATTATTACAAGTTTTTTAAGTTTATTATTTTTAACCAAGAATTGTTATGCAATTTTTAACACAATGAATTGTTTGACCTGGCCTTTAAGGGTTAACAAACGATTCGAAGAAGATTATAAAATTAAAATAATTAGAAAAAGTCACAAATCAACATGAAATTGCCAGTGAGCAGAAACTGTTCTGCCCCTGACTGAGATTGCCTGGGTAAGGAAATAGAAATAAAAGAAGGTAAGGAAAGTAAGAAGAAGAATGTACTAAATAAAAAATTGATATCATATTAGTTTCATAAAAGTCTGAAGTTACAGTTTATTTCTTGACTATGACATAATTAGGAAGAAATTAAAGATTACATAAAATCCAAACATACAATATGTATGTGATACTAATTCCAGGGAACAATTTTATTTCTTAAAAAGTAATGTACTTAAAGAAAAAGGTAGGCATAAAAATCAATTTAAAAAATGAAAAGAGTAGTAAATATAGACAAATTATTACAACTTTTAATATCATGAATTGTTTGACCTGGCCTTGAAGGGTTAACAAACGATTCCAAGGAGATTATAAAATGAAAGTAATAAAAAAAATGACAAATAAACATGAAACTGCCGGTGAGCAGATATTGCTATGCTCCTGACTGAGATTGTCCAGGTAAGGAGAAAGTCGTAGTATAAGTCAGGCCATATCCTACGGACGGGTACTGAGATCGTATCGTTAAGTGCTGCTATAGATAGGAGGCGAAGGGCTGCACATTTCCAGTAACGTCTCAATCTTCCATTAGCCGAGGCCGTGGGCTGCGTGGGATTTTAATGCCCGGCAACACTCTCCTTGACTTTCCGGGGCTTTCTAAGCTCAGGGCGGTGGAGCCACGGCGCGGCGCACGGGGGGGGGTGAGACGGCGAAGAGTGCTTACGGCCTTCGGTATCGGCTCTGATCGGTGAAACGAACAGCTTTGAGTTGTTTGAATACGATTAGACAATTACCGGTCCATTTAGTCGGCCTTCCTTCAAAAGGCCGCTCCTTCAACGAGTCACATCTTCTTTCCTTTGAATTCCAAATTATCTCGTACCAGAATCCGAGTAGGCGATTATAATTTTGGCTCTGAGCTTATTTAACCAATCTAGCTCTTTTTTCTTTTCTTTTTTCAGAAATAGTGTGTTCTTTCTGTTCTCGCTGAGAAACATAAATACTGTTGGATATAATGTGATTGTTGATATATTAACATTGATTTATAAAAATCCTAGCGATTTCGATGAATCTTCTATTCAAAACTTATGCGTTTTAGTAAATATTTGGACTAAAATTAAGTTTAAAACTTTAAGGCTAATTAATTTTCCAAAATGAATCCTTAATCAATATGTACAGTTCGAGTATATTCCTGCATTTCTGAACCTGCCCGTCTAACCCTGATCTCTTATCAAAAATGGAACTTAACTTATAAGCATCAAGTCTGCATTCTGATATGCAGTTATGTTTTATTTATCTCATTATATTTTATTTTATTATTGAACGAATTGCGATTTCCAAAACTGGGACTAACTGACAAGCATCAATTCTGGGATTTGATAAGCAGCTATGCAGTTTCTTTTGCAGTGCCCATATTTAAGTAAGATTTTTGATAAAATTACATCTATCTATAAAAAAAATCATAGCAAGTCGTAAATTCCTACCAGTCCCAAAATTTCAATATATTCCTATTTGTTGGAGACTTAACTGAAAAGAATGGAGCCTGGGGCCTGATAAGCAATTATGTTTTATTTATCACATAATTTTATCGAATTTCAATGAGGACTGTTAGTTTTCTTAATTCATGTTCGAGTACATTCCTGCATTTTTCAACCTTTCCGTATTCTTCGAAATTTTGTGGCTGATCAAAGACTGTTTTCACGTACGGAGTTATATTTTATCTGTCAATTCTTAGATTTTTCGAATATACGTTTTTCAATGTATGCCTTTATGTATATAAATTTTTCAAATTTGTCAAAACTGGGACTTAACTGATGAGCAAGCATCAAGTCTGATATCCAGTTATGCAGTTACTTTTTTAAGTTAGCTATTGATAAAGTAATATCCATTGTAAAAAATCATATCTAAGTCCTAAGTGCTTCCCAATCTCAACATTCGTATAATTCCTGTTAATGACTTAATTAAGAAGAATCAAGTCTGTGGTTTGATATGATAATTTTATCGATTTGTATTGAGTCCTATTAGTTTTCTTAGTCAATATTTATAGTTCGAATACATGCCTGCCTTTTTGAACTTTTCCGTACCTTTCAAAGGATCAAAAAGTTAACTCAAAAGCACTAAGTTTTGGAGCTGTACGCAGTTATTTTTTATCTGTCACACAACTTTATCAATTCTAAGATTTACATAATCATAATGCTTGCAAAATGTTTTTTTATTTATTCCTGTATAAATGAATCTTCAAAAATGGGCATAGCTGATTTATATAAAATCTGGGATCTGATTTGCAGTTATGCAGTTAATTTTTCAGTGTCTATATTTAAGTAAAGTTTTGGTAAATAATATCTGTTCGAAAAGAATTGTAGCATAAGGGGTCCAAACTGCTTCACAATCCCAAAATTCGAATATTTACGTTAGGTTTTTGATAAAAAATAATATCTACTTTGTATAATAATAGAAAGCCCTATGTGCCTCCCATTCCCAACATTCGAATATTTACGTTAGATATTTGATAAACATAATATTTATTCCACGGCCAACTTTTTAAGCTCCCTTAAATTTTCACTTAAACGTTCGAATATATTACTAAAAGTGTTGGAGAAGCAAGTCTGGGGGTTTGATACGCATTTCCTGTTTTTACGTTAAATTTTAATAACCATTAGTCAAGTAAGTGAACTATGTATCCTTGCGAATAAATTTTTCTATACTATAACTAACTTCACTAAATTCACTAAATTCACTAATTTCGTGGTCCGCTTGACCAATTAATATATTACAATTAATTAGGGTTTTTAGTTGAGATAAAAAAGTCAATGGCACGAGCGGGATTTGAACACACGATCTTCGGCTAGATGTGCCGCTGCTCTACCACTTGAGCTATCGTGACCTCGATCCACTCGGACACGAACCTCCCATCTCAACCCCACCTTTTGAATTTTCCCTCCTTTTTGCCATTTTTCAAATGTCGTGTAATCGGATTGGATTTTCGACGACAAATGAAATGGCCATGGAGAGCTTTAGTGAAGTGTACTTCATTTTAAATCATTAAATTCACTAATTTCGAGGTCCGCTTGTCCAATTAATATATTACAATTAATTAAGGTTTTTAGTTGAGATAAAATGAAAAATGGCAAAAAGGAGGGAAAATTCAAAAGGTGGGGTTGAGATGGGAAGTTCGTGTCCGAGTGGATCGAGGTCACGATAGCTCAAGTGGTAGAGCAGAGCCGTATCTAGCCGAAGATCGTGGGTTCGAATCCCGCTCGTGCCATTGACTTTTTTAACTCAACTAAAAACCTTAATTAATTGTACTATAACTAACTTTACTTTCAAATTTTTGGAGTTTTGTGGCTTTTCAAAAATGAGGCTTCAAATGGCTTCACCTAACAGAAACAAGTCTCAAGTTTGCTATGCAATTTTCATTATTTGCGTTTACGTTTTGATAAAATAGCCCAGATTTAAAAAAAATCATAGTAGTGTCAGATTTCTCTATGTGAAATTTAATCGTTATCGGCCATCCAGGTCTGCCTGTCCTTACTGTATTCGTCAGACGCATCATAATGAACCCTCGAGTTCCATGGGGTTTTAAACCCGAAATTCATATTTAGAAGTACGTTGGATTTGAATTCAGGGCCGTTGAAATTCGAACCAGAGACAGTGATGGTCTAACGGCGAGGGCAGGCCTACCTGGATAAATACTTATGACGACAAAATAATAATATAAAACAAAAATTTTCTAAATGCCTCCTAATCAGTATGTAAATGTGTGAAACATATATAAATATTTGACCGAACTAAAGTAACGTTCAAAATTTTCAAAATTCACAAAGCGGACTTAACTGTCAAAAATAATCTCTGGTCTGTTTACATTTTGTGTTTAATTGTTGATAAGACGATATTGATTTTGAGAAATCATAGTAATTCCATAGAGTTTTCTAATCAATAAGTGTCCGTATCTGAACTAACTTCAACTGTGTTCAAATTTGTGTGGCTTCTCAAAAAAGTAACTAAACTCGAAGGATGAACGTTTCTATTTTCAGGTTTTTAAAATCATATTGATTGTCATAACATTTTACGAGATTCACCTAATCAATTTTATATTTGCGATTATTTAAATATCAACTAACATTTTGCCAAATTTGTTTGTATCTTTTGGATAATGGAAATTAATTCTATCGTAGCAAGCTGGGTCTGATAATCAATTTCCATTTGTTTTTTTAGTTGTTTATCGGTCAATAATTGTATTGCATATGTAAATATGAGAAAATCTGGGATAAAGCAAACGGTTTAAAAACAGAAAATCAGTTTTACGAATTAAGATTTGAAAATTTTGAAAAATAAAAAACGAACAATAACATAAATAATAATTAGTTTTTATAAAACAACATTTCAATGAAATATCTATTTTAAAACAGAAGCATATTTATTGTAACTACCTTAAATTAAAGGAAAAAAATACTTTATTTTCTTCTAGAATGTTACAATTTATTAAACTTTGATTGTATATTCCTCAAAGCCTGCCAAAAGGTGTAACAGTTATCTAAAATAATTATTTTGTGGGCAATTAGTAGAATAAAAGTTGTTTCCAATAGAAAAACTATTTTCAGTATAATGAGGACGAGGAATTGAATGTATTTGCCAAAACAAATGAGTGAAATGAACTATATGAATAATTACAATTAATTAAGGTTTTTAGTTGAGATAAAAAAGTCAATAGCACGAGCGGGATTCGAACCCACGATCTTCGGCTAGATACGTCGCTGCTCTACCACTTGAGGTATCGCAATAAATAAATAAAAATCCAATCCGATTACACATTTGAAAAATAGCAAGAAAGGAGAGAAAATTCAAAAGGTGGGGTTGAGATGGGAAGTTAGTGTCCGAGTGGATCGAAGCCAAGATAGCTCAAGTGGTAGAGCAGCGGCGTACCTAGCCGAAGATCGTGGGTTCGAATCCCGCTCGTGCCATTGACTTTTTTTATCTCAACTAAAAACCTTAATTAATTGTAATATATTAATTGGTCAAGCGAACCACGAAATTAGTGAATTATATGAATAATATAAACTTAAATTGTTGTATCATTAAAAATATTTTAGTTTTTTTAATTATTTAATTTTAATAAAAATTAGGAGATGGCTGGCTTCATCGATCAGGAAAAAGAAGAAAGGAAATTGCTGGAGCCTGATTAAGTAACTTTGTTAAGCCATTAAGTGACATCGAATAGCAAGTCTACTTGTTCCTATATACAATTAATTATTATACAAATTTGCATATACGATATGCAATGAAACTGTAACAAAAAAATACATATTAGAATAAACAAAGACATCTTTTACCCAAAACTCTTTTTTACCATTTCGGAAGTAAAACCTCAAAAAAAGTCAAAATTACATCGAATGTTCGAAAAATTGGCTTAGTCTGAAAAATAGTAAGATTAACGAATTTTTGTTTATATCTTTCACTAATCAAGAAAAAAGACGAGAAGAAATTGTTCGAGCCTGATTAAGTATCGGACTTTGTGAAGCCATGAAGTGTCATCGAATGGCAAGTCTACTTGTTCCTATGTGAAATATGTTATGAAACTGTAAACAGAAAATTCGTATTTGAGTAAACAAAGGCTCTTACATTTTCTACCCAAAACTCTGCAGGACATTCTCATGGAGGCTTGGACGATATAACTAAACTTTTACCACATCGGAAGTTAAACTTCAAAAGTAATGTAAATTACATCGAATGCTCGAAACATTGGCTTAGTCCGGGAAATAATTAGCTTAACGAAATTTTTTAAATCTTTTCGAATAGCCGTCATCGATCAGAACAAAGAAGAGAGGAAATTGTTCGAGCCTGATTAAGTATCGGGTTTTGTGAAGCCATTAAGTGTCATCGAATAGCAAGTCTACTTGTTCCTATGTACAATTAATTATTATACAAATTTACATATACCATATGCAATGAAATTGTAACCAAAAATGCATATTAGAGTAAATAAAGATATATTTTACCCAAAACTCTGCAAGACATCCTCATGGAGACTCAGGACGATACAACTAAACTTTTACTATTTCATAAGTTAAACTTCAAATATAATCAAAATTACATCAAATGCTCGATTATAAAAAATAATAACTGTTAGGCATTCATGGTCCTTGTGGATCCTACCATTTAAATAAGTGGTGAAAGTATGTTTAAGAGTAAATGGATAAAAAGAGCGGAGAATGTAGTCCTTTAAGGTGACGAGATTTGCACAATTTAAGAGTAATGGTTAAGCTTGAGTTTGAAACTTGTCATAATATTGAAAGGGGCGATGGACTCGCCCATTTATCCAAAGCGATATCGATTATCACCGTACGAATAACAATTTTCCACGGTTCTTCCGGGACAGGTCGAGGTTCCAAATCTTCGTCGGGGGGAGAAAATCAAGTATCCGGAAAAAGGAGCTGGAAGAGGCGAAAGAAGCGTAGAATGGCCAATTCCTCTTCGGGGCAGCGGTAGGAGGTGTCAGAAATCAATGAGAGGGGAAGAGAAAAGAGCGAGAGAGGTGAACAGTTGGTCAGGCAGCGGCAGGTAGATGGTTGGAGTTTGCCCCCTCTGCCACGACCCCACTACGCCCTTTTCTGCCTCTGCTCCTCAGTCAACTCTGCGCCGGTGAAGGATGCTCGTCTCCAACACGACCACCTCGCAAAAATTGTCCGACTTTTCAGTTTCGGCATTATGTCGGACTTCGCCCCAGCCGTCAACGAATCCATCGCCTTCGGCGGACGCGGTCGTCACCAACTGGAGGCTAGACGCGCTGCCCGTCCCCGCTTCGATACCAGTACTGCCGTCCGTACCTCAACCACCAGGTGGGTTCGGTGTCTCTCGCCTAAACGGCTATTTATTATTGTAAAAACAAGTTTTCTTTACAAGACAGACTTCGCTGCCGGTTCAAAACAGAATTTTACGCGAGAATTAACCAAAAGATTTCACCTCACGTCTAGTGATCTGATTGAATTTTAACACCAAGGTATAACACTTACGTAAAAAACAGGCCCAAAATGTGATATATGTCACTTTATAACCGAAGTTATGTAATCGTTAAGCGCGATCATCCACCTTCTTGATCATCCGAATAAAAACTAGTCATAATAGGCAAGGAAGATCATTAATCAATCAATCATCTCTTATTCACTCCTACGCTTAAAACTTGTCAAATAAAACTACTTAAGTACAAATTAAATTAATCATAATACAATTTTAAATTAATCAAATAAGTATATTTTCACCTGATATACAACACAGAAAAAGGTTAAACACTGAAAAAAAGTTTCCTGTCAAATTTTTAAATTAAAAAACAACGTTGTTTTTTAAAAGATATGAAAAGCTTGTTGAGTTAATTAATTATATAATTAAGTTTAATCTAATTTTATTAATTGAACGATTATCATCGTGCCTGCGAATTACCCAAACGCCGATTAATCTAAAAAAATAATTGTCCTGTTTATTTTGATAATTAATTCATCAATTTTTGGATAGATTGTATGATTTTGTATTTCTCTACCAGCCATCATAACGGCCAATGTATATGCCAAAATATCATCTCCAGAAATGGTAAAGTTTGATTAATTTGCAAATATGCTACATGCCTGATGGTGTTTTGTCCAATTTAATATGACCTATTGTGTATTTTAAATTTTATATATTTAAAAAAAATCATACTTGCTTTTTAATAACGTCAGGCGATGACATGACTGTAAATCTTATGCACTTTTATGCGGTGTAAAAACAAGAAGAGAGGTAGGTTTTATAATAATTTATCACTTCTATTTTTATTATATTTATTATATTCGTAAGAATGTTTTTGTAATATTTTCGCCATGAGCATAATATATTTCTGGCCCTGGAATTGAAATTGGTTGAGAAAAATAATGAAAATTTGATGGCATCTTTTAAAAATAATTTGATCAGTCTAGATGTAGGGTCCGTCTAGAACAGTCGGTATAGAACAATATGATTGCCTAACAAAAAGCCGTCTTTATTTTAACAGACAGAAATTTTATTTTCGGTGAAGTGTGGTTAATTTATAAATATTTTTACCCAATGGTGTTTCGTCAAATTTAATATTTGCATTATATTTATTACATTCGCAAGAAATATTTTGTAAAATTTTCATCGCACATCCTTCGGCACAAAATACTATCGCTGGACCTAGAGTTGAAATTAGTTCAGGAAAATTTAGTTCATTTTTAAAAAATAATCTAATTAGTCCAGATGTTCAGTCTGTTCAGAATAATACTTATTATCGTTCTTTGTGCAACTAAGATTAGGTAACAAAAAGTTATACGGATTTATTTAAACAGGCAAACATTTTCTTTCTAATTGGATTCAATGTGTCCTTTATGTAGCGCTAAGGCTCCTAAATGAACTATTACACCTTTTAACTAACTACCCTGTTTTGACTCTTTCCAGAAAAAAAAACGAAAAATCCCTTTCATTCAGATTTATGAAACCTTTCATTATTATTAGACTACTTACTAATTATTAGACTACTTACTTAATCCGCTGACTTGAAAAAAATTTTTGGCTACTTTATTTTACAGATTGACTATAATTTGGCTTCTCGTACATTTCATTAAAATTACTTTGAGTTTTTTCTTTTACATAACTTTTATTAGTATTAATTAACAATCTACCTCCACTTAAACCTTACCTGTTTACGAAAAACGTTATTATACATACATAAAATAAATTTTCATTATTGAAGCCGTGTTTTAAATACATATTTATAAATCAGTTTGCAACAAAACTATCATCTCCCTTGAAAAAGATAATTTAACCAACCATATTAAAGCAAAGGTACATTTTTCGACGGGAAGTTTTCCTGTAAGTTCCAGAGTTTGTGTGTTTTATTTCATTTTAGTTATTTACCATACCGTAAATAGTATATATTTGAAATTTTAAAAAAAAGTTTAAAAAAAGTAAAGTTCTAAGCCTTACTAGGGGTAAAACACCCCATCTTTAATGGACAAATATTACTGAATCGACGTGTAATATCTAACGGTGTAATTTATATAAATACATATTTAAACGTTCTTCAAAGAAAACAAAATTCATGAAAAATTATAAAGAAAAGAAATCTGCATCGACTCCGATCAATAAAATCCAAAATAAATGACAACCGTTGCAAGTTTTTTTAAAAAATTCCATTGATTGATTAATTTTTATTAAGTGTATAATTAAATCATGTCAATCTTATTAACAGATTTGTTTTTTGTTTTACGATCTTCCAAAATAAATTAAATGTTCCAATTGTTTCACGTGGCAAATATATTTTATTTTTAGTGTCATTTCAATTCACCAATTATTCAACTTAATTAACCTTTACCTCTCGGCCAGTAAGAAATCAAAAATATGAAATGAAACGGTCCACAAGCCAATATTGTACGTACATCGAAATCATGTTTTTTAGTATAGTACTGATTAATTTACACATTTTCATGTTACGAAGTATTCATATTTGCCACGCTAACGGTTTTGGGTTCGCATCCCAGCATAGCCCTTGGAATTTTAATTGAGAATAATTTGAAACTTGTAATCTGGTTTGATCCCTCGTCCGCGACACCCGACGAGTAGATGGACATTAATCCCTCTTGTAGGACAAAAAGCAAAGATGTAAAATTAACTCATTTTTCCAGCTATGTATTTGTTGGTCTTTCGAAATATTCAACTTGTAATAAAAATAAATCATTTATCCATATGACATGGAAGTACATGAATGTATAGAACTTTATGTTAAAACATGCATACAAACATGTTAAGTTTAATGTCAATTTTAAAATTGAATTAATGAATATTTTTGTTGTTAATTATATACACTAGAAGAGAAACAGATAATAATTCGTTTACAGCTAAACAAAAAAGATAATCTTCTTTGTTAAAAGCACTAAAGGCAAAGCTGTTAAGTTGTTGGATCTTTAAATCACAAAGTTATTTATTTTAGTTACTTGCAATTGAATAATTTAGTAATAATATACATATAACTTGATAATAATAATATTATAAGGCAAATAGGAGTTCATGGAAAGAAAGTCTTCCGTAGTTCATTACTGTATATTATTTAAATGTTTTGCAATTGGTGTAGATCTTTCAGAACAGGACATATTTCTAGGAAATGGACGGTATCTTCGCTTGTATTTAGGTTACACATGGACTATGCAAATACCTTGTCTCTCCTGGTTGATAATTTAACTGAAGAAGTTTCCTTCTTGCTCTGAAATAGTGTTTTTGCATATCATTTAATTTTATTATTGTTTACATAGCTACTTGTTGGTTGTGAATTTAATTTTTGGGGTAGTTCGTTGTGTTCATTTTTCTGGGCTTTAATTAACATTTGAGTTTTGTGTTTTGTATCTATTTCTATTGTTAAATTTTATGTCTTGAATTTTTTAAGATTCTCTCTATTTATTTTATTTTCAAACTTTCTACCTAACGTTAACTAATTGTTATACCATAATATTTTTTTGTATTTACTACTTTCGCCAGAACACTTGTCAATCTGTTTGCTGATTTAGGGTTTTTGAAGTGTAATTTAAGTGCAGTTTTATTGTATAACTGTATAGGGGTGGGATATATCTTTCTAGATATAAACGATATTCGGTAGATGTATTTGTCGGGAGTAATTTTTTCATGAAATATTTCTGTAGCTTCTCAATTTCATGCGAATTCTCGAATCCCCAGACTTGTTCTCATAACCCACTACTGTCTGAATTGCACTATTGAAAACTTTTATAAAGTGAAGTACTATTCAATTATTATTTTTCCGAATACTATTGACTGCAAATTTAGCCACTTTTTCTTTAATATTTAATTAAGTTAATATTAGTTAAGTTAAATGGGGATTTGTGGATGCCCAAATAGTTAAATCTATCCTCATACATAAACCTTTCTCCGTTCAAAAATCTGTTTTAAGATTCTTCAGCTTTTTTGTCTATCTATCAATGGTATATCTAGCCGTTTTTTTCTCTATATCATGCGTGGATTTTGTTTCATTCTTGAAGTTATTTTTTTTTCTTCAAACACCCTTAAGAAATTAAATAACATAGAAATTAGAAGAATTATGCATTTATTCTGTTTTATTCCTTTCATTTGAGAAACTGCATAAGTCTCATTTTCCGAAAATACGAGTTTCAAGCAAATTTTGATTTCTTTGTGGAAGACACGTGTTCTAAAAAGTAACAACATAAGTTACAAAACTTTTAGCTTCGTTACCAAGTTTCTAATTAAAGAGAAAAGAAACAGATTTATGTTGTTTCACTGCCGACTAAATAAATACATGATTTATATGGTTCATATTGTAAATAGATATTTTGTAACCAATACAAACTTAACTTCAACAACTTACCTTAAAATTAATAATAAACCACGTACCAATGTAAATTTATAACTTACATTTAATTGTGATTGCTAACTATATTAAATTCAATCGGACTTTATTAAACCGCTAGATTTAGATGACTTTTATACTGATAAATGCAATATAATTATGAAACAAAAAAACATTAATTTCTACACTTCAACTAATTAGTTAAGTTTGGTGTTCCTTCGTTAATATTCGCCACAACTGCATACAATTTTCGACATTTTGCCTTTGAACTGTTGCACTTCGTTCTTTCCAATAAATCTTTAGATAAATGGCGATTGTTCATTTTCTAATTATTATGAATTCCTTATAATAAATGCATATTTAGACATTTTTCCCGTGGTTTTAACCGTATTTTTGTTGTTGTTGTTGTTGTTGTTTTTTTTCTCTGACCATTTTTCGTGTTATCGTTTAACAAAAAAATTATATTTCATAATCCTTGTAAGAAAAATTGAGCACACAATCGAAAACCAGTGATACTGATCCGATACAAATACTACAGACACAAAAAGATATCCAAATCTGTCAATATCGGTGTTAGCAAATTCAAGTCCAAAAACATAACTACATTTTCCGAGCCATATCAAAAGTAACATTTTGTACAAGTATTGAGTACCATCATGGCCCCCCTATAGGTTTTTTCATTGTAAATAGTTTAGTATATAATTATATATTAGCGTGAAAGATTGATGAAAAGCTGTATATATCTGCGAGAACGATGCTGGATTTATATGCATAGAGGTTTAGGCTATAGGTTTTTTCGAGAATGATGACCGGTTATCTTCGGAATATAGGATTGGTAGCCCGTCATGTAGTATGCTTGTTTTTCGTATGAATGATATAGTTATGCAAAAATTGATGTGATATGTGAAGGGCTCAAGGGAAGTGCCCTAGGAGTAATAGATAAAAATGCACAGGAGTACGATACAAAATAGATACATAAATGAGAGCCTATACTATGACCTTGCCGTTTTTCGAAAAAAAAACAGTGGAGCGAGTATTGCCCCTTGTGTCACACCTGCAGAACTTACTTTATCTCAGAAGTCTCTTATTAGTGGTTTACTGTTTATTGGTTTAATATTAGATGTAGATGTATGATTCGGGGTGTGTGCTATACTGCGTCCTTTAAGAGCTATTGCACTCCTGTTCTGTGTTTAAAGCACTCCGGTAAGTCCTAGTTCATCAAGGAACATGATTAGTAGGCCCGGTTTCAATGGTTGACTCTCTTCTACGGTTATATTGTATAGTTTAAAACTAAGAAAAAAGTAAAATAATCGAGTTATAATTGTGAGAATATATATTGAGGCCTGCGGATGAACATCAATCTTCTGTTACTTCTGGTTATCTTTTGCCTTCTCTAGTAAAATAATGTTTGTAAGAGACTCACCCTACTTATAACCCTAACTAGCCAAAAATTTGTAAAACTTTGACACAAACCTATAACTGAATGTCTACAGCGGCTCAGGGTAAGCTTCATCAGCAAGGATATCTTTTAAATCATTGTTGTGGCTGTGATACAATGAGCCAGAGAGATTATTTTACAGGATTTCGTTTAACGAACCTTAATCTATAAATTTAATAATTTACACAAACGCACAACAAGCTCCAAAATTTACATCGGTTCATCGGGTAACGATTGAGTATTATAACAGCGTAAAAAATAAAAAATAAATAAAGTCAACTTAACAATATACTAAACCGTGAAATACGATCGGATTTATTTTTATTCAGAGCCCAGGCTTCCAAAGTTCAATCATTATTCTCCTCCAGTTTGCCCGTAGGAAGGGCAATAAAATGGCCAAAGCTTGATTCATCGACCTCCACTCATGTTGGAGTATTATGTTGTCCTCGGAGATCATCCGGGATTTACCTTGTAGAGCAGTTAGTTATTCCCTCTAGCCACGAGCGGTTCGGCCGAAACTTACTGTTTCATTTCGAAAGATTTAGAATCCCGAATTCCCTTTTCGCCTTTACGCAATTAGGAAGAACGGGGTTCAGGGAACTTGTAACTAGTTTATTTATTGTACTGGGAATCTCGTCTATAACCCTTGTTAAAATTTAGGCTTACTAGATACAAATGAAACTAAAAACAATACTTAGAAAAAAATGACGTACATACTTTTAAAAATAACATGTAAACTTTTTTAGAAAGTTAACATTGATCACTAGTACAGTGCTACATTATAGTTTAAGATGATATCATTCTCTCTAATAAAAGATTGTAATAAAAACATTATTTATAATCACAATACAAAATAATAACACAATATTTGAACATATACATAAATACAATAATATTACGTAATAAAAGAATTAAATTACACTTTCATTAAACAAGGTGACTTTATCAACTATGCTGATTATATTAAACCTTTAATAGAGTTATAGTAAATAGTCAGCTGCCTGCTTCGTTGTTATCCTTTCTCTATCAACCTTTTCTTGAGCTTCTTGTGGTAACTCAAAATAATCTGTTTTATACAGGATAATACAGGTTTTAGGTTCCGTTTCTAGGCATAGCTTCTCTTTTTTAAGTTCTAAATCGATTAAGGACCTGCCTAAATATTTAAAATTAAATATAGCTAGCAAACTTTATCGACGAAAACATTAAAAAATGAATTCCTTTAAATTTTGGTTTGGCTTAACTCCTTCAAATGATTATCGTCGTTTGTCGGTCCAAATAGAAAAACCGTAAAGTTTAATGTGATTTATCTTAATTCTTTTTACATTCGTCTTCAAATATATTTAACAATTGTGTTGTGTTACACTGTTTTCTGTAGAATTTGTTCAAAAAGATTTTCGGTGTAGAATAGTTGTATTTCATCTCTAGTGGAATCATGATTTATTTATTGTTCTAATTGTTTTATCCCATTTTGTAATTCTAAGGGCTCGATAGTTCGTGGAACAGATAAAGGAGGACATTTTGTTGCAAACAAATGTTCCTTCAAAATATTCTTTCACTTAGTCCATCTTTACAGCGACTGTTCTATAGCAGTAAAAACTTCATAATCTTCTGGTAATACTTGCCAAGTTTTCTTCTTCTTGTGACATTCTTTCTCTGCTTTCTTCAACTTTAAAGAGAGAGCAGAGCCAACTTGCTAGGATGTTTTAATTTAATTTCCACGATTGTTCTATGTGATTTTATTCTCTCTAATAAAATAGTACAATAAAAACAATATTAATAAACGTAATACATAGTAGTACATAGATATAATAATATTACTTAATAAAATAATTATATTACATGTTCTTAAACAAGGTGATCGAACTAGGTTCTATTGCCTTGCAGCTGTCCTTTTTCCTCTTGAATTTTATTTTTTAGGTTTGTTTTAAACAGTAAAACATGGATGCTTAATATTATGTATTATTGCTAAGTTCATTTGTTCTAACAATACTGAAGTATTTTAACTTTACTTTTTTAGTCGTTTCGTTGTCTTCTTAACACGTGTCTGATGTAACACGTTCATTTTAAAGTTTATCCTGTTTGAAAAATATTATACATAATATTAATGCACACAGAACGTAAAGTCTCACATCAGAAGAATTAAATTATACACACCGTACAGTGCACTTATTACTTTTGATATAAGTACAACTTATGCAACATAAGAGCATGTGCATTTAAATCCCACCCCGGCCCGGATATTTACACTGGGTATTTTCTCGTAACAAACAGGAGTTTTGTAATACCAAAAATTGCCTATTTGTTTACATTTAACGTATAATTTATAAACTACATTAGATATTATAAAACAATTCAGAAAATCTGGGTTGAGGAACACACCTTAAAGTTGACTAATTATTAGTGCACCCAACAATCCATTAATTCATGGCGTTGTGCGTCATTTCATCCTCAGCAGAAGCAGTTTCTGTTATTGTGTTCTTTAACATCGCTTAAGTTTTCCGATAAGTCTAATAAAAATATGGTAATGATGAAGTGAGTATATCAATTCAATAGTTACAAATGATCTAATCACAAACTGGTTTTGCAGTGTTCTCGATTTCGTTGTTTTCATTAATCACTTATCATCAGACAAAGCAAATTATCTACAAGAACAACAAAACAACCTGCGGAATACGCATTTGTAGATAACTTGTAAACGCTAATGATTAGCGATTACAGCTTGAAATACGGGTCACTATCAAGACAGTTCTTGAGTAGAACCATCTTTTTTGATTCCCCGGCTTACTGTGAAAGCTGAAATTCATCCTACCCAGCACCGCATTTTTCTTAGTGTTCCTTACGACGGTACATCGATATCTCCTATAACGAAGCTGGCGTCCCACAAGGGAGCATTCTTAGACCTCTCCTTTACACGATATACTGCCGACATCCCTACAAAACAATCCTCTTCTCTTTTTCTGACAATATACCAATCCCTCAACAAAACCTTCATAACCATTTGCACTGCAACATATGGCTCAAAGGACAATTAAACCAAAACCACGATCAGCTAGTACATTAATTTCACACTTAGACTGATTTCACGGACACCTATTTGTTGTGAAGGAATTTCACTACTCCCTCCGTCATACGCATTACTTGAGACTTCACCACTGCACGCAAGACTCTTCCTCCTATTTCTTCCGTCTTTATTATTTGAAACTCTTGTCAGCTGTTTGGGTGTTTTATTTATGTACATTTCGACATTTCACCAAGTGTTCTCTTCAGGGCAAAAACTATAAACGTGTATACAAGATGAAAGGATAGGTTAAACGTTTATATAAGGCTTTTTAGCTGAAGTGGAAACTTGGTGAAGTGTCGCAACGAAACAAATAAAAAACTAAATCAGCTGAGAAACGTTTCACTGATAAATTACATATCTGCACCCTGTGGGCAAATATAGAGTCGAAAAATACAACTTTTCAGGTTTGCGTTTTAAATGTCTAGACCTTTGGAACAAATTCAATTTTTTTAGTAACGGTTTTTTCAATTTTAATCAAATATTATCATATTCAATGTAGTTGTCCAAGTAATTGGTTATATTGATGGGTTATTTGAGTTTACAAATAGTCAAGTAGGATCATCGAAATGTTGGCGTACCTTTCCGAGATGTCTATAAAGGACTGATAGGTCTGAAGACTTCATGGATTATGCACTTATCTCATTTTGCCAAAATTTTATTTCTAGTTTTCCCCGAGGGTGCAGTATATCCCTAGTTGACAGTTTTTTTTTTACTTTGCCCTACCGACATTCAGTCAATGTCATTTTGTTGGTGACTATGCCAACCGACCCGGGCCACCCCCAAAGGGCACCTCCACATACGCCCGCTTTTCATTTTCGGGTATACACTTAATTTCGGCAGCATTAGGAGGATGTGGATAAAAACCGAACATGGCCACAGGGGCCCCTGGAAAAGTCCACATCCCTCCCGCTTCCCGGGGACCATTTACCCTTTGCATGTGGAGCAGCCTCCGGAGAAAACCCGAGCCAGCCAACCTAGCACCCCCGGAACTACCCAGGCTCCTCACCTCTTAATCAATCAATTAATAAATAAACAATTAATAAATAATCTATAAAATGTACCAATATTAACAAACAACAATATAAATAGTCAATAAATAAATCAGTATTTACAGCGGTAATAAATAATCAATTGGTAAATAAATCACTAATATAAATATATAAATACTACTACATAAATAACAATGACAATTATTAATAAATTAATAATTAGACAGATTTTGCGTTAATTAATTGATTAATTAATTGGTAATTAAGCCTTAAGTTTATTTTTATTTAAAATTCAAACAATGTTTTAAATACCATTTCATTTTCAGAACCTATAAGGCTATAAAAATGAAGGGCTTCTCTACCTCTTCGTAACTAAAGATTTGTTCGAACATGGCATTTCTTGCTTCTTCATACTCTGGACAATCAAACAAGTTGACAGTTCAACTCAAAAGTTTGATATTCACCGTGATTTTCAAACCGAGGTTGATTTATATTATCGAAGTATTCTAACTCCTAATGCATTCTAAGGTTCTAGGCAAAATATTTA
The DNA here is from genome assembly GCF_000648675.2 of Cimex lectularius. NCBI lineage: Eukaryota > Metazoa > Arthropoda > Insecta > Hemiptera > Cimicidae > Cimex > Cimex lectularius. Next base: position 2,052,648 of record NW_019392993.1, read on the forward strand.
GCCGCCCTTTTTATGTATTAAATCTCACTCAAAATTTCATCATCCCCTTTCCGCACACCTCAATGCCTTGGTCCGTCAGCTCAGTTCCACTACCATTCTAGTCGAATGGAACTACGAAGATCACGCGATACTTCTTACGTATTGATAGATAAATTTTAGAGTGAAATAATAAGTGCAGTTTTTTTCAGTATTAGTGATTACTTAGTTATCTTCAGGGTATATCATATTTTTTACTACTGGGTGTATTTACATTTTGCCTATATTCTTACATATAAATCATATTTTTGTGATATCTCCTTGTGTGATAGCTCCGGCTTATTGTACCTTCCTAGTAACTGCAGATGGAATCATCGTTGTATATGCCCGTGTTGTGTGTTTTCTCAGATCCAGTGACCGGTTAGTAGTCCTACCACTCCTCTGAATTTAGCCTTCTCCAATTGCAGCATCGATTTGGCCATGTTTCATCATAAGTTTACTGTGTCTAGAGCTAGAATTTATCCACTTTTCTTTTTCTTTTGCTTGGATCCATTCTGCGATGAAAGATTTTATATTTGTTTTTGTTAGCCCAAGTATAGGTTCGGGGCTTATGAATGGTCTCGCACATCCTCTTCTGGCTAGTCTGTCTGTTTTAAATTTGCATAGTTGAGTAGGACGCTGATAGTACGAGACAAAAAAAATCATTCAATATTCATGCGTCATACATGTCTTACAAAATAAGCACACAGAGAAAATGCTAAAAAAATTCGCCGACTGTAATACCATTTGTACCTCCGATTATATGCATATACTGTGTGTATGTGTTTCTTCTATTTTATAACATTGAGATTTTAAAACTTAGGTTGTCCCCAAAGGATTTGAGCACTTTCTGGAATAAAATTTATACTGGTCAGATTATCGGGTTGCCTGTAGCAATACTCGCTCCATAAACTTGTACCCGGTGCCCGCTAATAAATAAATCAGGGTCCGTGACACCCCGTATCTGCCGGTCCGGGATTGTACAACGCCCTTAAATCGACCACGGGTCAAAAACAAAGGGTAATTTCAGTTTGCTTTCGTCTGTTTGCCTTTTGCACCGTCTCGCCGCGACCTGTAATTGTTTTTCCACCCGCGACCCGTCATTATGAAACACGTTGGAATGCCAGATGTGCCCGCTTTATAATTATGGTGTAATTGGAACGATTCGGTGTTAACTTTGTTGTAATTTATTTCGTGACAAAAACCTCCTTATTTAAGGTACGACAACAGCATAATTGCTTTTCTCAGGCGGTGTATAATTCATTTTTCTTTACTTAACTGACTCATCCAATTTCCCGTTCATGTTCAAATAAAAGCGTTTGTTCATTTGCATCGACCTCCCGTTAATCATTTGATTATTTAAAACGCAAAACGGTGTTGGTCTGAGCTGCTTTGAAGACCTGCAAACAATCAACTTGACAATTTTTTCCTTATTTTTCCTTATTACTAGCCCTTTTAATAATAAATTTAGATTATTCACAAATCACTAATCGACGTAAATACAGTTTTCAAATCCATTGAATTATAATCACTTTATATTTCGTAAACAAGTGCTCCCCGGGATTTTGACAGAAGGAAAAGGAAGTGTAATTTTGAACATGGGCGAGCACTATGCGTGCGTTCTAGAGACGAATTGACCAATTTTCTTTACTTACCTAGCTTTAATCTTCTGGCATTTTCCACTCATTTCTCTACTCGTTGGACTTCGAAGATAATGACATTATGTTTGATCGGTCTAAGTTACATTATTTAAATGACGATTTCAAATCCGCTAAACGTTTCTGATAACAGTTTATTGGCCGTTTGTTTATTCAAAAAACAAGAATGTTTAACATATCGCGCGATTCTTTTATAAGGCAAACACTTCAATACTTCTTGTCGACAAATCGTATTTTAACAAAACCTGTTTAAAATAATTAAAAATATTTAAAACTCATGAAAGTCATAAAATATATTTAATGTTCTCTTGGTCGTTATCAGTGTGTAGTAAAAATAAAAATAAATTTTAAATCTTCGCCTAACAATACTTCTTCCAGGCTCTACAAGAGATACATTTTAATTTTGACCAATTTAACGTCAATTATATATAAAAACATTACATATATTTTTGTACTTGCTGATTTTTGGTCAGAATTTGTATAAATTAGTTTTCATAGTTGAAAAGGTGAAGAAGAAAGTGGAAAAGTTTTCAGTGTTAACATGAAATTAAAAGAATTTAAGCTTAGATATTTCTGACCAAAAATCAGTAAGTACAAAAATGTGTGTAATGTTCTTATAAATATTTGATTTTAAATATATATCAGAAATATATAAGCTTAAAACTTTTAATTTCATGTTAACACTGAAAACTTGGTCACTTTCTTCTTCACCTTTTCAACTACGCAACGACTAGACTAATTTAAACAAATTCTGACCAAAAATCAGTAAGTACAAAAATGTGTGTAATGTTCTTATATATACTTGATTTTAAATATATATCAGAAATATATAAGCTTAAATACTTTTAATTTCATGTTAACACTGAAAACTTGGTCACTTTATTCTTCACCTTTTCAACTACGAAACGGCTAGACTAATTTAAAGAAATTCTGACCAAAAATCAGTAAGTACAAAAATGTGTGTCATGTTCTTATATATACTTGATTTTAAATATATATCAGAAATATATAAGCTTAAGTACTTTTAATTTCATGTTAACACTGAAAACTTGGTCACTTTCTTCTTCACCTTTTCAACTACGAAACGACTAGACTAATTTAAACAAATTCTGACCAAAAATCAGTAAGTACAAAAATGTGTGTAATGTTCTTATATATACTTGATTTTAAATATATATCAGAAATATATAAGCTTAAGTACTTTTAATTTCATGTTAACACTGAAAACTTTGTCACTTTCTTCACCTTTTCAACTACGAAACGATTAGACTAATTTAAACAAATTCTGACCAAAAATCAGTAAGTACAAAAATGTGTGTAATGTTCTTATATATACTTGATTTTAAATATATATCAGAAATATATAAGCTTAAGTACTTTTAATTTCATGTTAACACTGAAAACTTTCTCACTTTCTTCACCTTTTCAACTACGAAACGATTAGACTAATTTAAACAAATTCTGACCAAAAATCAGTAAATACAAAAATGTATGTAATGTTTTTATATAATGGATGTTAAATTGGCCAAAATTAAAATGTATAATATATTCTATTTGCTGCTCTATATGTATATTATATTTATAGAGCCCTGAAGAAGGTGCAATAGAGTTCCGAAAGCTAGGCGAAGATTTAAAATTAAAAATATCTATTTCTGACCACATCCCTAATAACACCCAAATGAACATTATCTGCTTAAGTTGGTCAATAAACAACGGCGACTATAGAACAATATTTTCACAGATAATTTAACAAAATTTGAACATTCGAAGAAATAACACAAAATCGGCACACACAAAAAATAAACAAAAGATAATTCACACCCCTGAACATTTGAACTCCTTGCATTGTGATCATTGAAAATATCAAATAGACCAACGGAATCGGTAAAATTTTGACCTAACTATACGTAAATCTTGGGCCTTCCATACGAAGTATCATTGCACCAAGATAAAGTTTTTTCAAAAATCTAGAATTTTGCCGAAAACCTGTCATCAACTGTTGATCCGCTTCATATAAACTTAAGAGCTCGCCAAATTTGATCTTACCAGAATTGGTGTCGCATTATTATATCATTTGAATTACAGTAAATGAGCGATTTTTCTCTTATTTTTGAAGTGATTAGTAGTATTACTGTTATCTCCTTGTACGTACTGTCGAAGCTACCGGAACTGCCATTTCTTCAATCTAATTGTATTAAAATAATTATAAAAGATTAAAATTCAAAGTTTGTTTTATGAAATCATAAAAATATAATAAATATAAATTATAATATGCACCTGTACAGTGCATATTTTGTATACATAGCCTCACCTTTAATATATTTCTCAACATCTTCTCAATTAAACTCATTTTACGCAGTTTTAAAAAAGTTCTCTGTTCTTTCAAAAATACAGTCTTAACTCATTGGTTGCACTATGGATTTAATTTGTCCCTTTCCAAAGGAGTTTAAATATATTTTTTCTTTCCAAAATCATCCCCTTCATCCCCAATCTACCTTTTGGAAAGAAAAAAAATATATTTTCCAATGGAGAATTTTCTAAATGTTTAAAGTCAAGCAAAATTGTCCTTTAATGATAAAGCTGAAGTGAGTATGTTATTTAATATTTTAAATAAAACTGTGAGTAGGACTATCTTTTTAAAAATATTAAATTTTTTTTGTACTAGAGAATGGGCCAATATTAGAAACTAACCCACAAAATTCGTCCACAATTGGTAAGTTATTTGGATCTTTTGTCTTAAATGTACTTGGACCTCCTAGTCTATCTCTAATTTCTGATGAAAATCATGGGGTTTTTTTAAGGCAGAAACTACTTCTATATCTCAGCAGTGTGTCACTGACATCGCAAACTCAAGATCTTTATTTGACTTATATCAGGATTTATCCAAAGGCTTCGACTTATTCCACCACAAAATATTACTTCTCATACGACAAGATTTTGGCTTTAGTATTATGTTCCTCTGGTTTCGCAGCGTTTTCCACAATCGCTTAAAAATTCAGAGTTAATATGTGCTTTTTTTCTGAATTTCGAGATAGTACGGCTGTTCCCCAGGGCTCTTTCTTGGGTCCAGCTCTATTTCTCCTGTTTACCGTTCCTTCAACTCTTCATTCTGTTTACAGACGATTTCTCCCCATTTCTAGTATAAACGATTTCCTTGATCTTTAACATTCACACAATAATTTATACCAATGATGCTATGAAAATATGTCAACATAGAGAAATTCTATAATATTACTTACGCTTGTATGTTTACAAGTTTTTTTTTAAGTACGTGATTACTAAAACTCAATTGAGAATATTATCTGCTACAAAAGATGTGAATATCCGCCTAAATACAAAATTAACAATCAACCCTCATTTAAAACAAAAGAGCCTACAAATTACTAGAAACTCGCCATAACACTTCACTGATCTGACTGGATTTGTACTTATTAAATAAAATGGCGGATCTAGACAATAGGCTACCCGTCAGTATAGACTTGAATATTTATATTTATACAGGCAATTTGAAAATGGGTTTAAAAATAACTCCAATTGTTGAAGGGCATCCAATTAAAGTCTTCTCCCTTAGTTCTTATTATTTGTTTACTAGTCAAACACTAATCTCGGTCTCTGCTGCTTATTTTAAAGGATTATGTTTTCTCCTGCATATTATGCCTAGTTTATCTTTAGAATTAATCACATATTGCTAATTTATTTAAAGATAATACACTCTAAGAAAAGGGCCTGAACAATTTAGAAATATTTTCTTCCAGCATAGCTTTTGGAGACAAAATTATTTATCTATTTTTCGTTTGTCCGTGAAAACTCAACTTTTCGTAACGAAAAAACATACATACTCTGACATACATATTATACCTTTGTCAATCCATATATTCTTCTTTTTTTACCATTCGATTTGCACGTTCTATACGACTGCATCGAGGTCAAACTGGGAAAAGAAATTGCCCCCTATTAATAAACAATAATAGATTTGTCTGGCCTGTCGTGTAGTATTGTGGCTGTTGAGCCGAGGGGTTTTCTACAAGATAGGACGTTTTAGATTTCAAAATTGGTTTCATTGTGTTTCCATTATGGATGCCGTAAACGATGCGAGGTCATACTTTACTGTATGGCATTGCGATTGGTCAGCAGATACAGAGCAAATACGCCTTCTTGTTTACTTGGAGGCTTTTTATCTTGGACCTTTTGTTCGCGTGATTACGACAGGTGAGAAATCACTATTAAAATTAGCTTTACAAAGCAAATATGAATCGTACAAGAGGTAGTATTACATTGTTATTTGGTCTAAAGTTAGTTATAAAAATAAAATTATATATCCTTGCTTATCGTTGTAAAAATCTTTGTAAAGTATTGCATTTTATAGCTCAGACAGGGTGAACATTTGCAAGGCCTATTAGGGTTTGTCCTAGAGCGTGAACTCGTAATGTAAATTGTATCGTTCGATCGACAATCGGCCCGTGTAAAACACAACCGCTCTAGATTGCACTTCCGTTACTCCTCCATATGGATAACTCGATCCTCTGTGTTCGACAATAGCGTGCAAGTACGAGAGTACAATTGGCCGGATCGAGGAGCAAGCGCCTTTGTAAATCCGAGTCAACCGAATCGAATGGAATGTCATCGGCACATCTGCCCCCGGTGATCTTAACGGGAAACCACCGTGAAAATGAAACGGAAGAAAAGGACCCGAACGGGCGAGGGGGCCTCCGCTTCCAAGGAAGAGAGAAAAAAAAGTTGTAGAAATAAATCCACACATCGGATCAAATCTATAATGACGGATAAGTCTTGGGGCGTTCGCCGGTCGGGTTTGAAATGTTCGTGGGAAATTGCCCGTTATCGCTTTTCCCATTTTTTCCACAATTGACTCATTGTGACGTGTGCTTTTGATGGAAACGGCGATCGTTTACCCCCTTCTCTTCCAATCTCTTCTATCCGAATTTCTATAATCGGCCTTCTCAGCTGGAAAAGGCACAGGCACTTCATACACCTTTGGTCACAACCTTAGCACCTTTTTATAAGCCAATTTAAAGTGTAGAGGTTTATTTCTTGTGGTTTTGTACTTTGCATAACCAAAATATATATACAAAAAAAACATTACTACCTTTTTGCTCTGGAGATCCAACTTTAACAACAAAGTACTTAGTATTATTTATTATATGGGTATAAACGAAGATTATTATCTGATATTTTTTGCTACTACTAATTATTCAATTTTACCTCAAACTTACTGCTTAATAAAATGTACATGTACTTTATCAAAGTCTAGTTCAAATTTTGCAAATCAAATTGAATTTTTATCCGAACCAAATTGTTATATTTCCGCATCCATATTTTACATCAAGATAAAGCTTTCAAAAGTTAATCTTTTGTGCTGAGAAACAAGACAATTTTTATTATTTTATGTATGTACGTAAATAATAATATTGTTTTCAACTTTTACAAGTTTAAGTTGTATCAAAATTTTTATACGAATTTTCACATTTTCTAAACCTTTATCTTCATTTCAAATGGTTTTAATGTATACTTTGTAGTAAATCATTATTAAAATATATAAATTATAAAATAAAAAATGTACTTCGTATGTTTATAAGTTATGTCAAATTTTAAAGATTATTATGTTTACCTAACTGAGCTGGAAATGTACAATTTAAGATACAAAACATTAAATTAAAAGAGAAAAAAGCATAAATTGATTGACTGAAAGCAAAAAGTATGAAAATTTGGATTGAAAAAAGTTCGATTTAATTTTTAAAAAATTAGTTTAATAAGAAAAAAATTTAATTTGAGTTTAAAAAAAGCGAGATTTATTCAGAAAAGGCCCGATTTGATTTCAAAAACGTTAGATTTGGGTTAAATAAATTAAAATATAAAACGTTAAATTAAAAGAGAGAAAAGCAAAAATTGATTGACTGAAAGCAAGAAGTATGAACATTTGGATTGGAGAAAGCTCGATTTAATAAAAAAAAGTTAGTTTTATTAAGGAAAAAGTTTAATTTGAGTTTAAAAAAGCGAGATTGTATTCAGAAAAAGCCCGATTTGATTTGAAAAACGTTAGATTTGGGTTAAATAAATTCAACTTAGTATGGAAAGAGTTCAATATGATTTGAATAAACTTAGATCTGGTTCAGAAAATGCTTAATTTGCTTTGAAAAACAAAAGTAGATTTGGTTTGAAAAAATAAAAGTCAAATTTGACCTAAAAAATTTCAATTTAATTTGAGAAAAGTTTAGCATGAAAACAGCTTAATTTGATTAGATAAAAGTTAGATTTGGATTGTGCAAATTCAAGTTACTACGGAAAAAGTTCAATCCTACTTGAAAAAAGTTAGTTTTGGGTCAAAAAAGTTCAATTTTATGGAAAAAATTAGATTTTGGTTAGACAAATTCAATTTAGTATGGAAAAAGTTCAATTTGATAAGATAAACGTGGGAAAAATTCAATTTGGTTTTTTAAAATCTTAGACTTAGTATGAAAATTTCAATTCAAAATTCATTTTGGTAAGATAAACGTTACATTTGTGTGTGACAAATTCTATTTAAAATGGAAAAAGTTCAATTTGATTTGAAAAAAGTTAAATTTTACTCGGAAAATGCTCAATTTGCTTTCAAAAAGTTTAATTCGGGTTAGACGAATTCAATTTAGTATGGAAAAAAAGTTCAATTTGATTTGAAAAAAGTTTATTAGGTTTGAAAAATCCTCAATTTGACCTGATTGCCTATCCAATTATTAACAGTATATTTCCAAATTATTTATCAAACAAAACATTGCAAATCATCCTAATGCTTTCTACATTTTAACAGGGGCCAATTGATCGCAGCAAAGCCACGGACGTTATGCACATTGTTTGATGGTCTGAACTTCGAAGTTCGTCCTGAATTTCGCAAGTGTACAGTAATTAATTAACCCTACTTTGTCCATGATCCAGATTCTAGTGGATGTTTCCAAGAAAAGGAAATTCAACTGTCATTGTTAATCCAGTTGAATGAAAGACATCGATCAACCCTCGTTTAATAGGAACGCCCTCAATAATTCACCGAGCCTTTGTTTGTCTTGTACAAAGTTCGGAAGCTTGGTCTCCTAATCGATGTTACAGCGGCTATGTATGCGTGATGCGAATAAACAGAATTATGTAGGCAACCTGTATGGGAACGATTTCCAAATCAAACGCGCCGCCAAATGTCATTTGAATGAGAGAATTAATCGGCATTTCTTTGACCGAAAGCACAAAAGCACGAAAGCTCGTGAATCCCAAAAGAAAAAGTCAAAGGGGTGCCTCGTCTAATAATTAAACGGAAAGACGCTTCGATACCGATGACTTTATACGATTTGAACGTCAGACTTGCTTATTTATTAGGTAGAATAAGCCAAAGTTTCAAGAACGAAATATATCTTTCAGTAAACAAAAGTACTTATCACACCGGCCGTCGTTATACAAAAACTGTTCAGTTCTATATGAAATCTTTAGAAATCAAATTTTATTCAATACATGTTCATTGTGAATAAACAATAATAATAAAATGTCACGCTTTTGATCGATACAAGTTAAATACTGAAAAACGCAAATAGGTAAAACTTAATGTAAAAAGATCGACGAACATTTAATAGTCATGACTCATGAGGGTTCGTGATAACATTATATATAAATACTATCTTTCGTTTCGGCATTCGTAAATATTTACAAGTAGTACAAGGAACTTAGCAAACCCGACATATTATGCATTTCCTTTACAATAATAAAACATAAAAAAGGGCAAAGTGTCTTTACGTTGTTAATAATCAATCGCGGGGCTTAAAAGGATTCGTGATTAATAGTTTAATTTTTATTTCCTTATATGCTATGGAATGATAAGGTGGCGTATTCCTTGGAAACAGGTGCGCGCTATGCCTTTTAAACCTTAATATACTCTTTAATCCTAACCATTTTAATATAAAATATTTAAATTTAATGGTATTCCATTTATTATTATATAAGTCTAGTATTATACAGGGTGAATTGCTACTCGTGCTACAAACTTCTCCAGTAGATTCTTCACCCTAAAATGAACAAAAAAGTTCATATTGTCCATGGTCCGATTCTCAACCATTTCAGAGTAATTTCGCTTTTTATCGATTTTGAAAGATATCACGTCCTGGCGTCGGAAAATCGTGATATCTTTTAATCTAAACATTTCTCTGAAAATNNCTTTTTTTGAAACTTTCCCACTTGATTATCTCTGTTCCTCCAACGTCCAACCACCCGAAGTTCCTCACCAATCAATTTCCACTACTGGTCCCTAACAAATTTGCTATTCCCGATCCCCTTTCTATTTCCAACTGGTCCTCCTTCCCTCCATACATTGAGGAGGCATCTGGTAGGGGCTATTGCGAAGAGGCTCTAGCCATTTATTCAGATGGTTCCAAATCCAACAACGGTGTGGGCGCAGCCTTCCATATCCCAGCTAGTTCCTTCTCAAAACAATTCAAACTTTCCCGCATTGCCTCCATTTTCACCCCTGAAGCCCTAGCAATCCTAGAATCCCTAAAATATGCCCAATCAATTAATCCCCATAATCTAATTATCTTTTCCGACAGTCAGAGTGTCCTATCCGCCATTTCCAATATCCACAATTCTAACCACCCTTTAATATCTCATATATTTAACACCACCATTCAACTAACCAATAGAGGCACCGTAGTGCACATAATTTGGACTAAAGGCCACAGCAACAACAAATTTAATGATGAAGCGGACCGGCTGGCCAAGACTGCGGCCGCCGCTGGCATTCCCTGCTCTATTATCTCCCCTAGAGATCTTAGAGCCCACATAAACAGTTACTGCAGGCTCCGTTGGCAAAATAAATACTCCGCCAGCACAAAAGGAAAATTTTATAAATTCATCCAACCTATCATTCCTACCTTCCCCTGGCTCCGATCTTACAATAGTCCTCGCCATTACCTCACCTCTATAATTCGGCTTCGCCTAAACCACAATTGTCTTCCCTCCCACCTCTATAAAATAAATATCCTAGACTCTCCTTACTGTTCCTGCGACCCCTCGTGCATAGCTGATTCCAACCAGATTTTACTAGCCTGTCCCAATACCTCCATCAACCGAGAGTCCCTCTACAATGCTCAATTTCTATTAATATCCCTCTTCCTACCTCAACATCCGTTATACTCTCTTTTACCCGCAATCCCAAAATAATTTCCCCTCTCTCTAAGCTCCTATCCCAAAATAATATAGTAATATAATACAACAAAAGTATACATTTCAAACTTGAAGTTTAGAGATTTGGCCAATATGCTAGACCATAAGGCCAATAAAAAAATAAAATTTAAAAAAAGTAATTAAGGGTAAGTTAGTCTACGTAAAATTTTGTCTTATACTTATAAATCGTTGTCACTTATTATGTTATATTTTGGTGCAAAATTCACTATTTTTAACTGGTTTACACAAATATTTCTCCATCCATCCTAATGGGCATGGTCGTTTCCGGTCATTTTGGTCTATTTGGCTGGACTTAATTTGTCTTTTTCTTTCAGTGGTGGGTCTGTGTCGATGCTCCTCCCTGCATATAACCCTGGCCACGTCGATAACGGAATTCTTGTGTGATCATCTTCAAAACCGACAATAAAATCTTAATATAAAACGCTAAAGAACAAAATTCAACTTTTAAAAAACAAACCAGTCAACATAAACACACAAAACTTAATCGACACCACATTCAACAACGTAGATCTGTTCTGGCCAAAAGAGCCATGCAAGGCGAACCAATATATTCAGAAATGGTTACAAGTTCATAACACCGCAGACCTCCAAAAATAACTTCATAATTAAAATTTTCTCACCAATGTTATGGTTTTTTCCAAAACATTGTCACCAACTTTTACCAATATGGCTTATTTCCTTTGTGACATTGTTTCCCATTTGTCCATTAGGAGACAATGTCTCATCCTTTTTTAATTGAATATTTATTCGTCTATCAGACCAAATTACCTGAATAATTACTATACGCGTTTTAAATTTGAACAAATCGGCCATATATCTTCAATATTCAATAATTAAGCATTATTTAATCTTAACTCTAAATTCATTGTCTTTTGTATCTAACAAATCATTGACAAACCACAAATTGAGCACAATAATTGCTTCAATTAGTATTTATTTTATTACAAATAATAATCGTTGTTGTTAAGCCATTTGTAGAAGCTGTGTGTCAATTTCGATGGCGAAAGGGCGGACTTTTAAAAGTCGAGCCAAAAAAGACGTATTTGATCGTGACTGCTATTGCTATTCTAAACTGCTCAAAAATAAATAGGGTTATTGCCAATTTTGTCTATATATTTTCCCAAGCGGTTTTATTTTATTTTTATTATAAATTGCATTAAAATTTATTAGAAATTATTAGTTTTTTACGGAAGGAAAATTTAATTAATGGATTTCGAAACAAAATTAAAGTTTTAATTCCATAATTTTGTTTATTCGGCACAATATTTTTTTAACAATTAATACTGTATGTAATTATTTACAGATCGTGAGATGCGGTCTGGTGTGATGTGGGTTTAGAAAAACATTTTCTTTATCGTTCAACGTTTCGATCTCTATTGAGATCATCTTCAGGGCCTGGGATTTATAAACATTGTTTAAATTGTACAAATACATGTAAGATGGGAAAATGATTTATACAATGATGTACACAATATAGACATTTTAAGTTAATCAAAGTATTTGTACTCACTCAAAGAGTGTGTTTTCTGTGTAGATGTGTCATTTCTGTGAGTCGTGTAAGTTAGACATTAATGTGTGGTGATTAGTGACCGTTAATCGATAATTATTCAGAAATCGTGAGATGCGGTCTGGTATGATGTAGGTTTCAGAAAAATATTTTCTTTATCGTGCCAACGTTTCAATCTTTATTGAGATCATCTTCATGGCCTGGGATTTATAGAGTGAATTTATAGAGTGCAAAATATTTTTATTTTATTTTTCACCTCAAAGAAGCCGACTCCTTATACAAAAATGTCTTTCTATACCGACTTCCTTCCCCCACCCCTTTAAAATCCAATGTATATAAACATAAAACAGCAATATCTCACTGGCTCTCTCAAAACGACACGCAAGAATGGCACACTTATGCAGAAAAAAACACTGAGTGAGTAGAAATACTTTGAAATTCACTTTTTTCCACATCCTACATGTATTTGTTAAATTTAAACAATGTTTGTAAATCCCACGCCCTGAAGATGATCTCAATAAAGATCGAAACGTTGGCACGATAAAGAAAATGTTTTTCTGAAACCTACATCACACCAGACCGCATCTCACGATTTCTGAATAATTAGACATTAATGTTTTTGTTTATATATGTTGGATTTTGAAGAAGAGGGGAAGGAAGTAGGGATCCATTTTTCTATGAGGAGTCGGCTTCTTTGAGGTAAAAGGTGCCTGTGTTATTACTGTGTATAATGCCCTCTGTTCGCTAAATCCTGTGTGTGCCTGTTAGCCATACTGTTAATAAGGTTGTCATTAATTTCATAAAGAATTTCACTCAATCGATGCTGCAGACTCAGTTGTGGCAGGTCAACTGGCTGCGGATGGTAGTAAACATAACAACATTCCAATTGGTGTTCTCTTCACCACCACCACTGCAACAAATTATCCTAGTGGCTGCTGGCAAGCTGTTGCTGCAAGTAGTTTTAAAGGTGTGTACGATGTGAGGCCAAAGATTAGGAACCGTTTGCGTTGACAAAGGCCTTGCCAAAACATACTTCATTTAGGATCTGGCGGGCACTATGGAAAGGGTTCCGTCTTCCAGCAATGACAATATTTCTGTCCTCCCTTAGCGTCATAATGCGCTGAGATCCACAACCTTCTATTGGACCACGCTCTGAGAAACGCCAATTGCCTCTGCGATATCCACTTGCAGTGGACCTTGATGACTCCATTATATTGCGGATGAATCCGCACAATTATATTGCGAACTTCTGGTTCAAGATGATGTCTTTCCATGGTTAAAAAGAATACAACTGGATTAAAATGGAGAAAAGACAAGAAAAGCTGTTTGTTTACAAAATGAGTAATCTTCATGTTCACTTAAGTAAATCCGTTATTAAAAATGAGGATTAACTTTGAAGACAATAATGAGGCAAGCCTAATGTGTACAAGACATCGATAAAAACGTTTTCTATCTCTTTGACTGTACAATTTATGTTATTTATTTTATTTTTTTTATGGGGGTTCGCAACAGCAGAGGTTATAAACCCTCAGGGTACCGGTGAAAAACCATTTGTAAGTATGTCGGGCCGCTGGATTCGAACCCGGGACCTTTACATTACAGTGATAAGAGCCGTGTCAACGCTTAAACCGTTGCGGCCACCGACGCCTCCCTTAATTTATTATTTAATATGGTTTTTTGGCATTTACGTTATAAGAGAGTTGAATAGTTATTAACATTTAATTTAGCACGAACGAATTTTGGGTTTAACCCTCACTAACTGTGAGTTTAAAAAGACAACAAACTCACTACACGATTTATCATTTATATTTGTTTGTTTTTGGTTTGTATTTTCTATTTTGTTTTATCCAAATAACACGAATATATCGGTTAATTTAATTAAGATTAATAGAATTAGAATAAATTACAAATATCCCTATTCATTTTTGAGCAGTTTATTATTAATAATTTTAATGTCCGATTGATTTCTCTTTCAGAAGTTTTCCTAGTAAACCAGTATTTTACAGATTGGTTTAATTTGCGTAAACATGTATTCTTTTTTTATTTGCAATAAGAAAATAATTTTTAAAAACACAATTTTTGTTTAGTTTAAACAAGGTTATTGTCGAGATTATTATTTTTGATGAGGAAATAGCGATAAAGCTTACCCTGTCTGGTGAATTTCCTTCGGCCAAGGCAAACCCCCCGAGTCCCACGAGTCTGAACAAAAGAAAGAGGAAGAAATTATCCCGGCTGGAGGCCGGAGAGTTCTCCTTTGCATCGTATTGTCATTCCCGGCTACGTGAGAGCTAGCTTGCCCTCTGTGACTGATTAGAGTACGACTCGTCATCCTCTCCCATTTTCACTCGAGCGTACTGATCTTACTCTCGGGAATGCTATTCAACCCACATCCGACTGTGGAGAAAAGGAATAATTAATTATCAAGCTTAAAACTGTCACAAGTTTGTATTTTTGTAGATTAGTTCTTGACTATTGTCTTGGATGAGTGTTATTTTTTTAGTCGAATCCTCTTGATTTGCGAATAAAAGTTGAAAGAGAGATAATTTTGTTTCACGTTGAATTGATCTACCCTGATCACTTTACTGAAATCCATGAATTATCGTTGATTTATGTTTTTCTCATACGCAAAGATGACTATATCCGAAAATGTCTGATCGATATAACAAATTATAATATGTGAGCCGACTCAGAATAGGCCATGCGCGGTTGACACACGGACACTTATTTTTGGCCAAAGAAAGGTTGCTCACTCTAATCCACATGATTGCCTCCATATAGGGTGCAAGTAGGGATGCTGCCCGATGTAAGAATTGAGCTCGAGTACGGCAGCGGATCTTTGGATCCCCCACTCCGATTTCTGGAAGAAACTTGGGTAATTCTGTATACATAGATCTTTTGATTATTGCATGTCATAATTGGTGACATATGTTTTATTTGTTTCGTGAGAATGTATTTATATGCGTGAATGTGTTTGTAGTACAAGAGTGGGACATCAACACCCGGACATCACACCAGGACACGTGTCGATGGTGGGATATCAAGTACCCTTCGACCCTCAATCAAACTAGCTATTGTAAATAGAGTTTTCTTTTTGCGTGATCAAGGAAGATGGAATCTAGTAGTCCATCTCCCTACTTGTGTGAATGAGTGAAAGAATGAGTGATAGAATAAATAAGTGGTTTAGGTTAAAACTGCATGCGTAGGGGGCTGAAATGACCTTGTTGTCGGTAGCCTCTTGAGCCTAACTAAACCGGTCCACCCGAACATCGAAATGGATGATCGCAGCTTGCTATGAGAAGTTAATGTAAGTTAAGAAGTAGTTTCTCCACAAGTAAAGTGCATATATGAGCAGAATTGAGCTATAAACCAATAAAAAATTGTGAGAATTCTATTCTAATCTACTATAACACGATCTACACGAAGTGTCAAGAAGCTAAATCTCATAATTCTTTGGTTGGTCATGGTTATAAGTTAGGTAAGATTTCAACACAAGCACACAGCTGATAATGGCGAAAAACAAAAACGCGTCTAACAGACCAGAACATAGAGAGTACGCAGACCAAAAACAATAAATATTTAATTTTCCATCTTGTAGATGACACCAGCTTGACATCAGTAAGTGTGAAATGGCTGTACTAAAAGTGTTACTAGATAATATTTATGACTATTTTAATGCAAACTGTTTAGTCCTAAGTATGACAAAAAAAATTATATGTTTTGGAATAAATGGATTGGACTGCAACTGTGTTAAAATGTTGGGTTTTATCTTGGACAGTCGATTGAATTGGCATGACCAAATTGACACGATACGTAGAAAGTTGGCATGAGTGTGGTTTTTGTTGTATAAGCTTAAATAGTTATAGATAGACCTGTAGGCACTTAGAATTGTATATATAGCTTTATTTCAGAGAATAATATATTAAGGTGTTAGATTTGGGGAATATGCCATGAATGTTTTAAAATTACAAAAAACTTTAAGAATTATCCCCATTATATTTCGTGATCCGATTTACCAAATAACTTCTTTCAATTAATTAATCTTTAAGTAAGGTATTGGTTGAGATAAAAAAGACAGTGTCACGAGCGGGATTCGAACCACGACCTTCGGCTAAATACGCCGCTGCTCTATCACTTGTGCTATCGTGACTTTTTATTTCAACCAAAACTTTAATTAATTGAAAAGAATTTATTTGGTCAAGCGGACCACGAAACCTAATAAATTTAAAAATTATATTTGTTGTAGATTTGAAAGAGTATTACAAACCACTATTTTTGAAACTAACTGTGATGTTTCTACCTGCCGTACTTTAAGCATGTAAAAAAATATTAATAGTTTACGAAAATCTGTGATATGACTGATTTAGTTGTACAGAATAGTGATAGTCTATTTATACTATCTTTTAAAAAATCTAAAACGAATAATTCCCCGGAAATGTAAAATGCACAGTTTGCTGCCCAGCAAACTAAAAAACTTAGATGTGAAACCGTTTTTTAGTCAAATAAAAAATCATTATTAGAGAATCCTATGTACAACAAAAATTAATTTAATGACGCTTCTATACAATATCTATCGAGAAAAAAAGCTTCAAATTACAAAACATAATCCTTTTATGTCTATACTTTTACTTCCATGTCTTCTTAAAATCTAAAGTTAACAATTCATGCCGATGCACATTCACGCTTGTAAATAAATTCTCAAAAAACAAAACACAAAAGACATCTATCTCCAAACGATCTATAAATACACTTTTTATAAATAGCCTTTTTTGATTAATTTGAAAAAACCAAATCATTTTTTCCGATTTTTTAAATTAATTTGATATTTAATTTATGAAGTTTTTCGGAGGATATTCGGAAGAGGTCAGCACAGAGAAAACAAACTTCCTTTCTGTTTTCGCCGAGCTTTCGACAGTTTTTATACTGTCATCTTCAGGGCCTGTTTTATTATCATATAAAAACAACAATGAAAAACATGAAAAAACAATTGCACAAAAATTGAAAATTTGATACATCTTACTTTAACCTTAATGGTTTAACCTTAATAAAAAGAAACATGGTGTCGTGGGCACCGAAGTACATTACGTTTTTTGGTGCTCAGCATCTAAACATTATTTACAATTTAATAAGTTAATAATTAAAAAATTACAACTATAAGTACAAGTGAAAAGGTGGTCGAGAAAAGGTTACCTCGTAAAAGTCTAAAAAACTAGTAACTTTTGTTTTCAGGTACATGCGATCACAGCGTGTTTCTTATATATGTGTATATATATATATATATATATATATATTTTTTTTTTTTTTTAACTTTTCTTACATTTAAATTATTCTACATTAAGATCACAGATTAAAATCTCGGCGAAAACTGAAAGGAAGGTTTTTTCTCTGTGTTGACCTCTTCCGTAGATCCTCCGAAAAACTTCATGTTTCCAGCAGGTCGATAACCCAGCTCATCGTTATATTTAATTTAGTTCAATTTCCTTTTCTTTTATATGCATACTCGAATCTGACCTTTTGGTGAGCATATCTCCATATTGTATCCATGATTATTGTGCTGTATCGTTGCTGTTGTGTGTTTTCCTGCAATTTTACGAATACTTCTTCCCATATCTCAAATTGTCTGCTCCTTGTTCTTTTTTTCGCCTAGGTTTCTTGAATAAAACGAGTTTTGGACATTTTGATACCTCCATCTTTGCTGTGTTCCTGCCCAGGGCCATTTACCCTTTCTTGCTATCTCGGTTATTTTCAACACATCGTGTTTTCTGAATTTCATTTCTTATTTTATCTCTCCTTAGGACCCTGCTGATTTCGTATCAATGCCTGTGTTCCTTTCGTCTTTGCTTCTGCTGAATTTTAAATCTAAAAAAATTTTTATATACAATACATTTTATACGACAGAGGATCAAAACCGAGCATAAATGTCATATAGGTTGGCATTCCTACTCGCTATAGAACCAAGGATGACATCCTTAAGTGTATGTAAAATTATTTATTTTATTTAATTATATCTATCGACTGCCCTAAGAGATAAATCAGTGCATTGAACAAGACATTTCGTTTAATATACTTATATATTCACACAAATATATAAAATAAGTAAATTGCTGAAATCGCTTTGATAAATTAAAAATTTTATAGCTTTTATGTCTAAACATTTAGGTCCTTATCTACTGAATGCCATTTGCCGAGTGCGAAATTTATTTTGATATTTAAAAATCCCAAACCATCAAACTACTTGCTATTTAACCACTGTACTAAAAATAAAACTTAACCAGTTTAACTCATGAAAATGGTCGATTGAATGAATTTATTATTATTATCTTACCTGTTCTTGTAACAAACCTATAAGCCAAATTAATCGAAGCCTTACTTATAGAAATTATTGACAGGAATTGACAAACGTACCAGATATGATCGATAATAACAGTTTTGTATGTGATGATCAGATATCACGTGTATAGTTAGTTGCTACTATAATCAATCCGACAGATCATATCGATGTTCAACCCACTAGGGGAAAATGTTTATTAATGTTCTTGGTTACCCGATTAATAATATCAACTTACTATCGGGTTGTCCGGAAAATAATGCAGGATTTTAAGTTTTCATTAAAAAAAATCTATATAAAATATTCTGTTTACGTTTACAGGATTACTCATTTGTATGAATGTCAACACTTATTAATCCTCCATGGACAATATGAACTTTTTTGTTCATTTTAGGGTGAAGAATCTACTGGAGAAGTTTGTAGCACGAGTAGCAATTCACCCTGTATAAGATATTTCACGCCTAATGGATGACTTTTTGATCGAATCTTTAAATATTTTAACACGTACAACGCCGTGATTTAAAAACAACTTCTTGGTAAACATTATCAGAACCAATTAGTAAATAAAATAAAGTAATTAAGAGCTAGCATTGCACTACTTCTCTATAGAGCACTGGTACTTTCAAGACTGGATTATTATTATTGTATGGAGATGCTGCAAAAACTCATTTGGCTAAATTAGACAAAATCCAGTATAAATCCCTCAGAGTGAGCTTGGGAGCTATGAGATCCACGCCAATTAACGCTCTTCAAGTGGAAGCTAAGGAGATGCCTCTCACCCATCGTAGGTTCCTGGTCACAGGTAGATTTTTATCCTCTCGTATGCTAATCGAAAACCACCCCACTGACCTCCACATCCGCCAACTTGCTACCGCCTCCAATACCAGCAAATTTTGGCGGAATAAGAAATCCCCCTTGCTATCTACTCTTTTTTTTAAACTTTCCCACTTGTATATCTCTGTTCCTCCAACGTCCAACCACCCGAAGTTCCTTACCAATCAATTTCCACTACTGGTCCCTAACAAATTTAACAAATTTGCTATTCCCGATCCCCTTTCTATTTCCAACTGGTCCTCCTTCCCTCCATACATTGAGGAGGCATCTTGTAGCGGCTTTTGCGAANTTGATTAAAGAACATTGCTTTAAAGTAACTAGTTTCTTTTTTTTTGTTTAATACCAAAATCCTGCATTATTTTCCGGACAACCCAATACAATCATGGTTTGTCAAAATCCAATTATAAAACTATTTTTGTATTTTTCAGAGATATGGTAACTGTATTAGATTTAATATTATTTGAAAAACCTATTCAATTTGTGCTTTTTGTCAGCTGTGGCCTTAACATTGTTTACACTGAATAAAAACACAACTTCACTTGTGAGAATATTACTAAATTTCATTCTACATCAATTCGACGGTCTTCGTTATAGTTTTTGGTTTTTATTATTTGCTATTTACACATACACAATAGCGATTTATTGAACTGAATGCCCAGCACTGCACCCGGAGCACTCAGGTTAAGAGAACCAGTCAAAGTGGCAGTCAATCTGACTGATAAAGAGCGAGGAGGTCTCGAGGCCATCGTCGTTTAAGGCCTGTTCTCGGGATAGGATGTAGGTAAGGCTTGAGGAGTAAGATTAGGATGGACTTGGTTGAACTTTTCCGGGATCGGATTTGTTCATTGCCGAATCGAATATTGAGGTCGTTGAATTTAGTGAAGTTAATAAAGTAGTAAGGAGCTTTGACAGTTCGTCCAAAGAACTTGTGGTTAAGAAGATGGAATGCACTGGATGGCTTGGTGTAACCACACGAATCCACTTCTTATGTCCAGAGTGGTCGGGGTAACTTGTATAGGGTTAGTTGAGTTTTGGCGGGCAAAAAAGGATTTCAGCCTTAAATGCTTTCGTAGTTGTCGAAGTCTTATGTTACATGGTTCTCCCTTATATATTGTGCGGGGATACCACGTCACTCCGCTTTCTAGGAGAGTTCTAAATATTTGATTTGAATGAAAGTCGGTAGCTGAAGGGAAGAGACATTGTTCATTTTTCCTAATTAAGTCTTATTCTTTAAAGATTGTTTGGGAAATATTTAGGCTAGAAGAAAGAATTGCGGTGTTATACGCATAGGTGGGAATGTTGGCTTTGGGATAAGTAGAAAAATCATAAATGATAACCAGGTTGGAACCAAGACCGCTCCCTTGAGGGATGCCGGCTTATATAGATCCAAGATTTGAATAATCGATGTCACACCCGTTGAAATGTATTTTTAAAAAATCAAAATAAAACTAGGATTTTAAAACTTGATACAAAAACTGATTAACCGTCACAGAATATGACCTGAAATGCACCTGACAGCCCAAGGGAGAATATGCAGACCGTGATTTTAAAAAAAATTAAAGCTAAATTTTAATTATAATTAATATTTATTAATAATTATTATAATAACTGTATTATTATAATTAATAAAATACAGTTAATATAATAATATAACGGTTACGCAATTTTGACTTAAAACATTGACAGAATAATCTCTTGTGAAGCCAAGGCAAATCGACGGTCCTACATCAAAGTTGCGGAAATAGTACATCTTCCAATTTTAATTTTTATGTTTACCTGCCCGTCCGTAATGGATATTTGGGTTGATGGTCGTTAACCGGGCTGTTTCCTGTCCTTTCAACCTCGGCGATTATTCCACAAACGAGATTTATATGGTGACTGACGGGAATATCGAGCATCTATTTACAAGAAGCACAAGACCATTAGTCTACCGGAACTGGCGTTTAAACTGTTAGAAACCGCTGTTGAATGGGGAAAAGATGGTTCATCGGTTGCAGTTATACATCTTTTACCAAGATACATTAAAATCACGTTAACGTTTATGATAAACATAAAAACTATAGGTAAAGTTTTGTTATTTTATGTTGTCATTAAGAAGGAGTTTATTTTATCCATATCTACACGTGTATTTGCTTTATTTCCTATTTTTGTCTTAATTATTCAATTATTCTAAATAAAAAAGTATATATAGATCTATTTAAAAAAATAACTACTTCAGATTAAATTAGTAGTGACCCTTTTTTACCTTACTAAGCTCAAAATAACATGCCAAAATTAAATAACGTCTTCCAATCTAAAATAAAAATTGTCAATAGGACTCGATAAAGTCCAACTCACAATAGCCAATATTTTCCGCTATTTCCCGGATTCTGCCGTGGTTTACAATTGCCATGATTTCCTATCTTCTTCGAAGAAATCGTAGAAAAACGGTACAGAGGTCCTTGGTTCCGGTTAATCGATTCCCTTAGGAGTGAATCCAACACGATTACGCACTTCTTCCCACGGGGCGATAATCGACTCGGTCAATTAGTCAATATCTGGGTATCGATCTCGGCCGATTTTATTGTTACATACGCTAGTTCATGCCTGTCGTCTTTTACAGCACGGGTCCTTCCTCCATCAGGACCTCAATTAATTGTATCCTGTATAAACAGGATTTGTCGTCTCCTTGGAGTGTTGGTTTAAACAATATTTCTTACATGTATTATATATATTATATTATGTATATTATTTTACATGTATTTATATGTTTTGCACAATGCTGAATAATGAGCAATGGGTTCAATGTTCTGACTTATCTCTTTTGACAATTGTGTCGTGGGTTCACTCAGAACGTTTCCAGTTTCGGTATTATGTGAATAAAACAAAAATGTCTTCTTTAGTGAAAGCACTTCAAAAATTGGCGATATTTTAAAAGGTCCGTTGAGCATGACGTTGAGTGGCGAAATTGTAACGTCTTCCGGAGACTGAAAATCATGAAATTCGTTTTTCCTTCCTTATTTGCATATTTACTCCGACTTTCTTCTGACAATGAACGCAAGAATAAAATGTATGAAAGTAAAATAAAATTGGGAAGAACTCTCCGAAATTTATTAGTAGATCGAAACCAAACAACCGGTTCATCACCCCGCAGACCTCATAAAGAAATCTCATGATTCCCTCCAGCCAAACTTAAGATTGAGACTTTTCCCATAAATACTTACTATAATGCTTCATTAACTTGATGACTCAAGTAATCAACTAAAATAGTGTAAAGAAAACAACGAGTCTGATTTCTTTGAAAAACTCCCTCGTCAAAGATGGGTGTTTGACGTTCTACCGTTTCCAGGCTTATCGGGTTAAATGAAACAAACTATTAAAAATTGACAAAATTATTTTACATTTGTTCGATCTTTTCTTTCTTTAGTGCAATGGTTTTTACATTATTACAATTATATATTCTATTTTTAAATTGGGTTTAATTAACACGTGTGTAAAGGAGGCATCCATATCCAACCTAACGTCTCTTCAGAAATTTTTAGTATGTAAAAATCTGTTTAAGTTCTCGTTATTTTTCATGATTCTCTCTTCCCTTCTGTTTCCTGCTCGCTTGCTCCCAATTATCTTACATTTTCTCCCTCTAGCTCCCATTCTCATCTTCTCTCTCCATATATGTATATTTATTTATTTACCTACAACATACGTATACATCTATTATATCCTCCTATCTCTTTCTCCCTTCCTCCCTCCCACTCTCTCTCTCTCTCTCTCTCTCTCTCTCTCCCTCTTTCTCTCTCTCTCTCTCTCCCTTTCTCTCTCTCTATCTATCTGTCTAACAATCAATCTAGCTAACAGTCCTCTCTCACTCTCTCTCCCTTTCTGTGCTTTTTTCTCCCTCTCTCTTCATCTGTCTATCTATCTATCTCCCTCTCATCTTTCTCTTTCTGTCTGTCTTTATCTGTCTGTCTCTCTCTCTCTCTCTCACTCTCTCTCTCTCTCTCTCTCTCTCTCTCTCTCTCTCTCTCTCTCTCCTTTATATCTCGCTTTCGCTCTTTCTCATTCTCTCTTCCTCTTTTTCTCTCTCTCATTTTCTCTTTTCTTTCTTTTTTACTTCAAATTTATTGCCTTTTTAAACTTATTTTGCTCTCTTTCACCCTCTCTTTCTCTTTTCTTTCATTTTCACTGTCTGTCGCTTCCTCCATTTATTTCTTACTCCCTCTTTCTTACTCCTTCTCATCTGTATCCTCCCTTCTCTATCTCGCTCTCTATTACTCCGTCTCATTCTTTTCTTTCTACCTCTCTTACTCTTTAACTTTCTCTCCCACTATCTCCCTCTCCCTTCGTTTCTATCTTTCTTGTTCGCTCAGTTCCAACGTCCGTTCTATCCTCTGTTTCTCTCTTTCTTTCTCTTGCATTTTCTTGCTCTGTCCCACTCTCTCTCCCTATATTTATGTAACTATTTTTCACTACGTTTATCTCTCTCTATTTCCATCTCTTTCTCTATCTATGTATTGCCCTTCCTCCGTTTTTCTTTACAGTTCTCTATCTAACTAGAACATATCCAAGCATATTTTTCTTTATCGGTCTGTCTATATATTTTTAAGAGAAATGATGTTCACCATTTTAGTATTTGGCCTAAAACATTTTCAATAAAACTTATTCCACTGTAAACTAGTAATAAAATTTTATTTATTAATTTCGTTTTGATTTTTTTTTCCAGCGGCTGGAGCTACAGCGGGCTCCGCGAGTACTTTAAGAGAGCTGTACGCCCTGGCGGCGACGCAGCAACCCCTCGCATCTCTCGTAACCCACCAACAGAGGCTACTCGAGCTTTCGAGGTTCAGACATTACGACCTTTTATCCCACCAACAGGGCGCTGTCACCAAACTTTTAGGTAAGCCTGCATCATAACTTTATGTCCATTAAATCCAAATTTTATACCCGAAATCGACTGGAGATTCCGTGTAGGATAATCGGCCGTTAACGGCCCTTAGACCACCATCCTTGATAATTCATCTATGTGTAATGTAGATTTATGAGGGCTATCGAGAGATCAAATTTATGAATTTTTCATTTCACCCAAATTGTTTCTAATGGCGAGAACTGTTATCGCACACACGTCGGGTCAATATATCGACAAATAACAATTTACATCGCTAAACTTGCATTATCTATTATAAACTAGATAGCAATTGCACCTACCGTTTTTATTTTCCTACCGATCTTTTTTCCCAACCAATTGAGTTAACACTGCTGATCTCCAAGGACGTGAGTAAATAACTCCAACTGCTTACAATAATTAATCACTTCTTTTGAAAGAAGAAGAACAAACAGAACACAAAAAGACTTTCAGTTAAGCAAAATATAATAAATATATTGAAGCGCAAAAAGCGAAGTTGGTTTAATAACACTGACAAACAAACGAAAACTTTACTGTGTCCCCATTTGGACAACGTACATAAACTCTATGAGACTGCTCAGCGTTCCAACCTTAATCGAATCCAATACCTCCAACCTAACGTCCTCAGAACAATGGTCTATGTTGCCAATAACACCATCCAAACCGACCTAAATGTTCCATTTGTTACTCATCTAACCCAATCCCGCTACCAAAGGTTCCATCCCAAACTATCCAATCATTCGAACCCTCCGTCAAAAACCCATCATACATCACGTTACTTATAACCCTCATATAAGACTGAAGCGCCGTGGCCCCGCGACACCTACTTGATATCGATCTGATAGGATGAAGCCCCCACTGGATAGTGCTGTTCATGTTTCCATTTTATTATTTATTATTACTTATTGCATCGAAAAAAGAAGAATACAAAAAGAAGATTAAAAAAATAATGTTTAGTAACGATATATATAACATTGGCTGATCTTCCAGTTGTTTAATATAGTCGGATTATCAAATTAGTTCTTGTTCAAGATAATTACTCTTACTCATTGTGTGATATCAAAGTGATCAAAATTTAAACAAATCCAAAAAAGGGTTGTTTTTTCTTTTCTTCGTCGACGAACAAATGATCGCTCGTTCGGAGACACCTGCTAGTCAGTTTTTATTCAGTCTCGTTATTTTTATCAGCATTCCTAATAAATACCTTTCAGTCCATGCATGCGGAATCCGGGAGAGAACAAGCTGACTGATTAAAAAACAAAAACAATGCTACTTTAAATGGGAACAAATCGATGCAGCTGTTACGATGATATCTCGTACTCCGTTTGTTTTTAAATTAAGCACGAAAGCCGTTTGGGCTTCGTACTTTAAAAGTACAAAATGTCCACAGGATCCGACTGTAAAGTTTGCCCACGTTAACATGTGCACGGGCTACAATTTAAAACGCTGTCGCAATACAAGTAGTAATCAATAAACGGATAATGGCCATGTAATTAAGACCTTCTGGCCACCGGGCGACAACGTTGGACCGTTCGCAATTAACAGGCCTAACTGACCGTGTCGATTGTTAACATTAACAAAACCTCAGATAAACGATTATTTGATACAAGTCGATTTATATAGCATAATTTCACTTTTGATCCTTCATTAATGCTAATAATATTCTATTAAATATAGTAAATACATCCACTGGATCTGTTAAAAAAGCGAAAGGAAAAGCGAGAATAGACGGACCAAATTTTACAGGCAATGAATAAAACTACGAACTTGCAAATTTTGCGTTTTTTTAAATATAGTGTATACAAACATAAGTTTTTACAATTATATTAAAAATGGGTAACGAAACTGTAGTCGAGGAAGGTCCGTCCTAACCTCCAGGCCTGACCATCGCGATCTGACGCTGAAAATGCAATTGAAAACAAACAAAAAAGAGAACTGGAAATATCGATGGGCCGGATAGGCGGAGGAGTTCTCACGTATCAAAAGTTCAGCATCGAATGAGAGGGATCAAACGCGAATTAGAATCGGCATGCGAACAGGGAACATAATTTTATCCCAAAGCAAGTATGTGTCTGGCATATAGAGAAGGATTATTCGATCTGATATAATTCCTTGGCTCCACATATAGGGCCCGATATGAAAATTCGATTTTTGGTTTTCCTTCCGAATATATTGTTAGTGAATGTATTTATTAGCGCGAATATTTTGTGTGAGAGGGCGGATGGAATAATGTATACTGTATCGAACCTCAATTAGATTAGTTTAATGGTATGTGTAAAGGGGTGATGGAAGAACAACGAATAGTCTGAATGAAATGTAAACATGAAAGAATGTACAATGATTGTACTAAGAATGTGACTGTGCTTAGGTTTAAAAGTTGTATTCGTTTCGACCTAGGGCTAAATTGACATTAATAAAATTGATTGATTGTATGTAGGTTTAGATTTCGTGTTCAGAAAACAAGTTAAAGTTTAGACTTAAAATGATAGCAATTGCAACCGTGGTTATTCTAGCCTGTCAGACACGTTTTCGCTTTTGGTCATCATCAGAAGGTATGGAACGGATTCTCCTCTTGCTTATATCCCTGCCAAATTGAATTGAATATGTGATTTAACTTTAAAACCTCACAGTTCATAATTCTTAATCAACAATTTTAAAAATGTTGAAGGCGTTGAAGTAAGAGATACTAATTTATCCCAATAAAACAATATTTTTTTTAAATTGTATTTGTCCTATTTTCACTTTGATTTTGACTATTTTGTATATTTGTGAAACTATAAAAGTAGAACGACATTCAGACATTATTTTGTGCAAAATTTTTGCGCGCTACTCCCTATAGTAAAGTTTTAAATCTTGAGATTTCATACCAGGTGATTTGCGGAGGATCTCCTATAATTTGCAGCTTTCGCCATATTAATTGTGACTCGGTGATTTATGTAAAGTCATTTTTATGAGGTGCTTGAATACGAGTTATCTTTGTTCGGTTCCAAACCCGATGAAGTTCGGTCGTTTCTGATTATCCAGGCCTGCCGATCGTTTGGTTTGGTATAAGACACACTGAGGATGGTGAAATACCGACGAACCCAACGAGGATCGACAGACTAAAATGATCGGTGCTGACGAAATTATAAGTTTTGAAAAATAATCGCTTCCGTTTCAAGAAATGATGAGTGTCATAGCAGCAAAAGCATTTTTTTTTAATCCCCAACAACAATTTATAGCACATCCAATGAGACTAGATGTCTGTTCAATAGTTGAATGAATAACAAGCGTTCTATGAGCAAAATAAAAATGACAGTTAAACAAAATAATAATTAATTCATTTATAAATTTCTATTATTTTTATGAGTCTATTGATAATTTAATCATTATTGATCAATGGAAAAAACAGAAATTTGTCGTTTTGACTGATATTCCACTGTTTGTTTTATTACTAAAATAGTAGTATATTTAATGGGTTTATTCCAATACATACATACATAGTTGCATCGCAAGAAATTTTATTTGTCGAATTCAATGAAAATTCGTGTTAGCAAATTATAAAAATAAATTGAACTTTTAATATTTATACGGTGTAATGGATCCCTATGTCAGGAATATCATGCAATAGATTATAAAATTACGTGGGCACGTTAATTACCGATTAACGACGTCGTTATTAACATTGATTGTGAAAACGCTTGAGTCAATTATTCGATTTGTTTGCATTAATTGCCAACCTTTAGGTGGTTTACTCGCCACTGTTCCGTGCAAATCGAAGGGTCAATTATTCAAGCACGTCGGACCGGACGGCCTACCCTTCAATTAACTAACTGGATACCTACAAACTTCTCCGTTAAGCTTATTAATTTAATATAATTGATTACATGTACAGATGGGGTAAAGACAAGTTCTAAAACTATCGATTTCTTTTCTATCGGTTCAATTATTCAATGTGAAATTACCTTAGGGTTGATACAATTGTAAGGGATCGTTTGAAGGCAATTTAAAATATTTCGATATTGGAGTGTATTTGATATTAAAAAAAATGTGTCGTGACTAAGCATCGGCCTTATTGGAATGAAAGAGTCACCTGCGGACAAAGGTGTGTCAAGGCATATGTCGTCCCGACCAAATCATTTGTCCCTAAAGTATAACTGTTCCCCGAACGAGTTGCCTTCTCTCGCGTGACAATCCAACAAATTGGACTTGATATTGGGTGAGTAAATGCTGGTTGCGAAGTCCCATTACCTCGTTACCTTTGAATAAAGGTGCATCCTGTGGTTCGTACTTATTTTGTGTCTTAAGCTTTAATTTGTATCCAAAGGCCGATGCTGTTATTTGACGGTCGGCCTGAAACTCGAGGCATCTTCCTCGATACGCGAAACCCGCTGAACTGGTAAGAAAGAGGCTTTTTCTACAGAAGCGAGCCCCTAAATCATTCAAACGGTACGTGGTCGAGTCTTACCATCTGGTGCCGGGACCTAATTGACCCGACGCACGACAGAGGACAATTTCGAACCGCAAGGAGACTGTCAACCGTGAGTTTGGCCATATTGATTATGGCTAAACGGCCATTATTCCGTATCGAGAGAACATATTGACATCGTTGCAATACACACCGTTTTCATAGAGTAGTAACCATTTTTAAAAATTATTCATACTTTAACTTAACATGCTATCATAAAAATATACAATTGATTAAACTAAAAACAAATCTGGGGCGTCGGTACACGATATTCATCACTGTAAGTAACTGCTTTACTGTTTTTGTAATCACTGTTATACCCCCAATAGTAAATAGACAAATCCTATGGCTCATACAATTGAAGAGGAAAAGTTTATTTTACAACCGTGAAGGGAGGCTAACCAGCTAAAAATTTCGAATCCGGTGGGAACTGTGATGACTATAGTCGCAGAAGTAAAATATGCTCGATTATCAACATCTATTACCACTGTGAATATATGATGCGCTCATACAATAAATCCTTTTTTTTCCCCTCCACCACCCCGCTGTACCTTAGGGAGACCCAATACCGGCGGACCTCGGCCTCTAATCTAGTTTTGCTTCTAATTTTGGGTCCTGGGGTACAACGCCTTCCTTCGTTCTCGCCCTGTGAGGGGAGGAGGCCCAAGGAAGGTAAGGGTACGGTATACAATTCTATATAGAATTCCAAGAATTCCAATTGCCAATATAGCATAAATTATCCCTAATGATCCAAAAGTTTCGTTTTTACCTCTTTCTTTTCTAATAATATGGGAAATTAGACTGAATCCTGGTAGAACTGGTATACTTCAGGATGATCAAAAAATCAGAATAAATGTTGGTACAGAATAGGATCCTCTTCCACGATTGAGTGTCCAAATGGATCGAAGAAAGAGGTAATTAAATTACGATCAGTAAATAATATGGAGATAGCACCGGCTAACACAGGTGATAATAATAATAAAATGCTGTAATACCATCAGATCATGCAAATAATAGCAGAGAGGAATTTAATTGTCCCCAAAATGGAGCTAATACCTGTGCTGAAAATTGCAAAATCTACAGAACATCCTATATGAGTAATGTTCCCTGATAAGGGAGGATAAACTGTTCGCCCACCTAGGTTAGTACCTGTTATTCGGGTGTATAGACGAATCATCTATACTCGAAAGAAAGACTGGGAAGCTCTTCAAATTGTAATGAAAGAATGGAAGGCTGACCTTATAAGCAAGACAGAAATAAGGGAAAAACGAACTGAACAGGTCAAATGTCGGGTTTCCGTCTCGGTGATGAGTTATTCCGCAAAGAGTAATAACCGTTATTGGTTCGTTGAATTTGGGGAAAGGGCCGGGAGTCGTAGGGTTGGGCCCTTTGTTAATTCAGGCCTAGGACGACTCACCCCCGAGAATCAATTATTCACTTTGCGGAAGGGGGTGTCTGCGGGGGTGTGAGACAATATGGCTGCCCACCCTTTTCAAATGGTGGGGGTTTGACCGGTTGCCGTTTACGCCAATCCACATACTTTCCAGGAGGGTCGAGCGACGGCGGCCAGGGGAGGGGCTCCTGGAGGCTCCAGCCGGGGAGAAATCCATAGAGTCCGAACACTCGCAACTCGCTTTCTAATCCATTGTCCGCAGAGGGATCTGAGGATGGTTGACTTGCGAATAAAAAATGTTTGCTCATTGGCCATCTTCACAAAGTTAAAAGTTTCCTATTCGTTCTATCACCTCTTATATAAAGTAAAGACTGTGATAACAATGGTATAGCACAACAAAAGATAAGCTTAATAGGAAATTATCACAAAATTTAATCAAACTATCGCCAATTTAAGAACTTAGTATATTGGATGAAATTACTTAAAACATTTTCCTTTGTCTATTATTGACAGATACTCAATAGATTAAAATTCTAGCATAAAAAAACTTTTTTCTCGTTGGGATCTGCGGGATGATTAACATGCAGTTTCGTCCTTTATAATCATCCTGGTCGGGTTATTATGTTTGTTTTGTCGTGGTTTTAATATGAAAAGGAGCATTAAGACAAAATGTAATGAAAAACTCCCGAAGATAGGAAAATGTCGAAGTCTGACATGCCACAGCATTGACAAAAGACAGTCCAGGAAGAACAAATCACAAAAATCAAACTTTTTTCTTGTTTATTTAGATATCGTGAGATGCGGTCTGGTGTGATGTAGTTTTAGAAAAAGAATTTCTTTATAGTGCCAACGTTCCGATCTTTATTGAGATCATTATCCTTTTTTCCATTCACTTCAAAGAAGCAGACTCCTCATTGAAAATTAATTTCTATCCCTACTTCCATCCCCACGCCTTCACAATCAAACATATACAAACAAAAAGACATTAACATCTCACTTATATTGTTATTTTTGTTGAATTTGTAGAGTAGCGGCGTATTTAGCCGAAGGTCGTGAGTTCGAATCCCGCTCGTGACACTGACTTTTTTACTTAACCAATACCTTTCATAAATATTAATTAATTGAAATTAACCAAAATGTTAATTGGTCAATCGGACCACGAACTATAATGGACTTTGATTAAACTACAATAAAAATTTCTATATTGTGTATACCACTGTATAAAATTCATTTTCACATCTTACATGTATTTGTATAATTTAAAAAATATTTATAAATCCCAGGCCCTGAAGACGATCTCAGTAAAGATCGAAACGTTGACACACTAAGCAAAACGTTTTTCTAAACCTACATCACACCAGACCGCATCTCACGGTCTCTAAATAATCATTAATTGACGGTCACTAAACAGTATTTTTTCATTTGAAAATTTTCATCAGCGTTCATCATTTCATCAGAAGTCTTCTGTGTCCCAAAATCTTGTTTATTCGAAAAAGAAGGCAGTAGACAAATTGAATTTTTCAGAAGTCTTAACTTGTTTAACTACATAATTATTATATGGTAAGGCTAATTCTAATAGTCCTTCCTGTCTTATAACATATGAAACAACATTAATAAATTACTCAATTGTGGACGGAAATTAATGTCCAGCCTTGAACAAAAAAATTATATTTGTTAGATTTCCTGAAATCTGCACGGTGGTAACAGTTGAAAAACTGAATTTTTCAGAGGTCTTAACTACTATATAATTTCTTTATTCTAACCCTGATTATGATAATCTTTTTATATATATGATATGAAACAACAAAGCAAACAAACAACACAATGGATAGAAATTGGATTTGCCAATAAGAAAATTATTGTAAATATCCTAGATAAATTATATATATATTTGATTTTTTGGGGGGAAAGTTGGATATTTTTGAATTTTCAGGCCAAACGCCTTGATTACTTATCACTAATTTGATATATAAATTAATACCCTAACATCAAAAGAGAAGGTATAATTGTGAATTTCTCGATGAGGTTTAGGCGGTTGTGAGTTCGGTCGTTCCAGATCATCCAATTCTGAACGTCGGTTTGGTATGTCAAGCACTTTAAGCCGTTTCGTCATATTTAAGTATTAATATCTATGTATACGAATACCAGATATGTAAAGGGATGATCGCATATTTCAAGAAAATTTAACAAAAAACTCATTAAAAAATCTAATTGTATTTTTTAAATAGTTAAACTAAATTAAATATGTCTATGGTATCTCATATGAGACTTAATTATTTGTTTAACATCTCGCATACATCAACAAAATGTCTCACACAAAAACTTCATTAAAAAGTTAATTGAACTTTATTTTTGAAACAATATAACAATTGTTGCTTACTAAATCTCAGAGAAAAAACGTACACCGGACGTATTTTGTTGTTGGTTTCAAACTTTATGTTCTTTTTTCGTTATGTTAATTACGACATACTTATTTTAACGTAAGCAAAATTAAACGAGATCGGAAATTCATGAGTTTTAATAAAAAAATTTAATTATAATGGTTTGAAAGAAAATTCTCCTAAACACAGGAAAATCATTTATTGATTGTTTCAAATTTAGTTAACAATTTTTGTTAGTAGTTTCGCTCTGATTGCATTATTATGAGCACAACCCGTTAATAAATTGTTAGTTAAGTTCATTCTACACTCAATGATGTGCCGATGTTTCGGTAAATTTTCTTTCAAACCATCATAATATTAGCTAGAAATAAACAACAAAATTTGAGTATCCGATTTTTTTTTTGTCGGAGTATACATTAAAATCAAGGTAAAAAATATATTACAAAATACACTTAGGACTTGTTAGTTTATATGCTCTCTGGCTTTGTTTGCTTGGTACCATTTTACGTCTTGACCTTCTTCTATCCTGTAGTGAAGGATGTTCCAAAATTCAAATTCAAGAATAGGCTAACCAGGATATCTACTCATTTATCGCCTAGCAGGCCTAAATAAAATATCACAAAATTATGCAAAACTTTAATTGAATTGTATTTTTTTAACGTGAAATTAAAGTAAATATGTATAAAAATGGACGCCGACGATATTTCGGATACATATAAAAATTAAGATAAGAAACATTTAAGACTTTCTAATTGATCACATCCGGCTGTTTTAATCAACACTTTATATTAATTAAAACACACCGTTCTGACACATCCGGTAAAGCCAGGATGTAAACTATTCATCAGAAAATAAGTTACAATCCGTCGACGTAATAATATCCCTCGTAATTAGGATGTATTTACCTTTTTTTTTAATTCTTCTTTTTTTCGTTGTTTTAATATCCACTATGATTTTTCACTTAATTTATTGCTCTGTCATCTAATGAACAACAATGTACACCTTGGGAGGTTTATTTTTCCGCTTCTTCGTCGTAGAATTTCATGAATGAAACACGGAACGTCCTTATAAATTATTCCACCGTTTAAATCATGGTTTAATTATCGCCTGTCAATCCTGAACGAAAATTAATCAGGAGGATCAGACCCGTTTAAATTACAACCGATTAAATACGTATATTTAAAAAGGCATTAATTTTGAACAATTTCTAAGTCTGACCGTTATAAATCGCATCAGTGTTTAATTAAAATCGTCTTTATCTATTCTTTGAATGGTTAACTTTTACCAGAATTGAATTTATTTTATGATCCATTTGTTTTTTTCCAGGCACACTGAGGCCTCCAGGATTAATCGGCGGGAGTAAACCGAAAGTGGCGACGCCGGCCGTCGTCTCAAAAATCGAACAGTACAAAAGGGAGAACCCGACGATATTCGCATGGGAGATCAGAGAACGGCTCATATCGGAAGGTAAGACGGTTACAACCTTGGAAAAATAACAGAATGCTTTTAACATTATCTAATGCCCAAGATCTACGCTATACACGAGTGTGTTTTTTAAAATTTGGCAATACCCTAAAGAAGATACATTTCCAACCAACCCCTCATAACAAAGGTTTGTCTGGGTTCAGATGCACACCACGCACAAATCATGCTTACGATTTTTATGTGGTTGTTTAATTACCATTAATGATAGTTTAATATGACAGTTTACATGACTAATTTTACTATTATTAATTGCCGGTTGTTTTTGTTAACGAGATGTTAATGCTAGGGATGGGGGGATAGGGATAAAAGAGACGGCCACAAGGCCTACTGCACCTAGACCTGAATTGATCTATTGTACTCCCCTGTTTTTTTTTTTTTATAACTCACTAGGCAGCTTCAGGTTATTAACAGCTTTGCCAGCGGTTCCTTGGTGTAGGATCTTGCTTGTGGTTTTTCTTGTCCTATTTGCAAGAACCTGCACCTACATAGACCTTCACAGAAACATAAAATGTGTTCTGCGGTCTCCTCTTCTTCATGGCAGTATCTGCACGGTGTTTCTCCTGTCTGTACTCCGATCCGGTGTGTTATTTCTTAAGTGGCAGTGCCCTGTCAGGTGTCCGACAAGAATCCTGGTTCTGTTGCAGTTGCCTTCCAGTGATTCTTTTGTAAGTTTTGCGGATGGTCCTTCTGTGAATCTTTTCGCGTGCCTCATACCTGTGGTATTGTTCCGCCAGGTTTTGGAGTCATTAAGAATCCATTTTAAGATGTAACCTCTTTTGTGGCAGGTTGCTAGGCCGCAGTAGAATTCTGGGCCAAAAGAGTTGTTGGCTCCCTTTTTGGCCAACATGTCAACCTTTTCGTTGCCTCTAAGCCCGGACTGTCCAGGGACCCATACCAGGATCATGTCGTTAGTGTCGCTGACTTCAGACAGCTTTCTTCGTTCCGTCAGTGCCTCCATGCAGTTCCAAACACCCTTTGCCTTTGCTTTCGCATCGAATGAAGCTAGGGTCCTGAGTGCTGCCTGGCTGTCAGAGAAAATGGCTATCTTCTGGGAATGTGCTTACATTCCTAGCCTTTTTATTTCTCTGGCGCATTGTCCAATCGCTATGATTTCAGACTGGAAAACTGTAGCATACTTACCAAGGTTTACCGTCAGTTCAGTCTTGGGATTCAGCTCCCGTACCGCTAATTACATTACAATTTGTTTACATAAACAACTTTTTTCCTGAAAGTTTGAATATTTGCAAAAGTACCATAATACAAATTTTTAAAAGTATATTTTCAGCGTAGTACACTAATAAAATAATCTCAATCACAGAATTATACAACTCGGAGGACACCCCCCACGTCACGAAATGCACTCATAGGTTTAAAACAATAAAATAAAAACCTTGGAAATAATCACATTTGCAAAACAAGGAAGGCGATGGTGTACGCAATTAAGACATTTGTCGTATAAACTCATTAAACTCTATTCAACAGTCAATAATTAAAACTGCTTTGTTTCGGAGTCAACAAATACACTGTGCAAACTGGCACCAAACCAAGGACAGATTCGAAAAAACAAATTAAGACGTACAAAGATAACTATGTTAAAATTGCACGGCACACCTTACTCAACTGGAAATTACATTGGAAGTCATAGTTGAAAACATAGAGAAATAGTCGTAAATTGGACAATTAAGTAAACGTATATACAATATAATAGTATTGTTGACTTCATTGGGTTTTATTTCCACGGTATTACCATCGATAAAAACTAGATAAAACAATGTATAATAAATATACCATAGCAGAGATGAAAAGAATTTAGAGATAATACATCTTCATGGATAACTATAGCAGAAAAGTTGCAGAAACACAAACTCTTTATTTATTGTCAGTCTAAGTATAAACTCTTTAAAGATTTTTTTATAATTGTTAATTTCATACCACTTAGATAAAAATTTCAAACACTGAGGCATTGTTAACTAAACTTTGAAGTATTTGATGATAATTATTCAGAAATCGTGAGATGCGGTCTGGTGTGATGTAGGTTTCAGAAAAACATTTTCATTATCGTGCAACGTTTCGATCTTTACTGAGATTATCTTCAGGGCTCAAAGTGTTGTCTTCTGTATATTGTGCCATTCTCTCCATAATTGTGGCACTCTCAACACGACACGCAAGAATGGCACAATTACACGGAAGACAAACACTTTGAGCCCTGAAGATGATCTCAATAAAGATCGAACGTGGGCACGATAAAGAAAATGTTTTTCTGAAACCTACATCACACCAGACCGCATCTCACGATTTCTGAATAATTATCGACTAACGGTCACTAATCACCACACGTATTTGATGGTGTTGAATTTAATCAAATAATCCTTTTTTCACTTTCCACGATTTGATCTTGATTTTCGAAAGAACGAAGAGTAAGTTATTGGGTTTTTTCATGCACTTCGTTAACAACATATATCATTATTCGCCCATGCATAATTGTAACTTAATTTAAAAAATATCTTTCTTACTCTGTTATAATCGTACATCCTGTTTAAATAATCAGTGGTATTTTTTTATAATTTCAATGCTAAAATCTCGACTGGAAGTATTCATCTTTGAACGACGATACAGAATGTAGTCAAATAATATTTTTGTTTTTGTTTCTCTGCCCACGATTTGATCCGTGATTTTAGACAAATAAAAACAGAAAATGACTAATAATTTTAGATATAACACGCCAATGTTAAGAAAAAAAAGGATTTTTCAGAAAAACAATTCTTTTGAGACAGAATTGTTGCAGAAAGGAAGTGACGAAATGAAATTTAACTTTATGACTGGCGTCGTATCCTAAATTCGGCCGACAATCAAATAAGTATTGTGGACAGTGGTGAAAAAAAAGTCCTATAGTTTTGTATTTTTAGTCTTTGTAAATTGATTTGGTGTCAATCCAACTACACCCTTTAAGGACATATTTATAAATGTATACTTCATTCAAGTTAAACATAAACGTCAAATACTGTGGCCTTTTTAACTAAGCTTTTATTCAGAAAAACAAATAAAAAAGGCAATAATTTCTAGTATTTCTGGGTATGTTAGTAAACTTAGTAATTACCCCTGAGTTGGGATTAATCCAACTATAAACTCTTTATGGACGATTTTATACATGTATACTTCATTCCACTTAAACATAAATCTCAAATGGCCTTCCTGACTAAGCATTTGCTCAGAAAACATATAAAAAATAATGTTCAGTATATATCTGTATTTAGTAGTAAGTAACCATTGAATAAGGTTCAAACCGACTATAAAACTTTCATAATACTATAAGACATAAATCTCAAATTCTGAGGCCTTAAATAAATATTTATTCAACACTCACATAAAACAAGTAAAAAATTCAATATCATGTGCATTAAACCATTTTGAATATTTAATGCTACTTATGTATTTCAAACTTTAAACCTTGTAACTAAGCATTTATTCAGAAAAAAACATGAAAATCTTTAAAGTTTACTTTTTAAGAAAAGATTCAATATTCTTTTGTATTTATTCGATTTTTTTAAATACTCTTAGAGTTAGTGTCTTAAGAAAGATTTTATAAATAGTACTTATCAAATGTTGATATTGACCTATTGACTTTCGATAAGTAAGAATCTTTAACACAATTGCATTATTTTAGTTCTCATATGGAAAAAATAGATCTAGAACAAGCGGATCCAGAGGTGGTCAAACGGAGGATATGAGTTCAACCACTCGCAGGACATTCAACCGAACGTCACAATCACCATCATTTTTTTAATAAACGTTTTCAACGAATGGTCAATCGAACGTCACACTGTTAACGAAGAATGGGGGCGTCAGGTGAACGTCGGAAGGGCCCGATATGTCACACTTAATCGACAATTGGGTTGCTGGAAAGAGAGAAAAACCCTTTGTGTCCCGTCTGTGGACAAGTTGGAAAGTGACTCTTAGCCTTAAATTCCCTCTCTTTCTTATTCTCCGTCTATCCCACTCGATCGGATTTATTTCCAGTCGGTTATTTATATACGTGGACCATTAATTGGCGCCCCTTTTCGGCTCTACGTCCCAGAAAGACCGGTGCAGTTGCAACTGGACTCGCGGGATGATAAATCGCGTGGAGGACGGTCCGAGATGAAATATAGGACCGGCTACCGGTTGAAATTTCTTTTCGCTGTTTACAGAAGAGCCTGCTTAACCGTACATTTCGAGCTACCTGGCATAACGTGTTACAAGGGTGTTTATCACCAATAAATTCGAGTCACCCTGTGTCAACATTTATTTATAACCATTTTTACGTGCCTTAAGTTTTAAACGAAACAGTAATCTGTGGCAGTATAAAATTTATACACGTTATATCCAAAACCTCAATTTCTGATTAAGACGTTTTGCATTCAAACTGTTTCCCAATTAAATTAACTTTTCAATATATTTTTTTTGTAAATATATCATAAAATTTGGTAGGATAGTGTATTTAGTTCTAAATCTCTTTTCGTATAATTATCATTGCTATCATAATGAATATGAATTATTTTGCTAATAAATAATTTATTCAAAGAGCTGGGTTAAATATAGGCTATTAGTTTCATTGTTTATAGATAATTAAACAACTACCTATGATTTATACATAGATATGATTTAACTACAACATAAATATTACAGAATATTCCCCACGGAGGCTTACTTTACTTAACATACAACGCGTACGTCCACGCATTTTCCTTTTCAAGTTCTCTATAAATATTATGATTCATAAGCCAAATAAACATGCTGATCTTTCTAGTTCGTATCGGCCCGTTAGACTCCTATCTATCCTTGCCCTAATTCTAGAAAAACGACTTCTACCATGATTGTTTCTCATGATTGAAAGTTCTAATTTTTTTCCCGATCGTCAGTTTCGATTCCACAGCATTGCTTGGGTTCTTTCTTGATTTAAAAGAGGCTTTCTAACGAATCGAACAAATTTTTGGAATTAAGGACCTCTAAAAGAAACAAATCGCAATTTAAATTTAAATTTGAATACAACATTGCTGCATAGTTTCAACAAAGGGTGGTTTGAGAGATTTGAAATGTAAAAATATGAAATTGAACATGGAGATAAATGCACTAAATAGATTTTGATCTATTTTAAATATTACATAAATAATATCAGACTACAAAATATTCAATTTAATTAATTTAATTTTCTTAATTTTATCATTAATCTACTAATCTATTATTAAGGTATCACTTTAATTTTTATTTTTTATTAATTAATAAAAATATATAAATAAATAATATAAAAAAATAAAATAAAATCAATAAATTAAAAATCAAAAATAAACAAAAATTAAATAAAATAAATAAATAAATATAAATAAATAAATAAATAAAAAATAGAATAAATAAATATTGTATTCAAATATTATATATATGTATAATTTAAAAAAATTGAATAGCTAATTTATAATCAATTCCTTACAGTATTTATTAATATAATATTTGCTGCCGGAGCGGAAAAATGAAATGGAAGAAAATACAAATTGCGGGGTAATAAACTGCAATGCCCTAAATCGCAATTTAAATAAGAAAGATACCTCCCTAAAAAAAAAGGATAAAGAAAAAGAAGTGTTATTGTGTTTTGTTTCTTATTATTGTTATGTAGTATTAGTTTATTTATCATATTTGAATGGAAGAATAAAATGATAAGGACTGTTGTTAGTCTGTCTCCATTATTATTATTATTAGCCATACAAGCCTATGGGAAATGTTTAAATTATGGAACAAAAATTCAAAATTCTAATTTTTTAAAAACAGAAATAAATTTTATATGTAATTTAAAATGAGATTTTTGCATACATTTGGCCTTCCAAATTAAGAATTTTAAAAGGATAAATTAAAGACTTGGATGGCAATAGGATAAATTAGTTTACGAATGTTTGGAGTCAGAGCTTTATAGCACTCAGAAGGGATATAGCTAAACTAAGATAGAAGGGATGCTAGGGCATGAAATGACCTTAGCCGTTAAAACGCAATTCAAAATTATAGTAATAATAATAATAAATGTGTTGTAATTATCGCTTTTAGTTTAGTTTAGCATGTTGTTAATTGAGCGGCATTAAAAACCAGCTTCTCATTGGAACGTTCCGTTGCCAAGGGACCGGGGGGGGGGGTTCAATCTGGCGATCCATATTGAGAGACGTGATTGTAG
The DNA here is from genome assembly GCF_000648675.2 of Cimex lectularius. Classification (NCBI taxonomy): domain Eukaryota; kingdom Metazoa; phylum Arthropoda; class Insecta; order Hemiptera; family Cimicidae; genus Cimex; species Cimex lectularius. Next base: position 2,092,975 of record NW_019392993.1, read on the forward strand.
AACTCTTTCAACCTGATGATGAGCTATAAGCTCGAAATCCGTATCGTTGAAAACAACAAATTTTTAAAAAGATTCTGAGAGAAAAGAGTCTGGCATTTGAGCTTGCTTTGTAAACTGAAGACTCACTCATAGGTACTATCTCATACTGAGATCTTATCTGACGGGCCGATTTTGCCGAGTCCGTCAGGAAACTGAATTCTCACTTTGTATACGCATTAAATCGGGGTTCCTTGGAGGAGCATACTTGGACCAATTCTTTTTTCAATACACACTACAGATATTCATACACGTGTTAACATTTCTACATATATTCGATGATGGTACAGCGGTCTTACATGTAATTTGGACACCCCTCCACAAAGTGGAGAATGAAAATAAACCACAAGAAAAGCGTACAGATAAAGTTTCCCTGCGTGAAAGTACCTGTCCTCCAGTGAGTATGAATGGAACCCTTGGCTTCCACTGACCTTACACTTTCATGGATAAACTACTTACAATGACTTGGAATCCACAAGACTCAGAGGATGAAGAAACAAACCGATGTTATATATGATTAAAAAGTCTACCGAACTCACGATCAAAATGAAACATTGCAAACTACGATAACTTTTAATATAAAAATCCGTTTGGACATGATCTCATCAAAACCCACCATGAAATCTTTCATCGATAACTACATATCCACAATAATCTAATAGTACGAAAGTCACTTCCAACCCTACAAGAAAATCTCCAAAACGATCGAAGCGAAAGTGGCCACGAGACCTTCTCACTGAGTGAAGAATGACGAGGTTTCAGTGTGTAGAAATGTTGGGAAACTTCCCCAGAATTCAGTATACATGAAAATATTTACTTAATACAATATTTATAGTTGTAAATATCAACTAAATGTAATTTAAAACAATTTAAATTTACATAATATTTGTTTGCAGGAAATAACTCCTAAACTTTTAAAACCTTCCATAAAAAGCTATTAAATTGCTATTAAACAATATAAGCCGGTAGGAAATTATGAAACTTGCTTTCTACTAATAGTCGAAATAAAAACTTGAGAATTTTCTCGTGAAGATGTGAGGTTGTTTTCTTCATTTCTTTGATTTCAGAAGTAAAGCTATCTTTCAGAGCAATTGCTATGTATTTCAAACCTATCTTTTTTCTCCTTCACTTCCTCTCTTTTCAAAAGCATCGACGATTCCGCTTCACTAGAGATGAAGGTAAAAAGTAGAGCTGTCAGTAGTAAATCCTGCAAACACGCCTCGGATCTCACATCGAACTCTTATTTTTTCTCTCCTCTCTCTCTTTCTCTTTCTCTCTGATCGTTAAGGTTTTACGGCCTAAGAAATTGAAATGTGCCGATACACATGTACAAAGAAAACCACGCGACGATTGAGATGTAAGTGCGCAGATACTTGGCAATTTTCTACCCCGAGGATACGTTTTACGACCCTACGTGCGAACCGACCGATACTTATATAAAAAATTCATAGATTTACGACGAAAGGAACCGGTCGAATTTCCATAATTCACGCGACCTGAAGATTCCGGGCGCCGTCCGAGGAGGTGTATGAAAGAGTCGAAAAAATAGCTCGACGCGTAATGGAAACGTGGCCGAATCAGAAGTATGTCACATAGCAGACTCGATTTCACGCCAATAAAAACCCTCATCCCACTATTCCAGTTGTTAGCCATTGAAACTAAACACAAAACATAACACGACCACTGGCAGGATAATTAAACGGATCGGGTTATATCAAATAGTAAAAAAGACAAGGTCCCAGCTCATTTTGATAATTTTAGACCGATATTTTAGTTTTTGAGTTATTCTTATATGTTAAAGTACACTTCATCGCCGACACGACGAAATGATGATTATTGTGTTTTGCCCATTAGGAATAAACGCCAAACGTTGGTATTATTTGTCCACCGCCACTTATCGTGCAAGGTTTCTCTATCCAGGTTTGGAAATCGGGCATAATTTGCCAAATTGGTTTCCCGGAACTAGTGCCGGTTAAATAACCATTGAATGCCAGGCAATTCTCAAAAGGGGAAACCAGTAAATGCGACTGGACAAAAGAGTTCAATTAAGGCGGTATGCAACGTGAGGGAGTCACTCCCCTTAGTTCCGGCCTGCGTATTAATATCAAAATAAACTTGAATTTACAAAATGTTTGAGTGAAAATTACAGAAAAAATCTAGTGTCAAGTCTGACATTGTTCACTATTATGCTTAACAAGAATTACAGCCTACTTTCATTGAAGCTATTTTCGGATAACTTGTAAGAAACATTCCATTTTTTCTGCTTAAAATGCACTAGTCATAAAATCTACAAGAGTACACTGTTAAGAACCAGTGGGTGTGCATCCTTGTGCCAGAAGTGGATCGCCCAGTTTATAAAAATAAATTTTTCAACTGACTTAAAGCTTTAATATAAAATATACATACCACTCAAGAGATAGCAGAGAAGGTCACCTCAAGGAATAAGAAGAGCAAATTCCCACTTAAACAGATTGCGTTTATGCCAGTCTCGATACTCAACTCTCAGGTCCCTTAGAGAATAAAAAAAGTAAATATTTAAAGTGATCATTTTTGTGGCTTTCCTTCAGCCCCGAGATAAAGTCAAACGATCTGTCATAGAATCTTTAGATCCAGTTTGCAGCGACTATTCGACCCGATCAACCGTTTCTAAAGGCTGATTTGACAAAATAACTCAAAGAAGTTGACAGAATTGAAGGAGGATCCTTTTCTATGGACTGTCCCATAATAAAAATGCTCCCGTTACACTAACTGAAAGCAATTATTAAGGTAAAGATACCATTTAACTTTCGCTGAAAAATAACGATTACTTTGTGAGTCCTTTTCTCCAAGTCTGTTTTTTGTAAAATACAGCATCTTTTTCGGTTATTATGCATTTCATGGGGATTAAAAGTTTAAAAAAAATCATTTCCTTTTAGAGATCGCACCATAATATCAAGTGATAAAGTCTTCCAACGATTTCAAAATTTATTCCAAGGTAAAAAGAAAGGCATCGGAATTGAATCGTTTAATTATTTTATCGCGAAAAGACTTTTTTTAAATATCATTTTTTTCAAGATATTTTCTTTCAATCTACAGGGGTTGTTTAACCCCGCCACGAGAAAGAGGAAAGAGCGAATGTGACCAGACTTCAATGTTTGTGTAGGGTGGTGATGTTTATATGTGTTGTATGTTTTGTGTCCAATATGTACTTGATAACCTGAAATACGAATGAGAGACCAGCCTTATAGGATATCAACTTAGGTTTGATACAAGACCAGAGAGTACGCTATAGATCGACGCGCTCAAATGGTTGCAGGTTGAAAAATGCGCGCGAAAGATCAGAAAAAGAGGTGAAAACACGCAGAGGACCGGCGATGACCTCAGCTGTTGGTCAGCCCTTAAACGTCCTATGTTATATATGTGTATATAATTATTCAGAAATCGTGAGATGCGGTCTGGTGTGATGTAGGTTTCAGAAAAACATTTTCTTTATCTTGCCAACGTTTCGATCTTTATTGAGATCATCTTCAGGGCCTGGGATTTACAAACATTGTTTACATTTAACAAATACATTTAGGATGTGGAAAAGTGAATTTATACAATGCAAAATATATTTTTATATCCAATCAAAGTATTTCTATTGACTCGAAGTGTTTGTGTTCTGTGTAATTGTGCCATTCACATGGTTAAAAAAAATTTTGTCTTTCATTATTTTATTGATAGATTTTTATAACAAAATCATTGTATTTTATGAGAATCAGAGCTAATAAAATTGATGAAATCCTGCTTTGTAAAAACTTACAAATTCTTTTTACGAGATCCATTATGTTTCGTGGTGTGATTGACCAAATAACTTTTTTCAATGAAGTAAACCTTAAGTAAGGTATTGGTTAAGATAAAAAGTCAGTGTCACGAGCGCGGTTCGAACCCACGACCTTTGGCTAAATATACCGCTACTCTACCACTTGAGCTATCGTGACTTCGATCCACTCGGACACCAACTTCCCATCTCAACCTACCTTTCGAATTTTCCCTCTTTTTTGCCATTTTTCAATGTCGTGTAATCAGGATTCGATTTTCGGCGATAAATGAAATATCCATAGAGATTTTTAGTGAAGGTATACTTCGTTTTACTTATTAAATTCATTCTATTTCGTAGTCCGATAGACCAAATAACTTCTTTCAATTAATTAATCTTTTTATGTAAGGTATTGGTTGAAATGAAAGGTCTTTCACAAGGTTTTTCACAATTTTTTTAAACCTTTTCATCCATTCTAATAATTACAATAAAGCATGAAATCATAATTTTGACCGACCTTTAACCTTTAAAATGAATACTTTTGTGGGGAAAATTCTTTTTCCTCTTACACACATAATTTTCGGCATATTAACTACCCCCTCACTTAGACATTGCGGTTTTTCGTAAATTTTAGCTATTAGCCTAAAAACTAAAATTATATCTTTATAAAAATTCACGAATGTATCCAATCACCACTAAACCACTTCATTGTTCGTTTAATGACATCAAAACGTCTTCCGCGTTGTCTATCGTTCTTGGAGAAGGCGTATCATAGGATTGAATGCCGTCAAAAACGCCTTTTATGGTTTTCCTCCGATCCCAAACACGTCTGGAAGTAAAAATGCCCATCCTTCCAGTTTAACGCTCGTATTTTCCCGAAACGCGGCCCTTCTCAACCGCATAATCGGATAACCGGTAAAAAGATAGGTAGCCGGTTGATGGCTATTGAACTGGGATATTCCTGTTGGGCTTTGTCCCCTGTTGAGATCTGAGGCCAATCGATTAGCCCGTTGTGACAGACCAATAGTCACAAGTCAATACTCCTTTCTTCCTCACAATGATTCCCACTGGTATTCTTCTACGGGTGAGATATTCCCAGAAGCTATCCCACTTTCGAAGTATCTCTTTGCCGAAAAAAAGATGAAAATTTTCATTTTTTTCTAGCCCGTTTTCATACTTTGCGCTGTAAACACCGTGAAATCGCTTAAACCTAAGCCTTATATTAAAAGGCGTTTTTACCCTTTCATCATGATCAAAATTATATTTAATTCTTAACTTCTTACATATACATTTCTGAGCCTAAAATTATGAAAACAGAAGACAAATTGTTTCAAGTTATCTTTTCATAAGCTTTTTTAAGGTGGTTAAAGATATCTTCGATCTACAACATTTAGGCATCCGGCCATTTTCAACTAGTTTAGTTTGTTTCATGACCAAAGAAAAGTAAATAAATTTATCTTTTCGGAAAATATTAAATTGGTAATTCGGATTATGAACTATGATAATGAACCTTCCTCGTTATGTGTGGTGATTAGTGACCGTTAGTCGATGATTATTCAAAAATCGTGAGATGGGGTCTGGTGAGATGTAGGTTTCAGAAAAACATTTTCTTTATCGGGCCACGTTTCGATCTTTATTGAGACCATCTTCAGGGCTGGCACTCTCAACTCAATACGTAAGACTGGCACAATTACACAGAAGACAAACTTTGAGCCCTGATGATGATCTCAATAAAGATCGAAACGTTGGCACGATAAAGAAAATGTCTTTCTGAAACCTACGTCACACCAGACCGCATCGCACGATTTTTGAATAATCACTTCCTCGTTATATATAAACAGTAACCTATTTAAATAATTATCAGGAAAATTATAAAATGCAGATGATTACCTTGTTAATAATCTGAAAACGTTTTCTCCTGTGCTATGCGGGGCGAAGGACCTGAATTTTGGTCGTTACTGATTTTGGGTCTGCATATCTTCTCTGTGCTGACGGCCAAATTCGGCATTTTCAAACCTTCAGTGTGATACACAGGACCAGTGACCAAATTTCACGGTTATCACCCCACAGACCACATGTTTTAACATTTATTTAGAAATCGTGAGATGCGGTCTGGTGTGATGTAGGTTTCAGAAAGACATTTTCTTTATCGTGCCAACGTTTCGATCTTTATTGAGATCATCATCAGGGCTCAAAGTGTTTGTCTTCTGTGTAATTGTGCCATTCTTGCGTGTCGTGTCGAGAGTGTTTTAACATTGTTAAAAACGACATCTTGCATTTTATAATTTTCCCAATGATACCAAGAAAGGGTAGATAGACCAAAATAACGTGTAACGACAAACCACCCACAATCACCACACACAGGTAACGACAAATTCAAATCAAAAAACAACTAGCTCACCAAACGATGCTATCCGTTATTTCCGACTTTACATCGATAAACGACTTATTTTGAACTCCCATACCTGACTCAAAATATTAGAACTGAACAACGGAATAAAATACTCAAAATGCTACTCGACAACAGATCAAAACTCAAACTGAGGGATTCCGCTAAGTGTTGCAAACTTCAAAATCTTTCGAACCGAGCTTACCCAACTTTATTACCACATAGACATTCAAATCCCATTTCTCCTTGAAATTGCTACAAGTCGATACAGACACCTCCATAAAATCCTGGACTTTGAGGTCTAGTGTCTTTTCTTCCCGAACCCTTCCCAACAAACCTATAAGACGCCTATAAAGTGCCAATGGCCTTGCGAGATTCTCCCTAGTGAGGAAAGTTATAGTGCAGTAAAAGTAACAAAGTTGCTTGTAGCCCACTTGCACTGTTGAAACATACTGATAGAAAATATATTTTTTTTAAATAAATAAAACAGTTAGAGTCTATCCAATATTACACAGCAGAACGTCAAATTATTTTCCTTTCGGCTTTTTCTTTTAACGGCAATCTTTTTTCATGAAAGATAAAGTTTTGACTATTAGAGAATTGAGTTATAGAAATAGAAAATTATTTATTTCGTTCTTTAACGTAATTTCTTAAATTAGAGTATAATTACGGAGTCCTTATACAAGATATTGAATATGTTTTAAATCATCAATTTTAATGAAGGAATAGAATATTAAAATTGCCACTTTTCTTATCGTGCATATGTTAAGTCGACATTTCCGCAACAAAATGATATTTTAGTAGAATTAATTACTAAGTAAGTGATAATTAGCTCCGTGTGTTGTTTATATCGAAACGAACACTTCCGTTGTAAAAAGTGAAAAAAAGTTTAAGGGACATCGATGAAAATAATTTCTTCCCGTCAGATTATCTATGCGTTAGATTATTTTGCGAAGATACGAGCATGGATAGGGTCGGCGTTTTTTCACGTAATTTTTTATTCAGCGGTGAATCCTTTGTCAGGTGTCTCGGTGACACACGCAACCTTTGTCTCCACATGCCCCGCATAGGGAATAAAAAAGTAACAGAATGCACATCCGTTGGAAGAGAGAGAAAATTAATAGAGCCGAATCGGGCGCCCTTTCCAATTTGTTATTCTGCTGGGGAAAAAACCTACAATAAAATTGTAACAAACTCGTCTTTATTGTAACATTACATCTTTGGGCAATTTATCGCGTTTTGACAAACCCTGGACTAGACGACATTGTCGAACATCCGCATGCATAAGTGTGTTTTATGTCGAGCTATTATCGCCACGAAATCGAGGACTGCGAAAGCTTTTGAATATAAATTACGCTCCCCCCGACAAATATATTCAATGATACCCACATTCCGTCGATAAGTAATAACAATGCAAAAATAAAAATCGTTCCAAGACTAAAATCCATATTTTATTGACGGATACGGGATGCTCGAATACAATATCATAGATGGCCGGCTACAAATAGCATTTAGAAGCGGATTTTATATGTGCAATGACCTCGGATGTATGAAATGGTATATCAATGTTTCCTAACACGTCTTTCACTAAAAAGATAAACTTGCTCGCTAATCAGTAAAAAGTACAAAAATCTAAAAATCAAAAGGTTCTTTAAAAGATAGATAAATTAAGATAACATATGTAATTATACGTACATCCTCCAAATATTTACAAATATGTAAAATAAATACGGTTTATCTGCTTCTGAATAGAGTGAAACATGAAATAAAAATGTATAAAACGAGTACGAGGCTCAAAAAAAAAGCGAATGCATATAAATCCGGCCCCAACTAGTAAGGATACTTTTGATGTTCCAACTCTAGGTTAACAATATAAATCAATACGCAAGATTTATTTCTTCTTGTAGAATTATATTTGATCCAAAATTTTTTCCAATTGTGAACACAAAAATACCAAACTGATCCACGAGGTGTCCGTTGTAGTTTCACTAATAGAAAGCACAAGTTTTTACGGTTCACTTTATAAAAATATCAGCGAGGATTATCTCAAAGGATAAGCTAATCCCCAACAGCAGGCTCGGCAGTGCGAGCTAAGATACCAAAAGACGAGGAAGGACTCTCTCTCAAGTTGTTTGAAGGCACCTGCTCTTTTTTGTAAATGGCAAGGAGTTAGTTGCGTATGTCATAGATCACTTATTTTTATTTATTTTTTTTTTTAATCTGAATACATTTTTTTAAGGTTATTGTTATCATTTATTTGGATCAGGTCCCGAATTTTGTCTTTTGCGATTGATTTGTTTGAGTTTGTGGGCACAGATATTTTTTCATTTTCATTTTACACTCGTAAGGAAATGAGTTGCTTCGTGTGAAGGGGATTCAGGCAAAGAACGTAATAACTTTATTCTCTAAATTAAACACCAATATGTCACACCCTCACCTTTAAAAGAAACAAAAATTAAGTGATAACTGTCTGGATTAAGTGTGAGAATTAAGAAAACAAATACCAAACACAAACGTATACATAACAGATTCGTACAGTCCAGTGGTTGGACAAGGATGAACCGCGAAAATACTTCCCGAAACCAAATCTGCACCCAAAAAAGGTTATGGCGACTGTTTGGTGGTTGAATTATGGTGAACCTATCACAGCAGAGAAATATTGCCAAGAAATTGACAAAATGCACGGGAAACTGCAACGTGTGTGTCCAGCATAGGTAAACCGTAAGGGGCAGGATTCTTCTTCACGACAACGCAATGCCAATCCTGCGGAAACTTAAGGACTTAGGATACGAAACCTTACCGCACCTCCATATTCACCTGGCCCTCGCCTAGACTTCCATTTTTAGGCATTTCGATAACTTGTTGGGAGATAAAAATTTTTAGAGAAGGTTTAGGTGAAACTGAAAGTCTTCCAAGACATTATTGTGAGTCGGAATGCAAGGGAAATAAAAGCTCTTATTATATGCTGGCAAAGATGTATAAACTGTGATGGGAAATATTTCGAATAAAGTTTCTTTATTTTATAAAAATTAAAAATAGCTTTAACTGCCGGTTTAAAAGCTTTTACTAAATTTAAAATAAAGCTTTAACTGCATTATTTTTCCACCAGCCCAATTATATGTATAGAGAAGCTAGATTACGAGCGTATCTGCTAAGCAGAGAAGAGAAAAATATTTTAAAAAGTTCATGTTTTATTTTGAATTTTAGAATTTAGAATTACAAGTTTCATGTACTTTTTTTACGATTAAATTAATGCTATTTTTTTCGTAGTAGATCAATCGCTTTCTCTCTCTCTCTCTCTCTCTCTCTCTCTTTCTTTCTCTCTCTCTCTCTCTCTCTCTCTCTCTTTCTTTCTCTCTCTCTCTCTCTCTCCCATCTAATAGCATCCAAGTGTTTATTATTTTAATTGATTTCTAATTGGCGTCAGTCGCTGACGCATAAACTGGATTTTGAGAAAAGTCCGACTTGCGTATTTACGGATCTAAACGTAATTGATGAGAAGCCGACTTCCTAAAGATTAACGGAACCGATCGGGACACGTAAGGCCTCGGAGCGGCCACGATTTTTTTTTCTTTCTCCTTTATCCGTTTGCCCGGCCAGGTCGCTATTAGCATTTTTGCGCGTGACCGATGAATAAAATATATATCCGTGGTTCTTCGGGAAAGCAAGCAGCTCGGCGATAGCGTGTGAAGCAGTGCTCCTCGCACGGATGAAAGTAACATTTCGAATGGTGGTGAAACCGCCGCTATTTTCGTATATGGCCGTCGGCTTCGGCAGAAGAAATGAAACAAAAGGAGAAGAATTAAAGAAGATAAACCAAAATTCCAGTTCTTGTTGGTTTTAAAAAAGCATATTGTTTTCAAAGTCCTATGAACGACTAGCGTCACCCCACTCTGCAACTATTCCCCGCATGCACATATGGCGCGACCACTACAATGGCGGATCTAATGGTTAATAATTGGGGAAATGGCAGGGAGAACTTTTATTTTATAGTTTGTCCATAAAACGGAAGCCATCTAATTATATTTCAATAAAACAAAAAGTTTTAATATCATCGCACTGTCTGAGATTACTCATATTTCAAGTAAAAAACTAGCCTTTTCAATTGGATTATCACATTGCTTAGCAAGTCATTCTTGTCAGGAGATTTTTGCCATCGCTTTTTCAAGCAATAAATGATTATTATTATAATTATTACAATAATTAAGCATACAATTATTGTTTAATTGACCGATTTCCTATCCATACTTTGAATGGACGATGGTACTTAGACGAACGACTTACTTTGACGATTTGGAAGACTTCTGGCAAATAATCCTTACGAAAAATCAGGATCTCGGTATAGCCTGGATGAAAAACAAATTCAATTATCTTCCAAGCTTTCTACCTATTTTAAGATGATGAATTTACGGTAGGAATGGATGATTCGATCGAGAAATGGATCATTTTGGTTGCGCAACAGAAAAGACGAGCAAATTGCAAAGGCGAAAATAAATCAAAATTTCAAAACCTACATTAATTTTGGACCAGCCCAATATCTTAAAAGGCCTGCTAATTGGTTTGAAAAAGCGATATTTCACAAATCCCTTTAAACTTTGAGTTTAATTATAATCACATTAAATTGTGTTTAACAACGGTATTCTAATTTTTTACCATTTATAACATATACATTCAAAGACACTCGTATTTTGTTGTTTGTTTGTTCAAACTATATGTATTTTTGTCGTAATATTAATTACAAATTTTAATTGAAGCCAAATTAAACATGATCAGAAATTCATGAGTATTAATAAAAATTATTTAATTGTGATGGTTTGAAAGAAAATTCACCACAACATCGGAAAATCATTTAGTATAAATAGATTAAAATATAACTAACAATTTATTATCTAGTTTGGCTCTTAATAACGCTCTTATTGCCTCTTCGTGCCTTGCGGAGGACGTTAAGTCCCCTAGGCATCGAGTAAATAAGCGATCAGATTCCAAAAGCCAATCCATTGTGGTAATCCCTATATCCTCCAAGTAATGGGTCGAGCTACAAGCGGTCGAGCATTATCAATCATTAATACGAAGTTGTCCCCAATAATTAGAGCGAAAAGGCCACAGCTACCAGAAGAATTTCCTCAATGTTCCTTAGTGCAGTCTAAGATCCATTCTGTATGATAATCAGTTCGGTATGAGCATGGATGTTATTTTCACCCCGTAACATAACTGACTCTTTGAAAAGGCTTTGTGAATCACGTAATGACACATGAAGCAAGGCATACTACACGTCTTACGGGTACAGGTCATCTGATTGCCACAAACCAAACAGGCATTCAAGTATCCGAGCGAGATGCTTATTTGCGAATAGTCGCCTTTCTACTTGATGGCTATCTAGTAGTGGAGTACCTGATGCAGGACGTCTAGAGACTAGACTATTCTCACGAAGCCTTCTGATAACTTTTTTAGAGCTCATCATTACATTACGGGCCGTTTTAAGTTGACTACCTATCAAGGAAGCCGTTAAATGACGGTTCCTTGTTGCGTAAGATCAATAAACCAATTGATTCTAGCCGTCGTATATCGCGGTCGACCACTGCCTTCTTCTCTTCGATCCACACTTCCGGTGGCCGTAAATCCTGTAGACCATCGTGTATGGTAGATCGTGGTACATCCAAGATTTGGGATAAGTAACGGTCCGTCGTTGGTCAAAGCCTCTACACAGGCAACATCTCGACTTAAACGTATGCTTTTTAACAGAATTTAACAAACCAATTAATTCACTCGACAAATTGGCTCTGGAAAGATCTTCATTTCCAGGCCTTATTATCTCTCTATAATTTGTAATTTACATTCAGCGTCTCATTCCTATTTCTAAATACAATCTTTAAAGTTAAACTTACAAATTTCCATTAAATTTAATTAACTCAATAACACTTCTTCTTCAATAATTCTTTAAAAGTTTTAGCTTATCGATTACTTGGTTTATCATACTTTTTTGATAAAATTTATATGCATTTTCACGATATAGTTAAGCATTTTATATAACTCAGTTTCTAGATGTGTTACTTCATTGTGGGAATTCAAAGGCAGCAAAAACAATCTTTTTAGGGGGGAAAAATCAGAAAATTTTGAACGTGGGGAAACTACGTGGAGAGCAAGGAATCTCCCAAAATTTAGGCATCATAAAACATAAGCACACGGGTTACAAAAGTAAATATTTTTTATTTGGCTGATAAAGCAATATTTTATTTTTTTATCAGCAATAATTTTAAAATGAATCATTTTGGCAAGTTTTAACTTTATTTAACAGGAGTAACGCTTATCTTGGGAACAATACTTTTTGAATTTATTAAAAAAAATAACAGCATGTAGTGCAAAGATTTATCATTTGAGTTACTGCCTTAACCAAGATACTGTGTTATGGTATATAAAGCCATTTTAGAATCGTTAATTCGATGAGCAAAAAGCTATGGTGTAGCGGCAATTTTAATTTAAATAAAATAAATATGTTATAAAAAGATACACTTAAGAATATATTTCATGACAATAACAATATAAATAACCTCAAAATATATCAAAATCTTACTCCCAAACTATTTCATCTCTCCAAAATTATTATAATGTTCAAAGGGAACCTAGTATGTGAAATGTAAGGAAAAAATTAAATCAACGAGAAATACAGAATTTTTTACTTATATGCTCAAGTAACAAATATGATGAGAGATGTTTAAATTATTGCATACGTTATTTATTTAACAAAATCCCTCAATCTGTATGTATGAATGAATGCGGAATAAAAAATATTAACTCTAACCTAAAATGCTAGCTAATTGAGAACATTAATAATTTTAAACATAATTAACTCTGTTTAAAAAAAATTGAATTTTTTTAAAATTAAATTTAAAAAATGTAAAAAACTCATTTTGTCTCAACACCCTCATCACTTCGGAGTTTATTACCTCAAATGTAAACGTTATAAAAACTCTGCCCCAATAAAGAACCCGGGATGAACAAAGATAAAATGTAAATAATATTGTATTATCTAGTAAGGTATATTCTGCATAATTTATAGACAAAACTACTGTATACCATCTTCTCGTCTGATGGGTAATAGCCTGGTTTGGTTGCTCTATCCTCCGTGTTTTGGCTCGCAAACGCGTTTTGTCTTCTCGCCATCTTCAAAAATTCAAAATGTAACGGAACCAGCCGATAGACTTTTAAATCAGGCTGGATAAGCGTCACTTATTTGTATGTATTGTTTAATAATATTAATACAAAAAAATAGGATTAAAGGGCAAGCCTTTCCCCTTCTATAAAAAAATAAAATCTTAGCGGCCAATTGTTATTTAAATAATATAAAAGGTACACTTAGGTACATTTCATGACAATAACAATATAAATAACCTCAAAATATGTCAAACTCTTACTCCTAACATTTTCATGTCTTAATTATTATTATTATTAACTTTTAAGGGTGATTTAATGGCTAAGGTCATTTCACGCCCTAACATTTAAACCTTCTTAGGTTAACTATATCTCTTCTGAGTGCTGTAAAGCTCTGACTCCAAACATTCACTCATAAACGAATTTATCCTATTGCTATCCAAAGCTTTAATTTATCATTTAAAATGCTTAATTTGGAAGGCCAAATGTATGCAAAGAAGCCATTTTAAATTATAAAATTTATTCCTGTTCTTTAATAGAATTTTGAATTTTTGTTCCATAATTTAAACATTTCCCATAGGCTTGTATAGCCAACAGTAATAATAATAATAATGGAGTCAGACTAGCAACAGTCTCAGCATGAGAATAGGCTAGTCCTAGCATACTTTATTTAATTAACAGAATCCCTCAATCTGTATGGATGAATGAATGCGGATTAAAAAAATATCTACCTCTTCTTTTTTCTTTTTTTTTTTCAATTTTGTCATGTTCTCATCATTGTTCTGTTGGTTTCCTAGTTAACCTGTAACGTTTGCAGTATATATTGTCCCAGATGAAAATATTTGTTTAATACAGTATACAGTCTATAAACCATATTTGTAAAAGGGTTAAAAAATATACATACTGAAGTATTTATTCAGGAATCGTGAGATGCGGTCTGGTGTGATGTAGGTTTCAGAAAAACATTTTCTATATCGTGCCAACGTTTCGATCTTTATTGAGATCATCTTCAGGGCTCAAACTGTTTGTCTTCTGTGTAATTGTGCCATTCTTGCGTGTTGTGTTGAGAGTGCCCAACTTACATCACACCAGACCGCATCTCACGATTTCTGAATAATTATCGATTAACGGTCACTAATCACCACACAATGCTGAAGTATAATATTTTATTATAAATATATGATTCAACTGTTCTTTTTTCACTCACTATTATTATAATCGATAATTACCGTATACAAATAAACGATTCACTGTGAATCTACACGATCTGAAAACGAAGCGAAGTAGGTTGTTGATTGGATTGTCTGGGAGCCGTTCGATTAATGATTCCGTTCGTTTCATGAAGCAATAAACCCACTCCTACGTCCTAATGAGGCCCTAACGGACCCGGGAAACAAAATTCCCTAAATTGCCCTTCTCCCCGAAGCACCTGTTCAATTACTCTTATTGGAGACAAGGTGTGAAACATTGACACCCGTCAGCCAGCCTTTTTTTTGGTCTTTTTTTGGCACTTATCCGCCTTTATCGGCCACCTCGTCACGTAAACCGTCACAATTACGCCGGACCGTAAGCGGAAGGATGGAAGACATGAAATCCTGCTCGATAAAAACCGACGTTTTCTTCCTCTCTTCTTTAATCAACAATTACACGCCGACGGTTCACTCTGAACAACCTGTAGACTTCAAATTTGTTTCTTAAAACTTTTTTAATACGACTTTGCAAGCTTTTCTACAAAACAACGAATCAATATCTAAACCAATATTTACTTTTAGGTTTAAACTTTTAGAAAAAAATTATTTACATAAATACACTTGTATCCACCGTAAACTGTTATAAAATGTAAGCAATGAGTCCAGTTGTTCATTAATTTTCGACTTTAGTAATAAAATAAATTAAACAGAATTACAAGTGATTTTCGAAATCATAAAATTATTCTTAAAAAGACAAAAGGCGGGCATGAACAGATTTCATTCGGGAGTTTTGTAATCCACGAATCCTTGGACTACGTTAGCATGTTTTTTCTTCTCTGGATAATTTCTCTTTTGCATCCGAAAACCAATGATTTATGTGTTAGAAAACATGAAAAATATAGATAATTAGAGATTGTGAAATTTCTTCTTGAGGTATGCTGGGTAATATCCCGGTTTGGTTGCTCCATCCTTGCTTTTTTGGCTGGCAAACGCGTTTTGTCTTCTCGCCATCTTCAATGGTGGTTTCACGTCAAGAAGAAATCTCTCAGTTTATTGTTGACATAGGTAAAAGTGTGAGGAACGTTTCGGCTTTTTGTAATCTTCATTGATGAATTTATCTCGGCAGCTCACCCTGCTGATATCCTTGACTGACCAATTATTACATTTCCTCAGTTGTGACTCGGATAAATCTCACAATATGTAATATTGTAATACTGGCCATCGTATAGGGGGATAACATTATAAACTACAAAATTAACAAACGGCGAATATAACGAATATATCACTTCTTTTAAGGACATTTATACAAAATCCAACTAGGCGAGAAAAAAAAGACAAAAATGAACATACTCAAAATAGACAAACTTAAAAACACATAAACACACAACGAACATTAACAACCAGTATTTAAAGTAGTATTTAAAGGCTTTAAAGGTTGCTTAATACGAATCCCTATCGATTTTTTTCAAATCGGCATATTTTCCCCATACATTACTGAAAGCGTCGTTTCATTTATATAACTTTTCATGTATCTAATCTCTTTTAACACTATCCTGGACATTATTTTTTTGTTTGAGCTAAAAAGAAACGAATGTTAAATAATAACCTTGAAATATATGTACAACAAAGTCAGAAACCCTTACATATTTTTAAAGACAACAAACAAGAACATACTCAAAATATACGAACTTAAAAACACATAAACATACAACAAATATTAACAACCGATCACATACATCGTTTATGTCAATCAAACACCATAGCAATTAAAAACACAAAGGACCGACGCCCACAAAGACTTATGACCATCAAAATTTTTGAATCAGCTATAAACGATTGTGTATCTAATAGTTCCTGAAGCCTGGTCAATGTTGCTTAGCATGGATTTGTTCCTGATAGGTCAACCGTTACAAACTTATTAATATTTAAAGAATTTATTATTAAAAATATTGTACTTGGGTACCAGGTTGAAGTCCTACATATTGATCTGTCAAAACTATTAGAATCTGTTGACCATGCAAGACTTTTGTTCTAGTTGTCTAGACTCGATATTAAAATTGACTTTTTGAAAAAGGATTAGTTCTTACCTTCAGCAGGAAAATGAAGGTTCTTTTCCATGATTAATTTTCCTACGGCATAACTGTAACCTCAGGTGTACCCAAGGTTCCCACCTTGGTCGAATATTATTTATATTGTATTTTAATGATCACTTTGATTTTAATCTTCCTCAGTTTTAGCTTTTGCCGATGATGTTAAAATATTTAATGTCATTACCTCTATTGGTGACTGTGATTAAATGCAGAATGACGTGTATATATTTTCTAAATGGTGCTCAACAAATTGCCTTAGTACTAATATTGCAATACGGAAAATAATTAGTTTCAGTCATACAAAATCAATTATTAAATTTTGTTACAAGATATCTAATCTGAATATATAACGCACTACTAATTATGCAGAAATCGTGAGGTGCGGTCTGGTGTGATGTAGGTTTCAGAAAAACTAACGTACTACTTTAATCTGTTATCTCTTATATCTTTTTGATAGTCATTTATCCCTTTCTGTACATATTCGTACGGTATTTTTGAAAAGTTTTAAGATTGGTTTTATCCATAGGACAACTGGTGATTTTAGAAATGTTAAAGTTGTTAAAAGCCTATTTTTCCTTTTGTACAAAGTTTTATAGATTATGTCTGAATTGTCTGGTACCTTCAACATGCTTATATTTCTGATGACTTCAATAAAATTTTAAAAATTGTCAT
Source organism: Cimex lectularius (assembly GCF_000648675.2). Classification (NCBI taxonomy): domain Eukaryota; kingdom Metazoa; phylum Arthropoda; class Insecta; order Hemiptera; family Cimicidae; genus Cimex; species Cimex lectularius. The sequence goes on from NW_019392993.1 coordinate 2,110,279, forward strand.
TAAACATATGATTCATATCAGTGGTGACGGCGATTATTATTGCTAATCATTTGACTACTGGCTCCATCATATCTGTGTTACCTCCTGAAACTATTCGCAGTTATCTTTGTTTGGAAACTGTCCATAATCACATCGATTGTCTGGAATTACCATGTTGGATTGATATCGCATACCTAATAACAGAACACGAACAAAAGTAAGTCCATTTGCCCTTGCATAGAACAACTTGTGGAATGAGGTCTTCTTTCTTATATTTGTTGTCGGTAATGATTTCACTTAATAATTTTATTGATATTCATAACATCCATAATATTAGGATTCTGAAGAGCCAGGTATTTGATATTCAGAAAAAATAAGTTAATATGGTTATATTTATAATATATTGTTTTCTATGTTCTATTTATAATTCTAAGTTGATATATTTATATTTATATTACATTGTTTTGTATTACTAGTTAGGCATTTGTTTGTCATTGTAATTAAAATAAATAAGGGCTGGATCCTCGATCTTTAAAAAAAGACGACTTCACAGAAATCGCTCAGACACATTGAAGATGGCGAACTGCCGAAACGCATGTGATAGACCTCCCGCTGTTTACGTACTTGAATAATCAAACTATTGTTTGGAGTATTGTAATACTATAATACGTACTCAAAATTATGCTAAATATTGTTGAAAAATGAAAACCATGGCGAGTGTTTATGTAGAAAAGTACCCAAAAATTTATATCGTAGTACACACACACATACGTGTTGGCGCAATTTCTACGTTATACAAACCAAAAAGAAAACTACATTTTTTATTAGATAAATGTGAAATCGTGAAGAAAAGTTCTGTCTGTAACACTCGATTAGTAATGTAGCAAATCTGTTATATAATGACAATATAAAAATATTTGGCAGGAAATCCACAAAAAAACAACAATAACTTCGTGTGAAAAACACAATTAAAATTAACATTAGACGCAAATCCAAAGTTAATTGCTGCGCGCTGTGGAAAAAGCAATTACAAAGAATAACCAAGAAAGGAAAAATTTAAATATTTTCGACGATAAACCGTGAAAATGTACCTAAGCATAGTGTATAAGCAATTTAGATTAAATTTGGTACTTGGCTTACAGTTCGACATGGCTTACATTTTTTTTCAAATATAATAGACTGTAATTATGGTAACTTTAATTTCAAAAATAAATCAACCATACTGTGTTTTCAGTGTGTAGTTAATTTTAATGTAATGATGTTGTTTTTTAATATTTATTCTGTTTAGACTGTCGACCAGTGTTAGTACTTAATTAAAAACACTGTACAACTTGTACAAAAAAAATACTACGACTTTTAAAAACACAAAAATTAACATAAAACAGAATTTCAAGAAAAGAAATATGATAATACATATTTTATCAATAAATACAAGGTGTGACATAAAGACTGGAGTGGATTACTAGCGGCAGTGAAGCCTTTTTATTCCAAGCTGCCTAGGCTTGCAAGCACTCACGCGCTAACACGTAAAACAAAATGTGTTACATCACCTAGAATGAAGCATAACACTGTCCTAACCGGATTTACTTCTCAATTGACATTTAATATGAGCTTCGATGCCCACCCTGGCTCACATGTCACACTCAAACTGCTATAACGAACATCTTTATTTATTTATTGCTTTAAATTAACAATTAATTTATCACAAATGATAAAACCGTAACATTTCAATGTTACCATTCCTTAAATGGAAACTTGAAACAGAATTTTTTTAATTGCTCAACTCATTGGATCCATCTTCACTCGCGGGGTTGTTGTACTCAGTACTTATTAAACGGATAACAAATAGGCAATCAAAATATATTTGTTTTTGGATTTGTACTTTATTGAACTTCAAGCTAGTCTTCGATCTATCATGAAAAAGGAGTAAAAAATTGCCAACTTGGCTGAAAAAGAGCTCGAGGAGCTCGTAAAGACCTAACCAACGAAACGAAAAGTAAAGAATAAAAATCAAACGTTATGAAGTTCAATAAAGCTCAAATAAATGCAATAATGAACAGCCAAAAAATAATAAAACGGGAGTAAACAAATGTATCAACAAAATAAACATTATTTTACGTGTTTTATCATTGACTCAACCGTTTAAATGGCTGCGATATTTGTTCCGTGATGTTTGTATATACAGAGTGTCCCGTGAACAGACGTCAATACTTCAGGAGATTATTCTACAAGCCAAATTGGACTAAAAAGCCCCAAGTCTAATTCTCAATCGCATTCTAGATATTTCGCTTCCAGGTTATTCATCGCCCTTAATTAATTCTACTTTAAATTTGATAAGAACATAAAACCCCTAAAAATTCATTTGGTTTTTCCAAATTTCAAGTAAGATTTTCTTGGTTTTATTAATTCTGTCAGGTACCGCACTTAGAGAAAAGCTGCCCCTACTTAAGAGCTGAAAACGCATGTATTTAATTTCTCAAAGGGCAATTATCACTAATATAAAATTAATGTTTAATTACCAAAAAGTCGATTTTTTCGGTTGGAAACAGTTTAAAAATATAATACAAATTTGGAAAATTCGATAAATGAAATAAAGAAATTAATGCAAAATTATAAGCTCTTTGGTCCAAAACTGAGCTGAAGAAAAATTCAAAATAAAATAAATTAAATTTCGAAATGTCCACCTTCTTGATGATCGCGAACCTGGAATCGTTTTCTCACAGATTTTTGCAGCTCTCATACTTTTAGATTCTTTTTATGTTCAGTTGTGTACAAAAGAATCTTATTTGTTTAGACAAAATGTTCGTAAACTTGTAAAAGTTTATGCTCTAAGTAATTATGTATCTTATTTTTAAACGTACAATAAAAAGAAGGATCACATACGATTTGCATTTTCTTTTCGTTGGTGTAATCAAATAAGTACAAATAAGACTTTACTAGATGACGAGGGTGAGCTTTAAAAAACTTATTAAATCCCCGACCACCCCCACCAAGGGTTTCCAGATCTTCTGACCGTGGAAGTCCAGGCCCACTCACGGACCATCAAACTTTGATATATTCTGGATGAGAGGTAAACAAAAAAGAGGCAATGCTTTTAACCTTACCTTGGGATTTAACATACAATGTTGGTCCAAATCTATCGCAAACAAAATTAAAAAGGCTATGCCGGGATTCGAACCCAGAACCACTAGCATGGCAAATAAGAGCCGGACGCCCCACATTAGCTAAAACGTGTGGTGTTTTGTGACCATTAGTTAATTATTTGGAGATCGCGAGATGCGGTCTGGTGTGACGTAGGTTTTAGAAAAACATTATCTTTATCGTGCCAACGTTTCGATCTTATTGCGATCATCTTCAGGGCTCAAAGTGTTTGTTATCCATGTAGATGTGTCATTCTTCTGTGTCGTATCGAGAGTGCAACGGAAAACGAACACTTTGAGCTCTGAAGATGACCTCAATAAAGATCGAAACGTTGGCACGATAAAGAAAATGTTTTTCTAAAACCTACGTCACACCAGACCGCATCTCACGATCTCCAAATAATCATTAGCTAAAACTATCGGAATTGTGTCGGAAAAAATACATATAAAATCATATACAGGAGGTAAAATCGAAAACTTAAATGTTACAATTTAAATAGAAGTTTATAAACAATTAATTCAAATAATTAATAGGTCAATTAGGGCTACCAAATACATATATGGATTTATAAACAATATTTGTCTTTTTGCCCCTGTTTGTTTTAAATGGAAGTAGGATATAATTTAGACATTAATTGCTTCAACCCCTCCGCTTTAAATTACAGATAAACTTTTGTCTGACTTTTATAGTATTTTCTCTGAAAAAGTGAAAAACACGAATATTTACGATTTCATACATGGTTATATAACATAATAACTAGATTGGGTTGTTAGACTTTGAGGGTATTTTTCTTTAATTATTATTATTTTTTATAAAAAGGAAAAATTATAAATAAAAGGCACTTTTAGGCATACACAATTTACTCATAATAGTTGTTTATTTGTAGATTTATATTTAGACTTTTTTAAAATTATAATGCCTGAACATAAAATTCACAAAAACAAAGAAAAGCTGTTATCTTTGAACTGCTATGAAAAACTTAAAATATAATTAATAAAAATTAAAACTATTATCGAAAATAAGAGAATTAAATTTTTTTGCGCAACCCAAAAGGAATAAAATAAAGGAATCATGTTTTTTTTATATTCTCTGGACCAGATTATTCTTCCCAAGAAAAGTTGAAGCAGCCAACTTGGAATGCCCCCGTGTTATTCTGCCTTTCCGGACCCTTGTCTACCACGAGTTCCAAAGTTCATAGTTTCTATTATGTTCATTTTGATTTGTTTGTGACAGAGTCAACAAAATTGACTACTGTACAAAAAACTTAACATAGTTAAAAATTGTCTATTGTACTCGCTCCAGCGGTTCATATATGTAATAAAATAAATATTACCGTGTTATTAATTGAAGTCTGTACGTTTTCAGGAGTCTGTACAAACGGGACGGCCCCTTCAGTAAGCAGCATAAACAGGATTTTAAGGAACAGAGCTGCAGAGAGAGCGGCAGCGGAGTTCGCCCGTGCTGCGGGTTACGGCCTTTATCCCGCCGGCTACTCGCCCTGGCCCCTTTGGGGCGTCCCACAGCCCAACGGCTTTCCACACCCGGAACAGAGGAGCCATCAAGGTAAATAAAAGGGATTCACATCAAACGGGAGAAACAGAATATCCCCCATGGGAGCAGGTGAACCTCCGATTTTTTTCCGCTCGATTAAAGGCCGCTTCCCCAGACATTCCTTGGGTGTAGAAAGCGTGCTTTATTATATCGGACCTTTCAGACTAGCGACAAAAAGCGGACAAAGACGATTAATTTTCACTTGGGAGTCACTTCAATTAATGATGTATTAAAACCCTTACACAGACTTTCATGTCAATTGTTGAATCAGAAAAAATTAGCTGTTGAGTAAATTTGTCATTTAAAACCAAAAACATTGCTAAAAGTTTCTTTAAAACTGATACACATGATTTTTGAACCTTCTTTTTAATCCTCAATCCTTTTTAGTTAGCTAATTTCACCTAAAAACACTACGCTAGGAACAAGATAAGCTTCTGAAAAGTTAGACGAATTGTTGTATCAGATTTATTTTCAGCAATCCCCGAATATCCAGTCTCACACCTGTATTCAGACCTATTCTGGCTTTATACTTTCTTCCGTAGGAATCTCCTTTGTAATGACAAACATAAGCTGAAAGAAGCAAGAACTTTCCAACTACTAAACTACTATAAAAGCGTAGAATTTGGATAAAATTCAAAGAAGTTATGACTTTATAAGTGGGATCGAAAAAAAAATGCCCCCAGGTGATCCAGCCCAAAAAGGACTATTTTTTTCTTTCTTATTGAAATCAATATTTAAAGGCCTTAAAGGGTTCTTAATACGAATCTGTATTGATTTTTTCAAAGCGGCATATTTTTTCCCATACTTTTTCCATACTTCCCCATATAGCGTCGTTTCATTTATATAACTTTTCATGTATCTACTCTCTTTTAACACTATCCTAGACATTATTTTTTTGTTTGAAGTAAAAAGAAACGAATGTTAAATAGTTGAAGTACATGTACAACAAAGTCAGAAACCCTTATATATTTTTAAAAGACGACTAATAAGAACTTATTCAAAATATACATAAAAACAACATACAAACACAAACAACACATATATTTACAAACATAAAAACACATAAACACATAACAAACATTAAGAACCGATCACATACATCGTTTATGCCAACCAAAACACCATACTAATTAAAAACACAAAGGACCGACCACAAAGACTTACGACCATCAAAATTTCGTCCTATTGCAAAATTACCTTCAATCCCAAAACTTTTTAAATCAGTTATAAACAATTATATATCAAATAGTTCCTTACGCCTGGTCAATGCTTAGCATGGATTTGTTCCTGGTAGGTTAACCGTTACAAACTTATTAATATTTAAAGAATTTACTATCAATAATATTGTACTTGGGTACCAGGTTGATGTCATATATACTAATCTGGCAAAACCATTTGTTTCTGTTGAGCATGCAAGACTTTTGTTCAAGCTGTCTAGACACGATATTCATAGAGACTTTTTGAAAAAGGTTCAGTTCCTACCTTCAGCAGAAAAATGAACGAAAAGTTTCCCACCTTGGTCGAATATTATTTATATTGTATTTCAATGATCACTTTGATTTTAACCTATTTTCCTTAGTGTTAGCTTTTGCTGATGATGTTAAAATATTTAAAGTCGTTACCTCTATTGGTGATTGTGATATAATACAGAATAACATGTCTATTTTCAAAATGGCGCTCAACAAATGACCTTAGTAATGATATTGCAAAATGTAATATAATTTCTTAGAATGTTAAATAATAACATTGAAATACATGTACAACAAAGACAGAAACCTTTTGTTAATATTTAAAATACTTATTTTTTTCTCGGCTCCTAGGATCTTTTGGCAAGAATGAATGGCTGCTCAGACACTCGTCTAGTGTCATGTTTCAAAAAGGTCTCATTAAAATATGTCACTCCACGTCCTCCTTTCCTTCCAATAGTAATTTTAAAATTACAAAAAATTTCGTAAATATTTTGATTTTAAAAAGTATACAAGAAATTCTGTCAAATTTTTGGAAATTATTTTTCGTCTACAGTAATAAAAAATACAAATACAAAAAAAATTAAAACGTTTGTTCAGAGTCTGAAAGACTTAAATATGTACCACACTGGCTCTTTTTAAAAAAAAACTGTTACAAAATATTAATGACTGACGACCACTGTTTTAACCACTGCGTTAACTCACCTGAGGAAGGATTAAAATAAATCCGAAACGTTGTGGATTGAAAGAAAAACTGGTTGTTGTTTTTTTGAGGTGACCTATTATCCCACCTTCGAGAAGGAAAAATCATAAGTTACACTAATAAATTTTGAAATTTAAACTCTTTTTGAATTGTAAAACACTGAAAAATAGAAAGTAGAAATTATTTATTATCATTGAGATAAGTGGTGAATTACTTGGACGACCTTTATAGATTTTCATAAAGAATTTTTAAGCTAATTGAACTGACGTGTTCATGAAGATGAAGGTTAGTCGTAACGAGTCAAAGAAATTTGGGAATTTTTGATATTGATTCTTGTATTAACAATGTATAATCAATTTTCTCTTTAATGCCGAATATTAGTAATAATAATTTTATGTTAGGTATATAAAATTATAATTGAGAAAGAAATTAGAGTCGTTATGTGCAATTTTAACATGGTCGTATTTATCACCCATTGAATTATTAAATTCTAGTTTAATAAAGGCTTAACAGTTATTACGATTTTTAAAAAAGCACCCCTTCAATAATTACCCAATTTACTTGCTCAAAGCAATTAAATCCGCTACTATTAACAGTTTCCTCTAAGAATATTTTTTTAAACTGGTTTATACATAATTAAAATAACCTTTTAATTGTTTTAAAGGAAAAACTTTCCAAGTCCAATTTTCGTACTTTTGGTAACTCGATGGCGTGATCTTCTTGAGCGACCATTACATAACCGCTGCAATTGGTCGGCCCTCCTGAATATTTAAAACCCCTCTCCGGAAAGAAATGATTGGGTTATTTCTGTATAATTGGCCTACGCTGGCCCCCAACTGGGAAAATTAACGAAACGATTCACACAACTGTAGGTAACTACGAAGAAATTACTAGTTCGTTTAGAAAAAAACCAAGAGGTGATTTGGGCAAGTTTGTAGGCATAAAAGCGGTTTTTTGATTGATCGGTTTATGCTAATGAATGATCATAAAATGTTTCTTTTGGATCTGCGTATATCCACTTATTCACAGTATTCTCTACCACCTCTAAAATTTCTCTCCATTCTCGATACAGCATCAATCACAACTAATCATTTTACTCCCTCTGACAAATTTATTACACTCCTCTGCTTTCTGTTGGTCACAATGTTGCTATTTTTATATTCTCATTGACCAGTCCTTCTCTTGAAGATTAAATTCATAACCCTAAATATTTCGGTAAAATCTTCCGAGCTTTTTATTATGTATTATCATTATGAGAATATGATTCTAAATGTGTTTGTTTCTATCATTTTTCAATGGTTCTTTTCGGCTGCACTGCGTACGAGAGATGAGCCAGCAATACCTTAGGATTGTAGCCCTTGAAGATAGACAGTCGTTTATTCATAAAATTCTTGTGTAGTGACGAAGCTATGTAATAACAATAAGCTTTAGAGCATAACTGTCAGATTCATATTGTAGATTGAAACGTTTCATACTTGTGCTAACGCATCTGAATGGAATAGGGATAAAATGAAGCCAATATGTACTTCTACTTACAGTCACGATCGATCATGCTTACCTTCACCGCTCAATCGCCATTTCAAGGTTTCTGGTAGGTTAAACGGCCGCACTTTGCATGCCAGGGTTGATTTGTTTATTTAAAATTGTCGATCAAAATGCAGCACTTCTATCCGACCGAGGTTTTTTGCTTTTATGGCATTTTTCGAGCATAATGCGCTCAATTTTTATACATTAGTGATTTAACCTTACTTATGTTAGCCCAGCATAAGAAACAAGTCTTAAATATTTATGCAAAACAGAAAGCTATTATTTCTTCAATACGTGCTCACCATTCTTTGAATCAATTTGAAATTCTAGGTCAAATTTTTGTCTATAAAGATAATTGACCGATAATATTTTTATGTTCAGGAATTCGATAGATTGTGATCATTGATTCCAATAAATAACAAACACACGCTCTCCGACAGTTTGCTTTTTTCTTTATTTATATCTTATTTTTTAATTGTGTTCCAGTTATATCCTTTCAATTTTATACGTTTTGTAAATTAGTCAAGGCAAGTGTTGTAAAATATTTTTACAACACAATATTTATAAAACAGCAAGCCTACCAAAAATTACCAAAGCAGGAAATAGAACTATTATACACTATGTTTCTTAAAACGAGGACCTTTTGATAATAACTCACATGAATCCATTAAGGCAAGGAAAAAGGGCACCTTCGACTGTAAAACTGTAGTAAAATGAATATATTAATCCATATATGTTTAGTGGTCAAAATTGACCATATTAATTGTATACCATATTAATTGAACGTGTACAGGCGTTAACTCACCTGAGGAAGGATTAAAATAAATCCGAAACGTTGTGGATAAAAAGTGGTTGTGGTTTTTTTGAGATGACCTATTTTCCACCTACAAGAAGGAAAAATCATAAGTCATATTAATTATTTCAATTAAGTACTCTCTTTATCTAAGGTCTTGATCGAGATGCAAATAAACTTAATGTTAAAAAGAAGCCAAATTTGGGTCATCAGTGGGACCACAACAAAGATAATACAAATGCACCTTCCTCCAGAATGACACTAGTTCTAAGCTCAGCGTTGGGTATAAATCCAAAAATTTATTACTGGGATATTCAACAATGATTATTGTTGGTACCACTTGTATGATGGCCAAAAACGTTAGAAAAGAAGACACTTTTCACAGAAATTTGGCATTACCGTGGTAATGCATACTTCCCTAGTTTAAGTAGTTCAGAGTGCCACCAAGATGGACGAAAGAGCAATTTTAAGTACAAATGAAATAAAACCTGAATTAAGAGATAGCCTTCATAAAATCCTAATAAGGATAAAAAATAAATGAGATAGCCACAAAAATGTCTGACAAATCAAATTAAAAGAAAATAGTTATTCAGGTATCGTGAGATGCGGTCGGGTGTGATGTAGGTTTCAGAAAAGCATTTTCTATATCGTGCCAACGTTTCGATCTTTTATTAAGATCATCTTCAGGGCTCAAAGTGTTTGTCTTCTGTGTAATTGTGCCATCCTTGCGTGTCGTGTTGAGAGTGCCCGGAGGAGGAAACCTACATCACACCCGACCGCATCTCACGATATCTGAATAACTATCGATTAACGGTCACTAATCTCTACACATTAAAAGAAAATTTGGACATAATAGATTTGGAAATTTTGGAAGAATAAAAACACTGTAACTAATGGTCTTTTAAACAGGTGGACCTAAAATTGAACATTGGGTGGGGCAGGAAACAAAGGCCCAAATGTTGACATAACAATCTCTGTGCATAGGAAATACTTAAAAAGGGATTAAAAGATGAACATGTGTACATGTTCTCAGATAAGCCACAGCACTGAAAGTTTTAGACTCCCCCTTCAAATCAAAGCTGATCTGGAAATGCCTTACATATCTCTGACCTGAGATGAGCCTTTCTCTGACTCCAAGAAAATCGAAATCACGTAACTCTGACGAAGGAGGTAGGGATAAAGCCAACGTAAAGGTTGATAGACTATCAAAAACAGGCAGCAGCTCTCACACCCTTTGTACCAAAAGCGCAAATTGGCACGTCCAAAGCATACTCAAAGCGGAATTGAACAAATTAAAGGAAAAGAAATCACCACTTTGGATGAATTCACCAGGTGTAAAAAATCAAAGAAGTTCTTCAACACTGCAAGTATCTAACTGTATCAAGTCTAACTGTATATCAGCAGGAAAATATTAAAGAAAATAATATTTGTATTCACCATTACTCATTCAATTACCACCTTAAAAGTATCAAAAATTGACACAGAAACTGATCGATTCTGTTGTGAAATACCAGAGATTTCGGAACATCACTGTATTATTGTAAAGCAGCCCAGAAACTGTACATCTTCGAAAAAGCAAGAATGGGAAGAGGAAACCCGAAAGTGCTAAACTACCTCAAACATAGCGCACTTCCCGGAGAATGGAAATAAAGAAGGGAATTCCGCAATCAATTTTTAGTTCTCAGTGGAAGAAGGGAGTCTAAACTAACCAGTGACCCTGGAAAAACATTACAATAAAACATATTCAAGCATAACACTAAATTTGGTGCAACTAATTTAATATCATGCAAAAATCAATTTATGATGAAAGTATTCGATCAATTATTAATTATGTATAAATACTTGTCGGATTATGAAGAGCTGATTATACATTAAAAATGCGTGTTCGTGTTTGTGGTTTTACATTAAATAACTAGGTTTTTTCACGAAGGTGAAATCGATTATTATGTTAAATGTTTCGCCAGCAAAATGTGAAAATTAGGTCAATTTTGTCGTGTTTTTTTTTTTTTTTACTATTAAATCTCATACTTTCACTCAGATCTGTCCGACAGTTTTTTGTTTTTCCATTTCGATAGGTCACTAAAATGATGAGTATAGAGCACAGTAGAATGTCAAAATCCAAATACAAGTAAATTATCGTTTCTCTTCTGCGAATGGTTCCTTCCAAATTCTAAAAGAGATTTTTAAAAATACTAATCCTGAAATATATGAAACAGCAAGGTAATTTCTTGATAGATTTCCTCTTGAGGTCTGCGGAGTGTTGAACCTTTAGTTTGGCCGTTTCCGATCACTTCCCGCTGTTACGGTCTGTCGGATACTGCTTTTCGCCATTTTCAGTGAAACTATCAATGCCTACTCTCCTCATGAACAACCATATTATTCAGAAATTCACTAGTTTTCGTGGTCCGCTTGACCAATTAATATCTTTCAATTAATTAAGGTTTTTAGTTGAGATAAAAAAGTCAGTGTCACGAGCGAGATTCGAACCCACGATCTTCGGCTAGATACGCCACTGCTCTACCACTTGACCTATCGTGACTTCGATCCACTCGGACACTAACGTCCCATCTCAACTCCACCTTTTGAATTTTCCCCCCTTTTTTGCCATTTTTCAAATGTCGTGTAATCTATTTGATTCTCGGCGACAAATGAAATGGCCACGGAGAGCTTTAGTAAAAATATACTTCATTTAACTTATTAAATTCATAGTTTTCGTGTTCTGCTTGACCAATTAATACCTTTCAATTAATTAACGTTTTTAGTTGAGATTAAAAAAGTCAGTGTCACGAGCGGGATTTGAGATGGGAAGTTAGTGGCGTGGCCGAGTGGATCGAAGTCACGATAGCTCAAGTGGTAGAGCAGCGGCGTATCTAGCCGAAGATCGTGGGTTCGAATCCCGCTCGTGACACTGACTTTTTTATCNATTAAGGTTTTTAGTTGAGATAAAAAAGTCAATGGCACGAGCGGGATTCGAACCCACGATCTTCGGCTTGATACGCCGCTGCTCTACCACTTGAGCTCTCATGACCTCGATCCACTCGGACACCAACTTCCCATCTCAACCGCACCTTTTGAATTTTCCCTCCTTTTTGCCATTTTTCAACCTTAATTAATTGTAATATATTAATTGGTCAAGCGGACCACGAAATTAGTGAATTTAAGTTTTCGACAAATTTCAAATATTTTATCTCATGTTAGGTAGTTCGATCTCTAATGGGAGTTTCAATACTCGAGTGTGTTGTCAACTTTTTTCGGTAATGATTTGATAAAATATACCAATTAAAAACGAAAATGGCCGGCGATCACATCCGGTACAATAAAAAAATTTAATCCACCAAAGGTACGTTCATACAAAGATAACGCAGACCCAAGAAACTTTTCCCTCACGACGTTGTGAAAATAGACTTGATATAGCCACAACACTGAAGATGGCAAAAATACCAAGCTTATCTGACAGACAAACACATGGGGTAGGTAGGCATGCCAAAATTATCGGAATTGATCAAACGCTAATTTTACTTAACAACCCTGTCGAACGTTTTGACCTTTGAAATGCATAATTATATTGTATGTCAGATATTGTATCTCACAGTACATCATATCATATTTACATTAGAGTATAGATACATTTCTTTTGATACGGAAACCCTAGGTAGGAGGCATAAGTTTTCGAACTTTTCGCCGTTCCGTTACGAGATATTAAAATGTCACACCAACTGCCTGGTGATTATACGAAAAGAATTCCTCTTGCTAGCCTATTAGGCTAATAGTGGAATTACAGGGAAGTTTAATAACCGGCTTTCCCCTCGGAGAGCAAAGAGTAAGAAACGTTTTTACAAATCCACACCGCTCGACCCGCCCAGATTTCACCAAATGGTTTAAATGACAAGGCGACCACTCTTGGTGACATGACATTCCATCACGTAACGGCGACTTTTCGATGCCGGCGGCTCCGAAAGACCGGCGGATTTGACGACCGCGTATAATTTGCAGTTTGCGGCGGCAGTAAGTTCCGCCCGGGGTGAAACGGGTCCCCAATAAACCAAACTGTGCCAAAGGGATTTTGCCGGCCGGCTGTAAAATAAATAAAAAACGAAGGGCGATCGCGTTCATAAAGATATGCTGCCGGTGTAGTCAGCCTGGAGTGTACTCTAGTAGCTACACAACTCACGGCCCGAGTCTTGAGCCTACTTATAAATTTGTCGTGTAGATGAAGTGTTATGGGATTAGTCCGGCGTTATAATCCGGTTCGACGCTAACTCATGACTCAGCCGTAAATCCAAAAGCTTTGACTAAAGTCAACGTAAACTATGGACCCATTAATTCATATAGTTCCTGTACATTTTATTCTTTACGCTCCTCCATTGCAAAGTCGGTAGTATAATATTCTCCCATTTTTTATGACATTTCTCAATATTAATAAACGTTCTTCGGGTTTGGTCATATTTATAGTTCCGGTTAAAATATGCCTTCATTATTCCCACAAAACCACCTTTTTATATAAAAGCATCTATTTACCTAAGAAAATACTCTATTTTTTACTTATTATAATTAGGGACCGGATTTCTGTTATTTCATATAATTTGACCTGACTAATCCTTAAAGTTTATTTTGCATAAAAGATTGCATATTTAATTATTTTATTTGTTTATTTTATGCTGATACTTAATTACTTTCACATTAATAACCATTTAAGTTTGTTATTATTTAGCAATTAAAGTAGCAATTAAAGTATCTGATCGACTGGATTTGAATTTTACATATATACCAATATATATTTTCCAACTTCTTTTTCCAGATGGAGACGGGAGCGGTAAGGACGACGAAAGCCTCGGCAGTGGCGGAGAAGGGTCAGAACAGCCCAAATTCAGAAGGAACAGGACGACATTTTCCCCCGACCAATTGGACGAATTGGAAAAAGAGTTCGACAAAAGCCATTACCCTTGCGTTTCGACAAGGGAGAGGCTAGCCGCCAAAACGTGCCTTTCCGAAGCCAGAGTTCAGGTGAGAAAAGTCCTAATTTTTTTAGGTTTTTCACTACGCGAAGCAAAATACGTACATCGTACACAAGTTCGTGAACAGCACACGCATACAGTATTAATTATAACCAATTTAATCAAGTCGGACAAGAATATATCCGAGCTATCTTACCAAAAGTACTTTGTAGTAACAGATCAATCGGCCCAAAATTCCCACCGACCAGTTACTATACGCAATATCATTAAAACTCTTCAGGTTCAACAAAACACAAAAAATTCCGTTTGTATGGGTAAGGTCTCACTGAGGAATTAAATTCAACGAAAAAGTGTACTCTCGCTAAAATGGTAATAAATCACGATAAAGCCTCTTCATTTAAAGCCCCATTTATTGATATATATTAATGGTATGGTAATGAGGATACTAGGAAGCGGGGTTTGTGCTCTTCAAGCACTGCAGCCTTCTGGCTTTATGAACCTTCCTATTTCCTTAGTTCAGTGCAACAGATTCAATCCTTCTCCTTAGAGGTATCAGGTCATTGACTATCGCTTCTACAATTTCATTCCCTAGGTTAATTTCGTATCTAAGGTTAAATCTCCGTTGAGCTGTTGCTTCGCATTCGAAAATGATATGGGTGGCTGTTTCCTCCTCCTCATTACATAATCTACAGAAGGGATCATCGTTATATATACCCATGTTTTGTAGATATTTTCTCAGAGGCCAATGAACGGTTAGTAGTCCTACACTCCACTCAGTCTGGCCCTCTCCATTTGCAGAAGTGAGTTTGCCGGTCTTAGTGAGGGTTGTGATATATTTGAAACATATAAAAAAGAAATTAGAAAGCCTAGGTTTTTCTCTAGTTCCAGCAAGGAATTTTTTTTAATGCTACTAAGTATCATAAAGGCCATATGGTACCATAAAGAACAAATTATTAGAACCATGTGCAAAACAATCTGCAGAATCCGGGTAAATCATGGACTTGTAATGCCTATTTAAATAAAATTAATATTAAGGAATCGTTATCTTTTGAATATTGTTTGAAGAGTGAATGTTGCATTCACTGGGGAAAGGGGAAATTTTTATGCAATAAGAAAGATAAAATTTCGTTTTTAATTATGCTCTTTTAATTACCTACTTTGAATTTTATAATCAAGCAACGGCTTTACACACAAATTTGTCCATACTTCGGCAGAATAACCATACAGCTTAGAAAAACAGTTTTGAGTTTCGCGGTTGGACAAAACACCCAAAAATAGAAAAAATTAAATGTACCTCAGCAGACATATGTAAATAATATTGGAATTTACAATAATCGTGTAATTTTCGAGCAGGATCGAAAGGAACGATTTTTTTATCAATATGACAAAACGAGAGAACGTGTTAACCATTTTTTTTAATTATATTAAAATTATTACATTTTTAAATGCATTTTTTCTCCTTAAACGAACTATTTTGAGGGTAAACAAATACTAAAATTTAATTAAAATTATATTCCAAAACGAAATTGTTTAATTACTTTGTAGATGAAAAATGAAGACAGCTTATTTCAAAAAATTAGAAAAAAAATAATTTTAGTAATAGTTTCGCTTTTTAATTAGTCGGAATTTTGTTATGTCATATAATGTATACGTAAATACCTTTTCGTTTATTGCTGTTTTTAATATGCAAGTAGTATTCAACTTAAACTTAACGAACAAACAAAATAACCCACGGTATTTTGTAAGCATTTTAACAGTCGTGAGGCAGATAAATTTCATTATTTTGAGCAAGATTCGCCTTTGAAAAGGTGAACTGGATATTGAGGGAACAATTTTGTCTCATCGTGTTTATAAATTGAAGCACTTTTTCGTACTGAAAAATCAACTGAAATCGCATGCGATGGCTTTCTTTGCAGGAATCTTTATACCACTGAACCCACTATCTAAGCCAATATTAATTTCTACGGAGACAAGTGGTACTAGTTTTCAAAACTTAATGAAAACAAAAAAATATTAGTATTATTTAAGTACGTTCAATTACTTTTGACTTCTTTGGAGAATAAAAAACATTGACAAATGTTATAAAAAAATTTGCGATATATATCGTTATATTTCACTAACTCTATACAATATTTCAATTCAAAAACTGATTTGATTTCTTGTTCAGGCTACTTTGGCAGATGTTTATATCATCCTGTGAACGAAATTGGTAAAAAATGAAACACTGGAATATATATTACACTAAAAATTAGCAACAATGAAAATATTTTCCACACATTTTTCAAAAATGTTTTCCACTTTTGGCTCACTGTGCGGCGTGCTTCAAGGCTCACTGGGTCTGACTATTGATGGACCTCGAAGAAGTCCTTCGAAGGGTGTGGGCAGATTAGGCACATGCACAACCTTCCCTGGAGATCCGCATTTCAATGCTATGCAGGTGGATTCCTTTCCCAGAATCTGAGAAGCCTGGGGGTTCGTCTCGTCTTCGTGGTTCGCGTCTGAGTCGTGCGTGTGTATGGTTGTAGTTCCACTAGACCTATACAAAACTATTTGTTGTTTAACTATAATTCATTTGTTTAATCTTACTGCTTATAGATTTTACATAGCTTAACGACGTTAATTAATCACATTTGAACTGCCTATTGTGTAGGTCTGATTGATTAAAGACTTATTTTAAGTAAGAAAAACATCTCGCCATTTTTTCTTGTTACATGTTATCTAATAACTATCGCTTCTGTTTTGTTATGTCTGTTGTATAGCATGGATTGTGAGGACTTTATGTTTTAAGCTAGGATAGGCGGATAGGCACAGGAAAATCATCAATATGCTGTTAAGAAATAGTTGTTACGGCTGAGACAAGTAAAATGATTAAAATTAAAATTATCCTGAACAAAATTAAATTTAAATTAAGACCGATTTTCACACGGATATAACAACTGAAGATTACATCACTAACCATGCCTTGTTTCAGCCCAGCAATTAAACCCTCTTTTGGTCCCCTAGAAAAAAGTTAAAATTTCTGAAACCTACGTCACACCGGACCGGATCTCACGATTTCCGAATAATCAACTTAAAATTTCAGTTTGTTTCAACAATATCTTCGTACAAATTTCACCTGTTGCGTTTTTTATTATACTGTAATATACTACACTGACAGGCAAAAATTCCACCCTCTTGTAATATAACTTGTTTTGTACATATTTTTATATATTAATCAAAGTTTCACGTTCTAAAACGTTTAATGATACAGTTCAAAAAAGTTTTAAAAAAATAAATTGTTAAGGAAAATGCAAAAAATTAAAATTTCAATACCGCGTATCTCCTCCTCTTGCCTTAATTACATCTCGATGAAGCCTCGGCCAACTTTCTACCAGTCTGGAAATGTCTCTTTGCTGGAGGTTAGCCCATTCTTCACGAAGAGACATTTAAAGATCGTGGAGTGTATCAGGAAGTGATAGACATGGTCTTATTTGTCTTTTGAGGTCATCCTATAAATGTTCGATGGGGTTCAAGTCTGGAGAACGGTTTAGCCAGGCTAAGATCCTGATGTTATGCTGTTGAAGGTACGTTTGTACTATGCGAGCGATAAAGTGGTGGCGCGTGGTCGTCAAAGATCTTCCACGAACAAAAACCAACTGTGTGCAACTCTCCATTGAAATTCCCGCCCACACCATCACTGAGCTACGTCGAAAAAGTCGGCTCTGGGAAAAATTACAGGGTTCGTACTTTCATCGCCTTCTCCACACTCTTTCACTCCCATCTGTACACCGTAGAGCAAATCTACACTCAATTGTAAAAAGTACAGCAGACCAATCGTCTAAAGACCCATGGCTGTGTTCTCGAGCAAATGTGAGCCGTGCAGATCTGCGTGTTCTGGTCAATTCTGGTCCTCTTACGAGGCTGATTTAATCTTCTTCGGGCAGTGCTTTCAGAAATTTGGACACCTCAAATTTCCTGGAGCTGATGAATAGCTTGAAAAACGGTAAGATGCCGGTTTCGCGAAATTCCTAAAGTCAAAAAACTGTCATCCCTCTTACCCTAGGGAGTCCAGAACCGGACCTTCCATCGAGGTCCCATTTTCTCAAAAACTCTGAGTTTCTTAGGGAACTCGGATGGCAATACCTAATGGAACATCCAGTGCCACGCCACACGCAGCATCATCAGCACTAAGTGGCATCTTTAAGTTTAAAAATTGAAATTAAGAAAATAAAGACGAACATTAAACAGTTTATTACTTCAGAATTCAAATTTTTTTAAATTACGTAAAAAGTAAACGTTGAAAAATCCTTTATCCTTGCTTTGGATTAAGGATTAAGTATGTTTACCTCTAATTGATAGTCCCAATTTAAAACATATCATAAACAAATATTTATTGATAAAAACAATGAGACAAACTAAGGGCAGAATTTTATTTTATCGAGAGAATAAAACAATCAATTGGGTGGAATTTTTTGCCTGTCAGTGTATTAATCGTGTATATAATACAATAGGGGCGTATTTGGCACACTACTGGTTCTAATCTCGGCACAGCCCATGCATTTTTAATTAAGAATAATATAATAAAAGCGTTATGGAGAGGTTTGACCCCTCGACAGGGACCGCAACGGGTCGTCATGACAGAATTGACTTTACTTTCTTTTTTTCTTTCGTTTTCTTGAACGATATAATTATTAATTTATTTTGTTTTTATTTAATTAAGGTTTTTACTTGAGGTAAAAAAAATCAATGGCACGAGCGGGATTCGAACCCACGATCTTCGGCTTGATACGACGCTGCTCTACCTCTTGAGCTATCGTGACGTCGATCCACTCGGACACCAACTTCCCATCTCAACCCCACCTTTTGAATTTTCCCTCCTTTTTGCCATTTTTCAATCCCGCTCGTGCCATTGACTTTTTTTAACCCAACTAAAAACCTTAATTAATTGTAATATATTAATTGGTCAAGCGGACCACGAAATTAGTGAATTTAATTTGTTTTTAATATTGATCGACTGAATGTGAGTCATATAAATGTATTCGCTTTTCAACTGAAGAAGATTTATACGAGCCTCCTTAAATTCTAGTATCCTACTGGGAGACGACGGAGGACCGACATAATTATTGACATAGATTTTAAAAAATTTGTCCAAAAGATATTTCTCTCTTGAAATCCATTTAAATGGTCATCCTGGTTGAATCATTTAAGCTTTTACCGTGTCGACTTTAATTCCCCATAATTGTCAATTGTTAGTTTTTCCGGTGTGTACTAAGCGTGGTTTTGTTGAGGAAACAACGATTACAGCCATAACGATATTCGTCACGACAGAGAAGAAAAGACGGCAAAGGTAGCACGATATCATTTTCATTTCCAAGAACAAAAATTAAAAATATTTAATGAAGAATTCTATTTTAAAAGAAGAAATATAAATTGTTAATATATGTCATTTTAACAATGAAAAATAAGCCAAAAATTTATGTACAACGGCTTGACCAAACTCAAACATTATTAACAAACTTTTTTATTCACTTACAGAGCTATCTCTATAAAAATAATTTTATGAAATATAAACAATGCCATGTTTTTATTTTCAGGTTTGGTTTTCCAACCGGCGAGCAAAGTGGCGGAGGCACCAAAGGATGAACGCCCTGAAGTCGCAGCAAGGCTCATCCGGTGCGAGCGGCGAAGAACGCGCGGACTGGCGTTCCATGGGCGGCGAGCACTCGGCCTTCAAAGCGCCGGCCCAAGACGACCGGCTTTCCGAAAGCTCCGAAGAGATCAACGTGACCGACGACGAAAACAGCCGGGGCTTAGGAGGACTTCATTCGCCCAACGAGAGGGACTTGAGAGCCTCGATCGAATCCTGGAGGGAGATGGCCGGACTCCCAGGACTCAGAGCCGCAGAATCCCAGCAGCCCCTACAGTTAACTAAATATCCAAGAGATCGAGTTCCATGAAAATTACAAATTATAAACTAATTCTTTTTATAATAACTAACCATTTTATTCTTGCAATAGAAAATTACGAATGATCTCTTCATATATTACATTTCAATTATAATGGGCCTTTTTTTAAATAAATTATAATCATAATTATTATTATCAAGTATCAAATCATAACCTCTCATGCAATCTCAGAAATTATTTATCAATAAAAACGACGTAAAGTTAAATAATTTAATTACACTAAAACGTGTGATGGTTCTGGATCTGAAAATTTAAAAAAATGCCCGTTATAACATGTTCAGCCCATACCAATTTTATATATAGCTTTAAAACGAATTGTTAAACACCGTTGTCGTTTCCTAACTGCTGTCGCGTTATAGAACAAATTGATATTTAGTTTTTCATTTTGTAAATTGTTGTACATTATTTTTTCATTATCGTAATAATTGTTATGTGATATTGCATATAAATATATATATTTATTATAAAGCCTCTTGATTTCTATTGTCCGAGCCGTTTTGTTAATGATTCGAGAGAACATCAGGACCAATACAAAAAACAAAAAAACCTGTAAATACTAGTGTGGTGCTTAGGACGGCTAGAACTTACAAGATTGAAAGATATTAAATTGTGTTTTTATTTTGTATCTAGTTGATTACAAAGTCACGCCTGTAAAGCAAGTGATTATTCAAGCAAGTAGCCTATTCGAATTTTCCCTCTTTAAATTTGGTGTTCGACACTAATTGTTGTTTAATTGCAGCCTATTGTTTATATTTTCTGTAATTATAGGTAATGTGCAAATGGTAATTTATTTTTTATTGTTGCAAATAAAAAGTGAATGGTAATTTATATCGTAAACATTTGTATGTCATATCCTTTTTCCCCTTAAAACATAATAGATGTCGTGTGACCGTACATGGTTCATTCTTCTAGCTCTTTACTAAAAAAACAAGGTCAGTTTACAAAATATAAAACATAACAAAATGTTTATTTATTGTTTACATCTATAAAGGTTCAGCGTACGATAATTTCTTAAAGTTGTGCTTTTTATTAAAAAAAAAAATTACGACCTCTATCTTTTGTATTTAATTGAATGAACAATTTTTCTTGATGCCTGCAATACTGTATATTTGGAGTGTCTTTTCCTCTTGGTTTTTGGTCTACCATATTCAGTAGTTGACAGGAGTTTTCCAATGAGTACACTTCTTTTAATTAAAACCACAACCTCGACATCAAATCTCATAATTTGATATTTTTATAGTTATTAACTATGAGATTTCATCAGAACGATCTCAATAGTTGGTAGGTACCATTCTCCCTGAGTACATGCTTCTTCTGGGGCTAAAACTACGACATGAAATTTTACAAGTTTACTGTTATTCTATTAAAGCCCACTGAGAAGACACCTCTCCGTAATGGGTATCCTACCAGATCCCTTTTGCCGTTTTTTCGAAAAAGAAGAAATGGCAAGCCACTACCTCGCAGAATGTGATAGGTATGCTAGGTCTAGATTTGAAACTTTTGAAGAAGAGGACATCACCAAATCACTCCCAGAGGTAAAATGGTCCAAAATCTTGGGGTTTGTGAACAAGTCCAAGAGGTTTATGCAGGACACGTGAGCCGACCAAGTCCCGGACCTTTTAGGGATGGGGTACGAGTCTACCCAGGCATTTAACCCNAGTAATCCTGTAAACGTAAACAGAATATTTTATATAGATTTTTTTTAATGAAAACTTAAAATCCTGCATTATTTTCCGGACAACCCGATAAATTTTGAGATTTCCTCTTCAGGCATGGAGGTGGTGAACCTGTAGTTTAGTCGTTTCTGATCATCGTGGTCCGCCTATCCTCGCTGCTTTGTTCGGTCAGACAGAATCGTGTCTGAATCAAATTCGTCATTGCGCTATCTTCACAAGTTCGTCGTTGGGTATATCCTTTTTTTCAGACTAAAACCACAAACTTCGACTTGTAATCTCATAGCTTGAAATACAGTTGCTACTTCAAGTAAAAATGAGAAAGCTTAGAATGGAAAGTCTTGCTAATTTTAGTGGAGTTATAAACAATGAGATTTCCTCTTGAGGTATGGGGTTGTGAACTGTAGTTCGGTCTTTTCTGATCATTTTCGTCCACCTAGCTTTGCTGCTTCGATGGACTCATCTCTCAATGAAATTCAACATTTCGCAAGGATGATTGGTCGGTGAATTTCCCCGCGTGTAAGTCTTTTTTTTAGTTAAAGCCACAAAATGTATTACGAAATTGTTTCGAAAGTTTGTACAAGCAATCGTTGTAACAATTGATAGAATTTAAAAAAACATTTCTGTCTTTAATTTTGAATTTCTGACAAAACGTTTTTGGTTTAATTACTTTGGCGAATTTTACAATGTTAAAAAGGATCAATGTCAGGTTCTGTTTTGGGTTTGTAGAAGAATTTTTTACAAAATGTTTCAAATATGATCGATTTCGATCATCCTGGTCCACCTATCCTCGCTATTTTGATCGGCCAGACCAGTTCAGAAAATTCGCCAGCATTAGTGGTTGGTCGGTGCGTTTTCTCGTACCCTCATCTAATACGTACTTCGTAAAAACTCAAAATAAAGCAATTTACGAGGGAGCAAATGAGTAGATATTCAAATAAATAATTTGTTACAGTGTGGTGTAGGAAAATAGATCAAAACAATTCTTTACCAAGAAAGGAAGTTGACATTCGTTTTTCGTATCCCAAAACACATGAATTCAAATCTTGAGACAATAAAAAAAAATTTCTCAAATAACATACATTTTTTCATACATTTAGTAATAACGACTAAATATTGTAGTTAAACGACTCCACCGATCCACAGGAAGCTGTACAAGAGTTTAGAACCCTATAAAATACAATTTATGACACAAAACTGGCCTCCATCACTGAATCAAAACCTGGAATATAAAAAATAGCATGTTGGGAGTTTTTGATGAATTAATGATTGATGAGTAAAACCGTGAATATTGGATAAACTACAAAGGTGTTTCAAAGTTGGAGTGGAACATTGTACTTGGCAAGAAAAAAATTGGCTCCGGCGAATCCAGTCAAAAAATGTATATTTTATTATTAAAATGACAATTCGTATTTAAGGGATTTAAAGGGCACTTAAAACGAAGTCAGACTGTTTTTGTCAGAAACAAAAGAAGATCTACTTTTCTGAAAGAGACTTTTTCAAGTAGCGTTTTGTAAGTTTCTAGATATCTCATTCATTCATCTATCTATTTCCATATGTCAATCTGTAACCTTGTTTACATTACGTAATGAGCTGGATTTATATATTACATAGATCCTGTCTCGAGAGGGGAGTTAACTAAACGGTTGTTCTCCCAACTATACGCAAGGAAAAAGGGTTATTTCTGTTGAATAAGGAATGGGCAACTCGATTGAGGTGAGAGAAGAATGTGGTAGAAAGTGGAAAATGTTTTGGCGATAATTTTGTGCAAGAGAGGTTTTGAGGTCATTCTGAAGGGTGATATTGGAGACGAAGTAAGGAACATTGACTTTCGTTCTGAGGACTTTGAACTTGGAAGGTTTAGCGGTGTCTAGTCTGTGCATAGATTGGTTTTAGTATTGTCAGTTTGCTTTTTATTGAAACTTGAGACGCCAATAGTCTGTAGAATAGTCCGAAATGTTTGTTTAATTCCTATCGTTTTAGTCGTGTGTGTTTGTTCCAGATTAGTCTTAAGTGCAGATCTAACCCAAGGTAGCGGACCCAGTCTGTTTTGGAGGTAGGAGTATTATTGAGAAATATTGTATGAGGGGGTTTTGCTTCGAAAGGTGAATACATGGTTGCTGTTGATTTCATTAAGCTTTATACGCCAGTCTTTGCTTTATTGGATTCTTCGGAGAAATACGCCTAAAAATCCTCCGAGGCAATTGTGGGGACGGGATCAAGGACAGCACAGCTTTGACGGCAAAGGACGCAAGGATGAGGAAGGTGAAGTTGGGATATCTGCGGTATAGATAAGTAAAGGATCGGTTCTAGAACACTCCCCCTCCCAGAGGAGTAGCATTCTTGGCGGAATCGTGCGGTTAGGTAGAAATGAAGGATTAGGTAGTGGATTTTTAGAAAGAATGCATATAACATATAATATGAAACCGGCAGCATCCAGTCTAAACATAATTGTTGTCAGAACTTTACGTTCTAGGTGTTTAAATAAATGTTTTTGAGATCTGCAGGTAAATACAATGGTTAGGTCCATTCTGATAACCTTGATTTTGACGTGGTTTGGTTCATTCTGATAATTTTGAACTCCAAAAGACGTAAATCATTGCAAACATTCAAAACGAATAAATATTATTCTCAATAAAATCCATTTCAGTATATTCCCACTTGTTTGACGTACAAAAACAATTCCGCTTTATAGTACGAAACCGCGCGCGCACACACAATCACTTACGTTCTTCGAAGAATCGTTCAACAGGCGTGCAATCATTGCGGTTCGGATCAGCGCTAAATAACTTTCAGAAATGTTATTTCGTAGTGTCAGGTTAACGTCCTTAAAAAATCGTCTCGTGCTTGCTAGCAATTAACGCATGACCTGAATAAACGTCCTGCCGGCTTTGGAGAGAATTTTTGCATTCGCTACTTATCGATTGTGAACACTTGAACGATCATTAAAGATATTTAACTATGTTTACACGTAATTATATAGAAAGGGGTATACCCTAGAAATACGCTTAACAATTTAATGTAGTCTTTTTAATTATTTCCCCTTATAATCAATTGTTAATTTTGATTAATTTTGGTACTACGTCAATGCTAAGGAGCATAGGAGGAAAAAAAATTCAATAATAAAATTTAGTAGAAGTGTAACTTAAAATACGTAAAGAAGACTCAAAAGCACCGCCAGAAATAAAAGGTTCGTGAGGGAGTAACAAATTAACTATGAGTCACTTCATAAAATATTCCAACTAATTGGTGTTATTAGAAATCTTGTTACTTTTTTTCATTTCTGAATATGATATCCAGAAGAACTTTGTTGGCTTAAATTATTCCCAGCTAACAAAGGCTTAAAAAAAATCTGTATCTGTGATACATATATATATTCTAAGATTACAGACAGACATTATTAATTGGTTTAGCCTGGAACCCGAGAAGGAGCTAACCGAATTCCTCAAGCCAAATCGTATCACTTTCCATCACGAGTGACATTCTTTTGACGTAACACACGTCAAAAGAATTTTGTCGACCTCTTTTATCGAATTCAGAACGGCTAAATTATATATAGGATTATCTTGAAAGTTTCCTGGAGAAGGGTGTAAAGTGAGAGGTTGCTTTTGCCCCCTGGGGATGCTTCTTTTTTATTCGACGACCCATTTGAAGACCACAGGGGAACAACGAGTTAACTGACTTTTTTTAAATGTTATAGGAGAGCATTTTTTCTTAAAAAAACGTAATACCTTCATCCACATTTGACGTAAAAATATTTAAAAAATTTGAAAAAATACTAAAGCTATTCTGGCATTTATATCTACCTTCAAAACATCAAAATTTATTTTCCATCTTAGATTAAATAAACTTCAACCTCTCAAAGTTCCATTTGTGCAGGGGAAAAACGAGTTACCTCCATGCATTGCTGGTTTCACTCTAACTATTTTTCAATCATCTAAACATGTTGTATGTACCAGTATTAGCACAAACATAAATTTGCGAAATGAGGTTAGAAAAAAAAAGTTCATTGATTTTTGAAGGATTTCAATAAAATTCAAGATTATATTTTTCGAAAAAATTCAAGCTAAAATAGCATAAAAAAAGAAAAGAATGTTAATAAAAACTTGGTATAAAAGTAGGAATTCAAACTCAGGTAATCAAAGATAGGTAATCAAAAAAGTTGAATTAATCAAACGTTTGCGGGAAATTTTTTTGTTACTTAAAGTCGTATAAGCATGTTTAATCTTTTTGTAGAATTGTTTGGCATTTTCGTCACAAAACTGCATCAAATGTTGTAGGTCATTATACTTCTCACGAGAGATAGGTAGTCGTTCTGTAACCAAACAACACAAGATAGCCAACATCGATGGTGCGAAGTGCCTACATATCTAATAGGTTTACTAATAAAATAAATAAAAATTTTGCTTGCATACGCTCTTGTAGGAAAGTGAAATTGACTCATTCTTCCCCTGTACCGCTCAGTATAGCTCGTTCTTCCCCTGTACGTTCTTTTCAAACGCTTATTTCGACCATTTTAACTCACTTTTCCCCTGTTTTGAGATCACCATCGTATTCGCCAACCTTCAGTCTATAAGAAACCATCATCATCCCATGTTCGATAAAAATGTCAGTTAACTCGTTTTTCCCCTTTGGTCTTCATTTGTAAAATATCTACCCACGCCTTTATTTAAAAAATATTTACACATCAATAGGTACTTTTTCCAAAACGTCTTAAAAACTTAGATTCGACTTAGTGTTCGCACCAAATCGAACAAATTCTCCTTGTTATTTTAAAGTACAAAAATTGTATTACGTAAATATTTTCTACATACGGTGAATTTGACGTTTGGGTCACTTGTAGGAGGGTTGCCCAGTGACAACAATCCTTAACAGCAAAACCTCGCCATTCTACATTAACTGAGGTCTTGAGGCTCTTTCGCTTCGTCTTGGAGAATCTTCTGGTTGCGTTGGAAGTGATAAATGTCGTATAGTAGATTATTACAGATGCACAGATGCTTAGTGATTGATGAAATTTTTTATAGCGGGTTTTGATGAGGTCAAGTACAAACAGGCTGTGTAGGTCGTTATGAATAATTTAATTTGTGTAGGGATTCCAAGTCAATAGTATATCCTTGATAAGTCAAAGATAACGCACAAGGACAGTGGTAATCAATGAGGATCCATTTTTGTACTCACCGTAGGACAGATATTTTCATGCAGGTAAAATTTACCAACACGTTTTTCGTTAGATTTATTTTCATTCCCTGCTTTGTGAACTCTACCGGTGGGAGAGGTCGTGTATAAAATAGAAATGGGCCAAATATGCTTCCTTGAGGAACACCTGCTCCTCTAATGCGTACATAAGGTGAAAACTCAGTATTCTGACGGTCCGTCAGGTTTGATCTCAGTATGGGATATATACATGAGGGAACATGTTATTCAGGTTGCATAGGAAGCCCCCTTTAGATGCAAACTTCTCACCGTTAATTTTCCATAGTTTGGGAAGTTTGGGGTGACTAGGCAAGAAATTGTTTTATTAAAAAATCGCTAAAATTTCTCAACTATCTCATATGGCTGGATTTGAGCAGCAAATTTTTTGTTTCAACCCGAAATTAATATTCCTAAGAAAATTAGCCGAAGCAGTACACCGGAGACTACGACGGACTCGGGCCCGAAGTTGCGTCGCCGCTGTGAATTCGACAAGTTTCAGCAAGGGGAGTTTCTGGGCATTATTTTCGGGTGAATGGTTTTATTTAATTTGAAACATTGGCTCACTTTCTCATTGATTTTCGTTCATTTTGATTTTTTATTATTCAATTTTCTTAAGAATTTTTTTTCGAATCGTTTATTTCAAACATGGTATGGTCTCTACTCTTGACTCAGTGAAAAACTGGAAGAAATATACAAACGTACTCATCAATGAAACTTATACCCAGACAAATCAACAACTCTCACATATCATTTAAACCATTCAGTCTGCTACACAACAAAAAAAGAAAATAAACCAGTGATCACAATAATCGACAAGAACAAACAACGAAAAACTATACCTAATCATGCCAAATACGCCAACAGTCACAAACATTATTACCCTTTCAGCTTTCACGAACAAGAAAAACAGACCTGGCTGAATAAAAATAATCCACCACTGATGATGGTAAAATGCTAATATGGCAGGACAAGGCTGCGATGTTTGGCAGACCAGAATGATCTGAAAGGAATAAGCCAAGGCCAGTACATATTCAGACCTCTTCAAAAAATCTCAAACTCAAATGTTTATCGTATTACGCCTGTCCTGTAGAAATTTCTTACAAAAAAACACCTAATTGTAGAATTATGAAACTTGATATTTTTGCAAAATAAAGCACGATTTAAAAAAAATATAATTTTTAAAGTCGGCCTGTTAACTTTCCGTGGAGCCGTTTCGATATTACGAACAAGAAAAGGCTGCGGCCGGATTCCGCCGATTTTTCAGCTGGATGCACCTAATTTCGGTAGCCGACACGGGATATGCCTTTAATGTATTCTTCTGGACACTCTGGGCCGAACAGTAGTGGGTTCAGATGTTATAATTAAATCTGTCTCGGATGTCGGCCGGTCGCTTTTTCTGATCCACGCTCGACTTGCCTGTCGGCTTGGCGCAACCGACTCTGTTTACACGTAGGTCCTGCTTGTTGTTAAACACACAACTTCTTTCCAATTCTCACACTCGAGCCCATCCTAAGAAAAATAATATTGAAGTTAATATACGGCGATTGAAATAATATATACTTAAATAATTTCTGAGCGATATACAAAACTCCTTTATATTGTTACTATGTGTGGTGATTAGTGACCGTTAATCGATATCTATTTAAAAATCGTGAGATGCGGTCTGGTGTGATGTAGGTTTCAGAAAAACATTTTCTTTATCGTGCCAACGTTTTGATCTTTATTGAGATCATCTTCAGGTCCTGGGATTTACAAACATTGTTTACATATAACAATTACATTTTGGATGTGGAAAAGTGAATTTATACAATGCAAAATATATTTTTTATAATTTAATCAAAGTATTTCTACTCACTCAAAGTGTTTGTATTTTGTGTGATTGTGCCATTCTTGCGTGTCGTGTCGAGAGTGCCAGTGAGATTTTCCTATTTTGTGTTTATGTACGTTGGATTTTAAAGTTGTTACTGTTTGGTAGTTTGTTTATTTACTTATTTATTATGTTGACGGATACGAGGAATTGGAGAAACTCCTCGTGAGAACTGCAGCTCTATACAGCTTATTGTACTCCTTCCTGGTTACATTTTTGGAGCTCGCAACAACACGTGTGTGTAAATTGAGCCCCGTTGTGCCGGTTTTCTTCCAAAGAAGCTCCATTCTCGAACCGAAATTCAGGGTCCCTGAGATCCGAACCGGCTCTCAACCTGCCATTGATGAGTGCCGTATCAATTTTCATTGCAGTCACCGACCCCTTGGGCGTCAGAAAAAAGTCCAGAGGCGAAGGTGAGAATCGAACCCATGAATGCGTAACCTACTAGCATTGAGTATGAAGCCTTAACACTCGGCTAACGCGACCGTTTTAGAGGTTACCTTTCATCCTGGTCTGCTCATCCTCGCCGATTTTACCAATTTACCAGATTTTACGATTATAAATCTTTTCTTTTCCCCCAAATCAACCTCAAATCAAATTCTGTAGTAGAAAAGAGGGAGTTTAGACGAGGAAAAAATCTGTAAAGTTCCTATGTTTCTTAAGAGACAATTTGTTTCGATTTGTATGTTGATATAATATTTTTTCCTTAACACTCTCCCTGGGTCCTTGTTCTCTTTAGGGCCAGACCCACTCATGACCGTGGAGCTTGGACGGCTTGGCGATAAGTCCCTTAGGTTTGAGAACGATTTTAAGAAATGGGAAACGGACTTTGTAGAAGCATGTGATAAACATAGAACCTCCCATACTCAAAATAATAAGAATATTTCATTACTCAAGCTTTAACAAAATCGGATAATAAGTAAGCAAACTGTCCATAATAACCTCCATTAAGTTGAGATAATAAGGCAGAAAGGCAGGAAATTTTTTTTTATAAGTAATGAAAAACCGGACAAAAAGACTCAATTGTGGACAACAATACGTTCCCAAACTTCTGGAAAAATAATATTTTCTCAGTTGAAAATAAGTTTAAACTTTTTGGATCAGATGGATGTGTATGAACCTGGACCTAGATGTTCAAAATGGAAAATACACCCAGAGGAGTGTATTTGTTGTTGTAGGAGTGCTAATGGCGACTTAGTCATCAAAGGTATCTCGAATGCTAAAAGGTATGTGGTCAACTCCGCCATATTAAAAACTAATTAAAAAAACGAACTTAAGTTTAGTATTCAAAACACATACTAACTCGTTTTAGATAAAATGTATGAGCCATGATGGAGAGGAAAATTTAAATACTCCTCAAGCCATGAGATTTTAAAAAAATTTAAAAAAAGAATGAATTTAAACATGGAAACGGTTCGAAGGAGTATTTCTATCACAAAAAAGATATATTCTCAACATTCTTAAAAAAAATACGGGATGGTGGACTTTAAAGCATTGAATACTAGACGTTTTACTACGTATTGAAGAAGCCGGCAAAAAAGATCAAGAAATTATAAAAAAATTGCCATTTCAATTATAAATAGAACCTCAAATGTATTATTACAAGATCTGATATAGCCTATTCGGTACTTTCTCAGTCACTTCAATAAGTCTTGTAATGAAGAGCATTGGAAAGCCGTAAAGGGCGGGCTGCGCTACCTGAAATCTACCCTAAATCTTCGATTAATTTATAAAAAAACAAACCTATCGAGGCGTGTTGTAACGCTGACTGGAGCAATTCATTAATTGATAGAAAAACATAAACAGAACTCATATTCAAATTAGGAGGAGAATCAAAATATTCTATTATGACCATACAAAATATAATGAAACACCATTCTGCCATTTGGGTTCGAAAAATAGACAACCATATGAAAAATAAGAAACCCAGAATTTTTCTAAAAACTAAGATTTACTAATGTTCTTTTGTAAAAAAAATTGTTAAGATATTTAATTGTGATTTAATTTGAGAACAGATTGTCTTTGATTTGAACTAATTCGTTATTTTATTTGTTAAAAAATAGTTCCTCGGATGTAGAAAGGTTTGATGGTATGGAATAGTAGACTACTTTTTAATAGTCGACCAACAGTCGTTGTCGTCGAGCTCAGATTAACCAAAACTGGTTGTTTTTGTCGAATTCCTTCGACAAAAACTGTCCAACTAGTGGCAATAACTGTTATCAGGTTTCGCCAGGGCCAAGAATAATTTAAGATTTAATAAGCCATTCCTGCAGGAAACGACACCATCAGCCTCTTCCACCATGTCCTTTGAAAAGTTTCGATAAAAATAACATTTTTTAAAAATAATTCGGGGTTTAAGATTGAAAGCAATATTTTTATACTTTAAAAAACACTAGATTTTTTACATTTCTAATTTAGTTTTTTAATAAATTTTGACTGTATCACGCCAAGGACGAAATAGCCAGGAAGCAAGAGACCACCAACTGAAGGCAAGAACAGGCAGACCCCCCAACAAGACTAGAATGATCACTTTTGCCTAAATTTGACACGAAAGTATAAAAAAAACTATTAACACAAAATAAAATCATTTACTTTCACATTTTATATTTTCATATAAAAATTATTTTCAGTCAAGATAGGCCGAAACAGTGTCTATATACTTTAATAAAAGGTTAGTTCTCAACTATTATTTTTGACGGATCTCAAGTAGAAAAAATTCTGTATATTATTTTTCAAAACATTGTTTTTAATGTCGACTTTTAAGCTCTACTCTTGTTTGCATGAACCAGTCTTTTTGTTATATGAAACTATTCCTTCGCACTTATTAAAAAAGAAGACTTTCTAATTTGAAAGCTTGCTCTCCAAAACGTAACTCTTGTTAAATGGTTCGCTAGATGACCTCTTTAATTGGTACTGTAAGCTGTCTAGACTGCTTGGCTTAATGAGAAGGGCTCATCAAGGATAATCATCAATCAAATTGTACACAAGTAATTTTACGATGAGAATATTTGGTTATGGGTGTCTGTTTTTAAATTAAAAAAAAAACATATGAAAACCATAAAAATCTAATAAACGGAGCAAATCTTAAAAATCAATCATCAATGAAGGACGATATTTTGACTGAACTGCAAGCTCAATAGATATTTTTATCCATTTACGTTTTAGTGGTCAATTGACCAAGTTACTTCTTTATTCTTTCTATGTAAGGTCTTGGTTGAGATAAAAAAGTCAATGTCACGAGCGATCAATTGACCACTAAAACGTAAATGAATTAATACTTAATAAGTAAAAGACACGGCTCCCACTTCATAAGTCGCTGAGGATCCAATCCTGATTACACGACATTTGAAAATGGCAAAAAAGAGGGAAAATTCGAACGATTGTAGGTTGAAAGAGAATGGAGAAAGAATTAATATCTTTCAATTAATTAAGGTTTTTAGTTGAGATAAAAAAGTCAGTGTCACGAGTAGGATTTGAGATGGGAAGTTAGTGGCCGAGAGGATCGAAGTCACGATAGCTCAAGTGGTAGAGTAGAACCGTATTTAGCCGAAGGTCGTGGGTTCGAATCCCGCTCGTGACACTGACTTTTTTATGTCAACCAAGACCTTACGTAGAAAGAATAATTAATAGAAAGATACTTTTATTTTTTAACCTTGTAATTTTTTTTATTTTAGTTACAAAGGGTAAAGGATCCTGCAATAACGATGCAACAAAAACATTAGTATTTTAATAATGTACGAGGTACTGCTGAGCGATATGCCCCAAATTGAGTGAAATTCGAATCCCATTAATTATTATAATTATTAACACATATATCTCTCCAATGTTCGTGTTTTTATAATATGTAATTATATTACTAAATGTTGTAATATATGGACAATAGTCTGAAGAAACATTTTTGCCAAATAATTATTAAATGGTTTACTATTAGCTGAAACGCCCCCATATTTGGCCTCTGTGGCACGCTAATGCCTGAATTGATGTTTTAAATACTATCATTTGAGAGCGGAGAGAGATATCATTTCCTATAATTGGTGCCCATACAGTCGTAATTTCTTTTTTCGGAGCATATTTTCATGACATACCTGGACAAGATATGAGCTGTTTTTCTCGGAGAACAAGTTTGTTGCACAAGGATTATTAGGGCGTCAGGTAGTATTTAATATCCTGTAAACTGTAAATATATTTAAATGGCAAGGTAAACTTTTACGCGTTCAAGACATTTCCTTTTTTCACACGGAGCGTATATAACCCTCTTCCATGCATCTAGGATCTTTGTATAATCGACATGGCAATCGGCTTAAACCGTCCATAAATAAATGGAAAAGAACAAAACGATAAAGGAAATTACAAGCTAAACGGCCCGTTTATAATTTGTAACTCGTTCCAATTAATGGTTTTTGCATTAGTTGCTACCGATCGAAATTGAATCGGTGGGAGACTGAAAAAAAAGTATAAAATCGAAATCAGAGTTATTTAGTGCTTGGAGTTTGATTATAGAAGACATTCAGAGATTTAATCTGAGACTTTTGTGCGAGGAAGATACCCATTCGGAATAAATCAAAGAGGCCGACCGTAGGAAGTCCTATCCTTCCTAATAGGGGTTTTAACTTAATTAAAACCGTAATATTAGTTAAACGAAATCAATTAAAAGAGACTACGTGTGAGATTTCAGATTGGCTTTGATAATATCTCCAACCCCACACGGCGCCTCGTCAAATGAATTGGATTTCTAAATGGAAATGTGGTAACGGTAGCAAAAGTCCTGGGAATGCCACCAGAAGAATAAAACATCGCCTAACTATAGCGAAGATTTATTTTTTGGGGATGGCTGTCGCAAAGATCTTCCACGTTTACAAAATTATTACATTTTTCTTTTTTCCGATAAAACAAAATGAGCCTTTGATCTAAACAAGTAATAATCTGTCGAGTGAGTACGATACTAGTGGGTGTGGTAGAAACTCTATGAAGATCTAACTTTTCCTTGGTCCGATGTGACATGAAAGTCTGGGTATCGCCTTACAGGAACCAGAACAACATTGCACCCTGTGACAATTTCTACAATAGTATTAAGTAGAGTTAGAGTCCATAGTTCAATTCATTTGGAACAAACTTGTGATGTATTATCTCCTTCGCAATAAATAAATAAAAAATAATAAAATTTAAAAAAACGGACCACGCAGTATACCATATACCATCTTTAATTTGTCAATTTCTCAATAGACGTCCCTTCTCACATGTGATGAAGAGATCTAATTAAATAAATATTATATCAATAAGAGAGAGCATACACTCAGAAAGAGTAACAAAAAACTGTTTTAAATCTAACCTACCTGACAGTTCTGTGGGGTACTTTATGCGGGGAACATACTTACCCGATACAACGCTATGCGACGCTACCCGAAGCCACCCGGTGTAAATTCAAAGTCCATTTTTCCAGATTGTATTAATCCCGATGAGACGCAACTCTACCCTACTCTACGCTACGCGATCCCCGCTGTCCAGATTTTCGTCGGGTAGCAACGAGTACAGTCGAAGACAAAAGAACCGTCGAAGAACTCATATTTTTATTTCAAACTATATGTATAATAAATAAGTACTAATCACAACATACTTATTTTAATATAAAATAAATTAAGCGAGATCAAAAATTCATTTGTTTTTTATTTAAAGAAATTAATTTTACTGGTTTGGTAGAAAATTGATCAAAACGCCGGAATACCATTTGTTGATATAATGAATTTAACTAACAATTTATTTCATGGTTTTGCTCATAAAATTACACCGTTTTCGTCGATTAGCGTCAGAAAAGGACTCTCATATTTTTTGTAGTTTATTTCAAACTATGTGCATGTAATTTTGCCGTTATATTAATTGCAACATTCTTATTTTAATGGCAAAAAAATGTTTACTTAATTTAATTACATATTATGAAATTTTCAATCTTCGTTCTGCGTGTACATAAAGATTATTTATAAATCACACCATTTACATTTTTATCTAGATTATATAATAGTATGTTGGACCGTATTAATTGAGTTTAGATATATAAAAAGTTTTGAAAATCAAAATAATCTACAAATAAAATGACCCAAAATGTCTTTGAAAAGACGATTCGGGCACGAAAATAAATAAATACGAATTTTTATTGCAATGAAAAAATATAATTATATAATATAAAATAGAATATTTTTGGTCTAGATAAACTGGACGGAATTTTTTTTTGTCACCAATTTCAGGTGTTCCACATTAAAATTCAAACCATTGGAAAGCAACATATTAATTATCTCAAGCTATGTTAACAATGTATAGATTTTATGCCATTAGAAATGAGAAATATAAAGATAAAATTAGAAAAAATAATTCCAACAGTTTTTTTTTTAAATCTCAAATTCTAATTATTTATGGAGGCCAGGTTTGTGCCATTACGTACAGTTTAAAACTTCGCAATCTCTATAAGTTTTCCTGTGGATTGGTGAAGTTAATAGAGCTCTCACAATTTGTGATTTTCGCGAAAATATCCGATTCGGCAGGCACCCTGTAAAACCACAAAATACAAAATAAACTGAAGAGGATTGTTTTGTCACCGATTTCCGGTGTTCCACATTTAAATTCCATTAAAAAATGTTGAAAAGCAAATATTGATTCTCTCAAGCTATGTTAACAATGTTTAGATTTTATGCGTAAGTTTTCCTGTAGATTGTTGAAGACGATTCTATCATAATTAGTGATTTTCGAGAAAATTCGGAGATATTTGGTAACCAAACATTTTGGAAGAACTTTCCCAAAAAAATTTTATCAAGGAGTTTTTAGACATCCAAAAAAATATTTCAACCTAATCCCACCAGAAGAACCAAGAACCAAAAAATTATTTCAGGAATCGATGAAACATCTAAAAACTAGACTTCATAACAAAAATTAAAAAAAAAAAGGTAGACCAAAATTAAGTAAGTTATGGGGGACATCTTTGAGCCCTGAAGATGATCTCAATAAAGATCGAAACGTTGGCACGATAAAGAAAATTTTTTTCTTAAGTTAAACTTACGTCACACCAGACCGCATCTCTCGATCTCCGAAGAGTTATAAAAAGTAAAATTTGGTTGGATAAATAAATTGGAGTTGCAAGTAAATTGCATCCCAGAGCTTTAAAAAGATCTTAAAATAAAATAAACTCTTCAAAGGACAGTGGGACGGCGTTTGAAAAAACATAGGAACGCTCAGCTTTTATTCTTAGACATTTATAGAATACGCTTAAGATCTCATAAATCTATCAAGGAAAGATTTAATTCTAAATCAAATTATGCAAAAAGTAAAAGAAAAATTCTAAAAATGACCTTCTCACGCGCTGACTTAATTTGATGGTCGCATTCAATTGCATATCGCCCGTTTGCATTATTTAAATATAAATTGTACAGTTAGTGTTTAGAAAAGATTAAATCATTTACTCTCACTTTCCTATTTGTATTGCGGAGGTGAGTTAAAAGGTCCTCCTACCTTCCGTCTACTCGGAGAATAAACGAGCCATTTGTATTCTTCAATGTCCATCGACCCTTCGCCTACTTGGCACCTATTTAGGGTACGTCTAAACCTTTCCTCACTTGCATTACAGTAAGACCGCCGCCTAACGTCTTAATAATGGTTACTCTTGAAGGATTCGAAAGGATCTAAGAAAGGATTCCATTCAATACGTTGTAAATACTTATTTCAAGCTTGAAAAACCGACACGTAGTGAAATTATGTAAACCTATAAAACGACACATCCGACTAAAAATTAATTTTCCCTGTATGCTTTAGATCCTTAAATCGCTTTTAATAAAATCTATGTTCAAATTATCCCAAAAAATAAGAAATTTAATTAATTACTATTTAAAAAATCTAGATCATGAGACTCATCAACAATAAAAAATTCACCAAATTGGTTACTCATTTAATTGTTGTTGTTTTTTTAGATGTTTATTGTTTTCGTGGATACTAGAATTGATGATTTTGTTACCCTATATGTCAACCATTCCTGAAGGAAATTTTTTTATAAAATTACGGACGAAAACAAAATTTGTTATGTATTGTCGAATTCTTTTATGCTTTTTTATACAGAAACAAGCCACTTAATTCACAATCGAACAGTTTTCATCGCAATGAGATGTTGACTGCCGCTTATTATGGATAACGGACTACACACAAGTCTCAACGGAGAATGAACACGGCCACTACCATTTGCAAAACGAGGACAAATCGAAAAAAGTATCCTATTTTTATTTATTTATTTTGTGGTAAGGATTGTAGGCATTATTTAGTTATCATGTTCCGCAGATTATCAAAGCGATACTTTTTTGGTAAATTTAGGTCTTCCATTTTTTTTTTTTTTTCAAAACAGAACCAATCTGTCAGCTTAACAAAATTACATCCTGGGAACAGTCCTGAGGAAACAAGCGTTATTAATTCACTCAACAACAGGCCCAATAATCACGACTGCGAGCACGGTTGTTTTCCTATTTTAATACGATAATATCGTAATTTCTTAATTTTACCATTGCATAAAAACTAGTTATAATACAACAATTCCAAGGAAAACTACACGAAAACTGCTATAGTGGCAAAAATGCCTTAAATTACTTATAGTGACTGGTTAATTGTTTACATAAAAACGTAACATAATAGTATAAAGAATTTATGCCTCACATATCATGTATATATATGCATAGATAGATAGAAAAATTACAACTAAAATTACATTTTCTTTATCGTGCCAACGTTTCGATCTTTATTGAGATCATCTTCATTTCTCAAAGTGTTCGTTTTCCGTTGCACTCTCGATACGACACAGAAGAATGACACATCTACATGGATAACAAACACTTTGAGCCCTGAAGATGATCGCAATAAGATCGAAACGTTGGCACGATAAAGATAATGTTTTTCTAAAACCTACGTCACACCAGACCACATCTCGCGATCTCCAAATAATTAACTAATGGTCACAAAACACCACACGTTTTAGCTAATGTAGGGCGTCCGGCACTTATTTGCCACGCTAGTGGTTCTGGGTTCGAATCCCGGCATAGCCTTTTTAATTTTGTTTGCGATAGATTTGGACCAACATTGTATGTTAAATCCCAAGGTAAGGTTAAAAGCATTGCCTCTTTTTTGTTTACCTCTCATCCAGAATATATCAAAGTTTGATGGTCCGTGAGTGGGCCTGTACTTCCACGGTCAGAAGGCCTGGAAACCGTTGGTGGGGGTGGTCGGGGATTTAATAAGTTTTTTAAAGCTCACCCTCTTCATCTAGTAAAGTCTTATTTGTACTTATTTGAACACCAACGAAAAGAAAATTGCAAATCTTATGTGATCCTTCTTTTTATTGTACGTTTAAAAATAAGATACATAATTACTTTGAACATAAACTTTTACAAGTTTACGAACATTTTGTCTAAACAAATAAGATTCTTTTGTACAGAACTGAACATAAAAAGAATCTAAAAGTATGAGAGCTGCAAAAATCTGTGAGAAAACGATGCCAGGTTCGCGATCTTCAAGTAGGTGGACATTTCGAAATTTAATTTATTTTATTTTGAATTTTTCTTCAGCTCAGTTTTGGACCAAAGAGCTTGTAATTTTGCATTAATTTCTTTCTTTCATTAATCGAAGTTTCCAAATTTATATTATATTTTTAAACTGTTTACAACCGAAAAAATCGACTTTTAGGCAATTAAACATTAATTTTATATTGGTGATAATTGCCCTTTGAGAAATTAAATACATGCGTTTTCAGCTCATAAGTAAGGGCAGCTTTTCTCTAAGTGCGGTACCTGACAGAATTAATAAAACCAAGAAAATCTTACTTGGAATTTGGAAAAACCAAATGCATTTTTAGGGGTTTTATGTTCTTATCAAATTTACAGTAGAATTAATTAAGGATGATGAATAATCTGGAAGCGAAATATGTAGAATGCAATTGAGAATCAGACTTGGGGCTTTTTAGTCCAATTTGGCGTGTAGAATAATCTCCTGAAGTATTGACGTCTCTTCACGGGACACTCTGTACATATAAACATCATGGAACAAATATCGCAGCCATTTAATCGGTTGAGTCAATGACAAAACACGTAAAACAATGTTTATTTTGATGATACATTTGTTTACTCCCGTTTTATTATTTTTTGGCTGTTCATTATTACATTTATTTGAGCTTTATTGAACTTCATAACGCTTGATTTTTATTCTTTATTTTTCGTTTGGTTCGTTAGGTCTTTACGAGCTCCTCGAGCTCTTTCTCAGCCAACTTGGCAATTTTTGCTCTTTTTTCATGATAGATCGAAGACTAGCTTGAAGTTCAACAAAATGAGAAATAATAATTAAAAAAACGCTGTGTCGTGTGGGCACTCTCAAACGCCACGCAAGAATGGCAGAATTAAGCAGAAAACAAACACTTTGAGCCCTGAAGATGATCTCAATAAAGATCGAAACGTTGGCACGATAAAGAAAATGTTTTTCTAAATCCTACGCCACACCAGACCTCATCTCACGATTTCCGAATAATGATCGACTAATGGTCACTAATCACCACACACTAAAAATTAAACTACATGCAGATTACAAAATTTAAAATAAATGTTTATTAATCGCCTTATAAATTATATTAAATTAAGCAGAGATACAGACACTGGAGAAGGTAATTAAATCAAGCAATATTAAAGTAGTTGGTTTCATAAACTAGAACAGAGAATTTGGAGAGCAAAAGAAAAGTGAACAGCAGGTACACTGGCCATCAAAATAAAACCGACCACCTGATTTTAGCTTTAGTTTTAAGTTGAAAAAATGGCCAACTTTGGAGATGCATATTTTCTAAGCATTTTAAGTCACAGGCCTGCGCTAGGCTCGATTTTTTAGAAAATTTTACTCTGAACAAGATGGCTTTTTTAAACATTTTCCTAGCTTCAGTTATTGATCAGTAAATTCAAAAATTCTGGAACATGTTAATTTTTGCACTTTTTGCGAAAACTTTAAATTGAGCTGTGAAACCAGGATATCGCCTTGGAACTGCACCTTGTAGGAATCGATAGGAAATTTTAATAAACTTTCAATTGGTCATCTTCCACTTTGCCCAAATTCTCAACCGTTTTC
This sequence comes from Cimex lectularius, assembly GCF_000648675.2. Taxonomy (NCBI): domain Eukaryota; kingdom Metazoa; phylum Arthropoda; class Insecta; order Hemiptera; family Cimicidae; genus Cimex; species Cimex lectularius. The sequence continues at coordinate 2,150,193 of NW_019392993.1, forward strand.
GAGTTATTCGGGATTTTTGTGCAGAAAACGTTGTTTTTTACGTGCTCAAGGCAAAAATCAATCACTCTCTCTCCCGTTTAAAAATCATAAATTTTGAACCGTTATGTTTTAGCAAATTTTACGCTCTACAACCTCTTTTTCAAAACAATGAACAGGGAAACGACGATTCTTACTTTGACCTTTTGGGATGCGGAAAGCTTCTGCTGTCGATAACCACTTGTTTTCCTCATAACGGAAATTCATTTTTTCCTTCCAATTTCACAGGTGGTGTGGCAGTTTGGGTTTGAATAACGTATTGAAACAATAGGGTTATATATGGTAAAATCGAGAGAGAGAGAGAGAGAGAGAGAGAGAGAGAGAGAGAGAGAAGGAGAGAGAGAGGGAGTGATCGGTATTGTCCATGAGCACGTTTTTGGCTCAAAAATCACGAATAACTCGAAAACTGTTGAGAAATCGGGCAAAGTGGAAGATGGCCAATTGAAAGCTTATTAAAATTTACTCTCGATTGCTATAGGGTGCCGCTCAAGTTGTAGTTTTCGTAAAAAGTTCAAAAATCAACATGTTCTCGAATTTTTGAATTTACTGCTGATTGACTGAAGCTAGGAAAACATTTTAAAAATCCATCTTGTTCAACGTAAATTTTTCTATAAAATGAAACCTAGCACAGTTCTGTGTCTTATAATGCTGAGAAAATATACATTTCATTTCCAAAGTTGACCTTTTTTTATGGGTAGTGTAGGTAGGTATTAAAGTTGTTAATTTTATTCTTACTGATAATCTCGTTCTGCCGATCCTCACGGGAATGGTCTGTCAGACTGAATTTTCAATGAAGTGGCTTTACTGGTGGTATCTATTCTTACCCTATAACCCATCACTGAAGATGGTGAAATGTCGAAGCTCATCTGACAGACAAACACAAAGAGACTAGATTGACAAGTATCAATTTACAGGTTGTGACCAAAAATACTGCTTTTGGGCTTTGGTCAGAGCTGAAGTGGGCGAAGAGGAAGCCACATCAGAACGAGCAGGATTCGACGAGTAGTCGCCTAGGACTCGACTTAGGAGTTTCACCTACCGTATCATCCATTGGCTATAACGGATCGTCTTGTTGAGTTTCACTTTCGTTGTAAATTAAAAGGTCAAATTAAGGGTAATGATTGGTTTCATTTAATTTACATAAGGATTAGTACTGTTTCATTCTTTTAATTGAAAATAAATGTAGTATAAAGCATCACACATCTATAATTTTATCGTTTTCTGTATTTTATTATCACTTGTGTGTAATAGAAAGCAAAACTGTCTCACGCGGAGCCTAATCCTGGCGGCCAATAATTTTGTTTCCGTTGATAGTTAAAGACTATCTGGCGCCCGTTTTTCTGTTTTTGTTATCTTTTATTTTTCATATTATTTTAAGTCTAAATAAACTGAACTGGGGTTACAAAGTTCATCTCCCGACAGACCGAATAACTGTTGAACCAACACATATCGGTAACTCCAGATGCGGTGTGCTTACGCAATTAAACTGTGCGGACCCGATATTTAATTAGTAGTGCCTTGCTTAAAACAAAGCAACACAAATGAAAATACGACCTAAGATTAAGCATACCTTAAGAAAGTGTGAAATAGTCTCAATGGGGCTGGAATGGCAACAGAAAAAACTCTGACTTTTTCCCCCAACCATGGAGCTGAGTTCAAATGTAGTACCTCATATCTCGTCTTCATCAGCCAATTGAGATCCCTTAAGTTGTAGCATTTAAAAGTGTCTTCATTAAAATCAAATAATGCATATGAATGATTAAATTCATTACATTAGATTAGAGGATTGAATTCAAACACGGCAGTTGTTTCCATTGTATTGAAAAATCAACAGTTGAAGTTTTCGTTCTATTTGGAAATGTCTTCCCAAGTAAAAGAAAAGTCGAGGCCATGATGAAACCACCATGGCCACCTCTGCAAAAATGTCCCACCACTGATGAAGCCGAAATAATTTAACTCTCAACACCACGACCGATTTCCTGGAAAGCTGAACAACAGTAGGAAAAAGAAATTTTAAAACTAAAGAAAAATGAAGTCTGAGTGTATGGTGTGCTATGGTGTGGTAATGAGAATACAAGAAGCGGGATTTGTGCTCCCCAGGCACTTGAGCCTTCTTGCTTATATTGTACCTTTCTAGTTCAGTGCAATAGACCCACTTCTTGGAACTATAAGGTCATTGACTGTCGCTGCTGCAATTGCATTCCCTAGATTTTTTCGTACGTTAGGCTAAACTTTAAAGCCGTTGCTTCGCATTCGAAGATGATATGGGTGGTTGTTTCCTCCTCCTCATTGCGTAATCTCCAGATGGGATCATCGCTGTATATGTCCATGCTGTGTGTTTTCTCAGATGCCAGTGACCGGTTAATAGTCCTATCACTCCTCTTAGTGTCCCTAAAGTCCCTCTCCAATTGCAGCAGTGTTTTTCCCAGTCTCGGTGAGGGTAGTTTCATCATAAGTTTACTATGTCTAGCGCCGCTAGAGTTTATCCACTTCTCCTTTTGTTTTGTTTGGATCCATTGTGCGATGGAGGATTCTATATTTATTTTTGTTATCTAAGTATAGGTTCGGGGTATGGTCTTGCAGATCCTCCTCTGGCCAGTTTCTGCTTTCTCGTTACCCAAAATTCCTCTGTCCCCTGGCATCCAAGATATCATCAGGTTTCCCCAGGTTTTGGAGATTTTGTATGCATTCACTGACTAATTTTGATGTGATTTTTTTACATGCTAATGCTTTAATGGCTGCTTGGCTATCAGATCTTTGAGGATTTTTTGCCAGAGTAACCTTTTTTTATATTTTCTAGAGCACAAGCGTTGATGGCATGTATTTCTGCTAAAAAGACCGAAGTGTACTTCCCTCATGTCTGACATGTTTTGTGTTTGCTATTGCTTTATCCATGTGATTCCCACGAGTAAGAAGGTCCGCACCGGAGGAACCTTCTCTCTGAGTGTATAAACAAAAACAAGATCACGAGAAGTTTGCAAATACAATAGACGTAGTGGATGTCAAAGTATTTTAACAACATAAAACCTAATAAAATTAAAAATCAAATAAATTTATAAAAGCGTAACAAAACTGCTATATTCACTAGTTATAAGAGACATTTTCAGTTTTAATACATTTATTATTTTTAAGTATTCTTCTATTTAATGTTATTAGGGTTGAGAAAGGATGTGAAAGTTTCATTTTTTTTTTTTTTTTTTTTTTTTTTTTTTTGTTACCGAACATTTTGGTCTGCCGTCCGCGCTGGGTTGATGTCAGGCTCAGTGAGGCACCGACACGGGCCACTGAAGTTGACGAAAAGTAGTAACCCGTCTGATAGATCAACCCAGAAAGGATCGGCAGATCAAAATGAGGTACAAAAAAAATTCGAAACTTCCACAGTCTTTTTTCCCGACCCTGATAACGTTGAACCAAAGAAGACACGTAGATCTATTGTAGATATTAGTTTAGTTCGACATACAGACCCAAATGTTCAGTAAAGGACAAATTTCAGATTCATCACCTCGCAGAAAACATGGAGAAATCTCAATTTTAACGTTATTATTGTTATAAAAACATATATTGTATATATGTACATTGTTAGATTACAACATAACATTCATAAAAATTACCAACTAAAGTGGGTGCTATAGGTACGAAATATCCTATTTTAGAGCAACCTGTCTCAATTTTGCTGAATTATTAACACACACAAAAAATTAAACTTGGGGAACTGATAGATCTTAGTAGAATTACTCTTATGCCTTGTTTAAAAAATTTACTGTATATTTTGATATAATCCCATTTTAGGACTTTCTTACAAGAAACGGTTTAACAAGAGAGTGGTTTAGGTTGTAGCAATATATACTGTTTTGGTTTCTCCAATTTACAATTTCAAACTTTGTATTAATCTATCTTATTTACACCTCTGTAAAAAAAATTTCTTAAAACTCTGTATATGCATAAAACTTTAGAAATCGTAGAATATTGAATTTTGGGAAAATTAGAAAGGAATGTTCCATTCTTCTTGAATTAACAAGTGCTAACTTTTTTTTTAGGGGGATTGAACTATACAATCTGTAATTGTTTGTTTACATAAAGATTTTAGTTTGTGAAAGAAATAAGAAATTCATAGATCAAAACGAACTTAAGGTAAAAAAATATCGACAATAACTATCATACGTTCAATACGTAAGAACTATACTTTTCTACATCACTATGATTTTTGTTTACCCCGCCACATTGTCTAAATATGGTTAAAAACGAAAATAGTTGTAATATTTCGAATTTAAACTCGTCTGAAGAAGAAAGTCTCACTGAACAACGGCAAGTGCACAACATGTGCCCATTTCGAAATTCTAAAGAGTGTGTAGAAAAAAGAAAAACGAGCTGATAATCGCTGAAAAAGAAGATAGGCTGACTCGCATTCGGTCACTTACTCAAAGACACTCAGTTCCATTCACTAAAACAAGACGAGATTAAGTTATAGGCGAGAAGCAGTAAAACCCTCTTATCCCCTCCGGAGTGTTCTCTTCGGCCGGTACAAAAAGAAAACGCCTCCCAGACTCGAATCAATTTCCGACCGGATGACGACACCTAAAACCGGATTCAGATAACTAAATGATTCCATCGGCTTCAACAACTTTATTGGGAAGTTCTTATGTACGTGGAAAAATCACGATCTGAATCAATCAAATCTATTGGTTTGATTTTTATTGTACTCATTGGTGTAGATCAAGAGTGCAAGATTTATGAATATTGCTAGGATGGAGTAAAAGTAAGGTTTCAGGTCTACAAAAAATAAAGCCCATAATCTTGCTTAAAAGCTTCGTCCTTGCGAAAAGCTTAAAATGGAAAACATCTTAATATATCAATTAGTTCTTCTTTCTTAAAAAATACAAAACTTTCATCAAAACAAGAGTCAAATAAAAACAAAATTAAAACATCTTTAGGAATGATCACTCATTTCACATGGGTAAGCATATTCTCGCTCAATATGTCGATAAACCTCTTATTGAGATTTCATTTTTGTGTCCATACAAAGACAAAGCATCCAAACTTTCAACAACTTTTATGTAAATCTAAAAAAAGATTTAAGAAAGGTTTCTGACTCTTCGCACGTAGACCTCTCGGTCGTCATCGATGCCCCTGGAATTTCTGCCCTCTGCTTTTCATTAAAAAAAAGTACAATTGTGAATAGTTTCATAGTACTTCATAAACTCAACAAATTTATTTGGCAAAACGACAGAACAGAACCGAACGTTAAGCAAACTTGAAGGCGCATACAATAAATCACACTTCCAAAATCGGCGAGTGTAAACGGACCCAGTGCCGGTTGAACAAATTCACAGTATGAACCACTTTTATTTAAATCTAAACAAAGAAGTAAGAAACCGCGGTAGCCCAGTGGTTAAGGTGTCAGACTCTCGATTCGTTGACCCCGCGGTCGTGGGTTCGACTCCCATTGTTGCACTTCCAATTTCTGATCCTCCTCCTTCCCCAAAAATTCTGTTCATTGACTTCCTCTAGTTTGGTGGTAGCCATGACGCATTGTATACACATTTTAACAAAGTACAATTTTGATAAGTATTATGAAACTTCATCAAAACAACAAATTTCTCTGGTAGAGAAAACAGAATCGAACGTAAGGCAAACTTAATACATACGTACAATACAGTACATCAATCCAGATTTTTTCGGAATAAAAAAGTAGAAAGCATTAGAGAAGATCAAAACTAGTTATTATATTCATTCAAAGTGTTAATCGTTTAAGATAATGGCAGCTTTTAAGACAAATCAGACAGGCGAAACTACTACAATACGTTCAAAATGAAGAAAAATGGAAAAAAAGGAGAAATCTCTGGTAATGATCGTAACAAATTTTTATATATAGCAACTCAATAAATTGATAAAATTTGCACTGGCAACTGGTCCATTTATGGCCATCCAAAAATTAAGTACCAAATCTAAAGATATGTAAATATCAACGGGTCGATTTATTGGCCATTGTGGCGAATTAAACAAAACTTCATAAAACAACGAACTTCGCAGGTTTCTATCATCTGAAGGTCCGAACATACAGAATAAAACAGAAAGTTAGACGTGCACAACACAATACAATATTTGTTAACAACGTCACTCTACATATTTCGCGATAAAGAAATATTTAGCAAAGATCAAAAATGAAAACATAGTTGGAAATTTGTAATGAACTACATGTATGTATTACAAATATAAAAAATAAAAAAAAACATAATTTTGATAAGTTTATAAAAGCAACTAAATCAGGTAGAAAAACTGGGAAGAAAAGAATTATAGAAAAGATAGAAAAAAGTACATCTGGTCATTAACGATTGAAGAACGACAGGCGTGAAAAGAAAATTTTTAGATTTTTACGTTAAGAAAATACTCGAAAACTTAAAAAACAATAATAGTAAAAGATAAATCCAGTTTTAAAAGCGCAGATTTTTTTTTCTCTAATTTCATTATTATTTTGTGTCTTCTTCTACCTATTTTCTTCCTGGCAAACCTTGGGTCGAATAGGGAAGGAAATTAAATTCACAGCCGGTCAGGGCTAAGTGGCAACCGTTGTACACCGGCATAAACCCCAACAGTCGTGTGGCTCAATCCGAACCAGCGGGGAAAGGGGAAAAAAGGGAAACGAGCCATCTTACTAATTGGGCGAAGTGGTATCAGCCGTTTCGGCCACGGAGGACAAAAAACATCGTCCGATAGTGTACAAATAAAAGAAGCTGGTTATACTTACAGACGAAAAAGCTTTCTTAACGTCTTACTTCGTTTTTTGAAGTGAATCGAAATCGAACCTGTGTAAACAACGGTATGTAGATTGTAGCTGATGGCGCTAGTCGAACTACGATGTACGTGTACGAAGACTTTTCTCAAAAAACTATACCACGCTGAATCATTTTGACATAACCTGAATGACATATAAGTGTAAGTTATGAAAATCAAGTTTAAATTATTTAAAATAAAGAGAAGCAACGATGTTGGAATAAGCCACTGAGTACCATATTTTCATTACTGGTCAATTAACTAATAATATATTTTTTATTTTATAATTTGATGAAAAGCTGGAACTGAGGTGAAAGTTCTTATTTCACACATCAGAAAAATGACTAATTTCAGAAATTACCTGCAGAAACCATTTAACATAAACATATAATATATAAATTTCAATTTTCTCAATTTCTCATTCATTTTATTTATAAATATACTAAATTTTATTTGTTTTTAATGAGAAGGACGTGGACGTGGATAAGCAGGTGTTTTCTCGTCGTTTATCGAGCAGAAAATTAAAATATATCCGATGCCCAGCAAGTGCCAAGGATACGGTAAGGACGGTACGGCACGACTTCATTATAAACTTGTCCCATTATCACCTACTTGATTTCACTTGGCTTTTACTTTTTCTCCTCCACATCGATAATAAAGAATAAAGCATGGATCGCTTGCTTTATTCAGTTTTCCTCCGGGACGTTTTATTGCATCCATATAGTGGTGGGTTTTACATGTCTGACGAGATGTGAAGAAAAAAAAATTACATACATTCTGATAAATCTCCTTGATTTTAAAAACTCGTTTTTCCGCCCTTTCTTTTCGTACTGTTCAGATTGTGTAGATAAACATCTAAAACCGAATTAATCCTTTTGTGAATTCCAAAAGTAAGGAAACTTCTGTATTAGCGAACGTTTTCTACTCGAATTTTATGCGATATCGCTCCCGGAAATCGGACAGATCCACAATTTCCCCGAGAGTAATAAACTAATAGTGGGATCAGTTATGTCAATATTTACTAAGTGACTCAGCAATATGAATAACAGAAACAATGAAAACAAAATGGTGTTTTACTACGCAGTTTAGCAAAATGTGTAAAAAATTACTCAAAATGGGAAAATATATAATGATAAAAGATATTTTCAAAAACAGATAAAGAGAGAAAGCAAGATAGATAGATCAAATCAAAAATATTATGGGTAAGGAAAATTATATAAAAGAAAAAAAATAGTTTCTGCATCTTTGGGGTATATATCCTCTTCACTAGGACTTTGAAACTATTAACAAATATAACAATATAACAACAGGTTAACAAATATAAACATCTACTTACAGTAATCGAAATTATGGCTTCAAACATAAGAAATTTATGAGTTTTCTTTTGAAGAGTGGACTAGATTTTTTGCCCATTCATGCTACATTATGTCTGTGATGGTTTTTGATCGTTTTTTATTATACTGAACTTTTTTATATATAATTTCTATTATAATATTAAGGTTGGTACCAATCACAATAAGATGCATAGATAAAGTGGGAGACATAGAGAGAAAAAAAGAATGAGAGAGAGAATAAGAGAGTGAGTAAAGAAAGGCGAGATATTATTATTGTCATTATCTGTCAATTTAAAAGCAGTTTTCTTAAGTGTGGCCGATTCTGCAATTCAATAAAACAAGTTTACAAGGACGTTTCCCCCGGTCATTTGAGCTTGCTTTCTTGATTGAAATAGATGACATTACACGCGTAATCAGAAATAAAATCTTGAAACTTGGTCATTCCAAATATGACTTTTGAGTGACGATTACTTGACAACTTCCGGTCAAATGCAGTTGAAAGGGAGGAAGGGGACATAAACATAATGACAGAGGGAGACTAATTGGAGATACAGATAAAAACTCTATAACCCTCATAGCGACAATGACTGAGAGATTAAAGGCAGTGCCATAGCAAGAGTGGAAAAAGAGAGTGAGAGGGAAAGAGAGATAAATAGACAGAAGGACAGAATGACAGATAAAACGAGAGCTATAATGACTATGATTGAATGATTAACGGCAGAGCCAGAGAGCCAGAAAGACAGAGAAAAAGAGAAAGATACAGAAAGAGACAGACATACAGACAGAATTGCAGATAAAAAAGAGTTATAGCGACACGGATTGAGAGATTAAAGGCACTGCCATATAGAGTGTGGAAAAATAAAGAGAGAGAGAGAGGGACAGAAAGAGAGATAGACAGAAGGACAGAATGACAGATAAAACGAAAGCTATAATCACTATGATTGAGAGATTAAGAGCAGAGCCAGAAAGACACAGAGAGAGAGAGAGAGAGAGAGAGAGAGAGAGAGAGAGAGAGAGAGGGAGAGAGAGACAGACAGACAGACAGAGACAGAGAGAGAAGAGAGATATAATGAATGATTAAAAGAGATATAGATAAGGCCAGATTAGAGATACAGACTTGCTGATGTGCAAAAAAAGGAGGGAAGAGAGAGAGAAAAGATTGAGTCATAATGAGCACGAGAGATGTAGAGATATGTAGAAAAGTAGATAAAGGGATAGAGAGTTTTTGAAGGAAAGAGATTGTGAGAGAGAGAATGATGAGAAACAGAGATAGAGTGAGAGAGTAAAGAAAAAGTGTGGGAGAGAAAACATATATTTGTTATTAATGTGTAAACATGCATATTTCCATTAATGTACACAATGTTTGTACATACATTTTTTTTAAATCGGCCCAATGTTTTTCAGTGGTCGTACCTGTATGTTTTCCTCGTAGGTTTTTTTCTTATTGTAGATATCGACAAATCCAAATAAAAATAGTCCGAATTAGTGTGTGATGATTAGTGACCGTTGATCGATAATTATTCAGAAATCGCCTCACTAATTAAACCTTAATCACACAAATATATAATCAAGAAAATAACCTAATTCGGACTAATTATTCAGAAATCGTGAGATGCGGTCTGGTGTGATGTAGGTTTCAGAAAAACATTTTCGTTATCGTGCCAACGTTTCGATCTTTATTGAGATCATCTTCAGAGCTCAAAGTGTCTTCTGTGTAATTGTGCCATTCTTACGTGTCGTGTTGAGAGTGCACTCTTCACTGCAAGAATGGCACAATTACACAGACGACAAACACTTTGAGCCCTGAAGATGATCTCAATAAAGATCGAAACGTTGGCACGATAAAGAAAATATTTTTCTGAAACCTACATCACACCAGACCGCATCTCACGATTTCTGAATAATTAGTCCGAATTAGGTTATTTTCTTGATTATATATTTGTATGATTAAGGTTTAATTAGTGCGGCACGGTTTAGGCGTTGACACAGCGCTCGTCACTGTAAGGTAAAGGTCCCGGGTTCGAATCCAGCGGCCCTGCATTCAAACCCGACATACTTACAAATGGGCTTTTTTTTCAAAAACACCGGCACTCTGAGGATTTATATTACCTTTGCTGTTGCGAACCCTCGTAAAAAAAGAATAAGGCTTTCATTTGTGTTAATCTGCTATAAATACTTTCTGCCGTGGACTTCTACAATCGTATAAATTTTCACAAGTTTATGCTGTTAGCTTTATTCAGAAGTCTAATCGCCCTAAAAACTATTTTTTCCTTCGAGTACTGCACTTTATTCCCAAGCACTTCGATTTTTATGTCTCTATATTCACAAATGGCTCTGATTAGGTTTCCGTCTGCACGAATTGTATAAATTAAGACGTGGAGGAAGTTAAAAGAAAAATAAAAAAATTCTTCTTCTCGACAAACAAAAAAATGCCGAATTGTCTTCCTTTTTATTAATATATCCAAAACATTTAGAGTCCTGTTTTATTAATTATCTCTGTTGTGTTCCTTATAAAATTTGATGGTGTTAATTGACTGTTTTCTTTCAGATACTTTGGATTATGGAGTAATAAGCCAGGGCTTTTTCTATTTCTGTTCCGGTCGGTTAATGCCATTTCCTTTCATATATGTGATACTTTCAATAGAGTCATCATAAGTTTTAACGTGTTTCGTCTGTAAACGATTAAGTTTTCAAATGTTTCCTTTTTTTCCTCCTTTGTTAGACGTTGGTACTTCTTGGGGTATGCAAGATGATGAACCGGTGTCTTGATCGTTTTCCTTTGGGTCTGCCAGGCCATTTCGGCTTTTTACAGTTTACTGTAGTTTTAGGCAGAGCAAATATGATCGGAAGCAATTAACCTACAGCTTCAAACTTTGTACGGGCTTGGAAGTTTTCTGTGAAACTGTAATTCTTAGTTATGATAGTTCGTCGTTGTTTGTAAACTATCATATGCATTTCGAGCATTCCTTTATTTTTCTGTTAGTCGGTTCTGTTTTTATTCTACAGCATTATAAATTAAATCCTATAAAATCTTTTTGTTTTTACATAGAACATTAATTGTGCTTAAGTCATATATAAACAAATTATAAATAATTCGTCTGGTTCTGGACTGTTCAAAAATGAAGAGGAACGACTAGGCTATAGTACCAAATTTATTTATACGGTTTTTGGTGGCTTTATGTGAAATTGATTTATGATGGTAAATGAACCTGAATGAATACACTCTTATATAAGTCCTTTATATTTCTGCAGTCCGTTCCTACAATATCATAAATGAAATCGTGAAAAATCTCTTTGTTTTTACATGAAGGATTAGTTATGTTTCGGCTTATATCAATCAAGTATAAATAATTGAAGCACTCACTGGATTTAAAAATAACCGACTATTAAAATTTGCATACGTGTCGTTCACATGAAATGTGTTTTGCCTTTTCAACACGGCGATGGACTTTTTGGTTTTTGGTTGTGTGTTTTTTTTAAATAATAAACTCACCCTGACGACAGGTCTTAATTAAATACATGATTAAGCCTACGAGGCGGCGCTCTTCGTCCTTGTTACTCTTTTGATTCCATTTAACAAGCTGACCCAAAGGTCTTTGTTTACCTCGGGCTCAGGTAGATCAAAAGAACAGTTTACAGTTAAAGCCACTTTAAGTGTAGGCATAAAGACAGCGGAGGTGTGGACATAAATTGTGACCGAACCGTCCTATTAGTGTTATCTCTCACGACTTGGCTAACCTTTACCTCGTTGATATCTCAATCGACAGGACACATCCCAGGGACACATCGATGGTGGAAAAAAAATCATTCACGGGTTTTTCGAATCTTATCGACACCCACTCGTGTAATAATTGTTTTGCTTTTGCAAGCGATTAGCATCTGATTCAAAACGTTTCTTTCACTCAAATATTCATTTTTGTTTATGTAAACTAAATTTTAAACAAAAACACTCTGTTTTGCTCAACATTGTGTTTTTAGAGGTTATTTCTTTAGATGTCGGACCATCGAGTGGTTCGCATTGCGCTTTAATAAACAATTTAAGAAAGCTAAAATATTTAAAAATCTATGCTCTGGATTAGATGGAAGGAACGAAGCGGATTCGAAACCAGAATGCATTAACGTAATTTACGGCCGAATAAACAAACGAGAGGAGCCGAGAGTTTAACGTTTCCAGTTTTACAACGAGAATCTCCAATTTAAAGGCAGTTAAATCGTTTTCTTAAATGTGGCCGATTCTGTAGTCCAATCAAACAAGTTTAGAGAGACGTTTCTCCTGGTCGTTTGAGCTTGCTTTCTTTATTGAAATAGATGAAGTTACACGCGTAATCAGAAATAAAATCTTGAAACTTGGTCATTCCAAATATACCTTATTTTTGAGTGACGATTACTTGACAACTTCCGGTCAAATGGAGTCGAAAGGGAGGAAGGGACATAAACATAATGACAGAGGTAGACATAATTGGAGATAAAGATAAAAAGAGAGTTATAGCGACAATGATTGAAAGATTAAAGGCCGAGCCAGAGTGAAAAAGAGAGAGGAAGAGAGAGGCAGTGACAAAGAAAGAGAGAGAGAGAGAGAGAGACAGAGAGAGAGAGAGAATTGATAATTAAGACTGAGAATAGATATTCAGAAATCGTGAGATGCGATCTGGTGTGATGTAGGTTTCAGAAAAACATTTTTTTTATCGTGCCAACGTTTCGATCTTTATTGAGATCATCTTCAGGGCCTGGGATTTACAAACATTGTTTACATTTAACAAATACACGTAGGATGTGGAAAAAAGTGAATNTATGTATATATATATATGCATTTCATATATTTTATATTTATGGTTATTGTATTACATGTATGGTAATTGTATGTAATATTTTGTATGAAGCATGTAGAATAAATATAATTTAAAAAAAAAAAAAAAAAAATCACCACACACTGAGAATAGAATTGAATTGTATTGAAACCCTTTATTTATTATACTCGGCTGATCATTCAATGATTTTTGATTCGCTTTGTTTGGGTAAATAATAAGATGTAAAGAAATATTTACAATATACATTACAAACGACACAATCAACCAATGATAAAGACAAATTGACTCATAGAACGGTAAGTTACATTTTTATTAGTTCAGTTATATTTCATGGTCCGAATGACCAAATAACTTCTTTCAATTAATTAATCTTTTTTATATATAGTAATGGTTGAAATGAAAAAGTCAGTGTCATGAGCGGGATTCGAACCCACGACCTCTGACTCAATACCCGGCTGCTCTAGTCACTTGAGCTATCGTGACTTCGATCCACTCGGACACCATCCTTCGATCCATCTCAACCTACAACCTTTCCAATTTTCCCTCCTTTTTGCCATTTTCCAATACCTTACATAAAAAAGATTAATTAATTGAAAGAAGTTATTTGGTCAATCGGACCACGATATATAATGGATTTAACAAGTAAAACGAAGTATATCTTCACTAAAGCTCTCCGTAGCCAATTGATATGTCGACGAGAATCGAATCCTTGCACAAAATTTGGAAAATCAAATTCCCAATTTAATGTATTTTCTAAGATACAATCTTTATAATAAGCCATTTATGTTTAGTGGTTTACTTGACCAAATTACTTGTTTTAATTAAGGTCTTGGTTGAGGTGAACAAGTTAGTGTCATGAGCGGGATTCGAACCTACGATCATCTTCTCAATACGCCGTTGCTCTAACCACTTGAGCTATCATGACAGGAGAGCCGAACGTTTTTCATTTCAACCAAGACCTTACATAAAAAAGATTAATTTTTATTAGTGTTCAACGTGGCCGTATCTACATAATTCATCTTATTAATAATTATTATTTACAATAAATTTATTTCATGTTATGGTTGATATTGTTAACTATTTAATCCAGAAATATTATGCTATTTATATACATATTCTACCAATTTTGACAAAATTTTATCTTTTATCTCTCTTTAATCGGTGATGTAAAAAGAACAATTTATCAAAACAACCTAATTCTGAGTTTATTTTCCCTTTACATTTCATCTTAATATTACTTAAGTTGGATAAAACTAATTTATCTAATTAATAACTGCTTCAATTATTCAATATTATTATTTTTCAATTAATAATATTGAATAATAATTAGACTTATCACAGACTTATAATAATTCAATATTATTAATTATTCAGTAACAAGTGTACGTTAAAAAATAATATTTTTATAGTTGTGATGTGAACTGATGCAAGCAGTTTCAACGTTACCTTGAAAAGAAAATAAAACAAAAGAATTGTAATAAGATTAAATCTGGATAATTCAGGAATGACATCAAGCATGAACCAAACCCTATGATTCATTTTTTCATTCTCACTTTTCTATTTTCATATCATACTGAGTATAAATTTAAATGTAACCTTTTTTGCATATTGCTATAAATAAACAAGATAATGAAATGATTGAAATGATTGACAATTCCTACGCTCACATATTTTTTACAAAAAAAAATTAAAAATTAAAGTTAATAATGTCAATATTGTATTATCTTATTTCTTTTTATTATTATTGATGTATACTATAGGTGTAGAGTTAAAATTTTTAGTTTTGTACATATTCCTAAATAACATGTGAATCTAGTTAAGTATTTGTTAGTATATTTTTGTGTTAATAATCAAATTAGTAATTTAAATTATTTATTTATTTGTTAATAATATTAAATTCGTACGTGGTCCAGGTACTTTCAAAATTTGAATAAGTTGTAGATTCATTGTTGTTGATATTTGTCTAGAATCTGTGATAAATCTATCTGAACGTAAAATTAATTAAGATTGTTCTCCATAAATCCTGAAGAAGACAAAATATATCGTCGAAAACTCGGCGTTGGTACAAAAGCACTATGTGTTTTTCTAATCACAACCCACGAGTCTATTATTGAGTAAACTGGTCGATCGCATAGATAGATAGACGAAACTGTGGTCCGCGGACCCCCTAGTCAGGGTCCGAATTCGAGAAAAATTAACGTAGAATGACTAAATAAAATTAAAAAACTAATAACAATGAGTAGTGAAAACGAAAGTCTTGTTTTTGTTTTGCAGCGGTAGTCATTTTGTTCTCCACAAACCTACTTTAGATACGAAATAAATGCCAATCTCTTTTATGAAAGTTTTGCATGATTCTCTCCCAATTATTAATTGAAGTCAAGACTTTTCATAATTCTACGATGATGACGATATGGGAAGGCCTTCATCATTGCCTGATTCACCGTACAGAAGTTAGGTAGCTATCTCGTGGGAAAGCACTTTCACGATTATAGGAATTACTTTCTGAAGTCTTGAAAGTGATGAACCAATAATGTCAAATTGGCCAACGTTTTCAATGATGAGAAATGGCAATGGTTACTGTCGTATTTATCAGATATTTTCATTAAAATGAACGCGATGAGTCTTTGTTTGCAGAGAAAAATCCAGTTTTGGGTTGAATCTGTTGAGATGGAATCGGTGGAGTGATTTTCTGTGTTAAATGATTTTTTCAAAAGAAAACAAGCTGGTGCTTGCGAACGGACGTCGATTGATGAAATATGTGAACTCCTTCGAAGTTTAGAGATGTCCTTTGTGCACTACTTCCCAACATCTGGAGTTACAATGCTACGAAACCATGGTGATCGAACCGTTTTCAATTTAGACAAAGCCAACCAGTCACTCTTGAAGTGAATACGAATGCTTGATAAACATTACTTCAGACTCCACCTTGAAATCTACTTTCGAGTACATCTACCCCCATTTTTGACTCCGTCTGAAAAACCTTTCAACCTTGTTGAATACTGAATATTGAAAAAGCAAAACGTGTTCTTCTTCCATTTGCCAAAACTTACCTAGCCAATACGGATTTTCTGTCTATACATCCACCATAACTAAATACGGAGCTGTCTAGATGCTGAATCCGACATCCGTCTCCAGCTATCAAAAAGTAAACCAACATATCCAAATTGTGCAAGCTAAAACAACCTCACAAGTAATTTTGTTCTCTTCCATTTGATTTTGTGTTCCAGATTTTGTAAATAAAGTTAAGTGCATAAAGTGACATCCCTCTCTATCGCCTAATGAGGAATCGACTGGCTAATGCTAATTTATAAAACTTTAATTTACTACATATTATTAGTATTTCGTTGAAAATACTTAAATGTGAGGGGTTCGCCATGGATTTTGTTCTTTGAAGGGGGACCGCTGGCCAAACAGTTTGGGAAGGCCCTGGCATGTAGGTACTTTTGGTTTAAATGATTTATTTTTTAAAAATAATCGTTAATAAAAATTAATCAACAACAGATTTCTATTAGAAAATAAAAATAAATGTCAAATATGGAAATCAGCTTTAAATTTATTTGTTACTTGTCTACTCATGACGGTTACAATAAATTAATCATTATGAATCAATGGTGCTTGTAAAAATGACGTCTATTTTAAACAAGAAGAAATAAATTAAAGTTTAAAATTCCATATTTTACAACATTTGTAATTTTCTTATTTCTTTTATCAATATTTTAAAGGTTTAATTTAGTTTGTTGGAAAAACTGGCTTTTATTATAATTTAACGAATCCAAATTATTTTTTTTTAAATATGTAAATGAATTCAAAAGAAAGGCCAATCAAAAATTATGCGCTTAATACAAGTTCCAAGGAGAAAAAACATGATGAAGCTTCTCCCCCTTCAAAAAAAAATTAAATTAAAAAAACATTTTCCTACGGAGCGTCGAAATCTGTCTCACCTATGATTTTACTGATTTTTTAGGCAAAGCACAGGTGAGCCAAAATTGGAAGCAACTAATGCTTTTGCAGCATGGTGCGTCTAAAACTGATTCACCCTGTATATAAATTAGAAGACAATACTCATAAGGAAATTCCATGTTTGAAAAACGTTTTGAAATTAGACCAATGAAATCAATGTTTTTAACACATTCTTGTTTATTATCAACTGTATAATCTTTTTTTTTTTAATTTCATTCATATTGAATAATTTATTATTTGTTTTTCGCAATGCAACTGTGTTCAGAGGCTTTTTGCCTTGAAAGAAAGTAAATAAACTTTCCGAAACGTCGACCGAATGAAATAAAGTTTTATTGTTAACTAAAGTGACCGCACATACCAACTGAAAAAAAAACTAATTAAACTACTAATATTAATTTATCCAAAATAAACAAATAATAATATTATAATAATTTATGCAGAAAATCAAGCTTTGAAATGACTATATTTTTGAAAATAAATATTTGTTTCGTATTTTTGTCAGCATGTTGATATGGTTGAGTTTTTCGTTAAAGTCCAAGGAATTGTTTGCTTTAGCAAGAATTTATCTCTCAATTCTGTTGGCTGAACAGTATTTACGTTCTTGCCCATCTTTGACCGGACAAGCCGGGCCGAATTGACTTGGACCAGTTTAGAACCGATTGTAAAAATTTATAATCCAAACAGTTTTCCTTTTTTTCATCCCCAATTAAAGGGCCATTTGGGAGTAAGAGGCGAGCACGAGGCTTCATCTTGTTAATTCCCGTTCTCCTAATTTATTTGATAACCCCTTATCTAGTTCACCAAACGTACAAAGTGGTCCGGTGGGTTCATACTAATAAACATTTCCGACATCTTAAGCGGGTCCGTTTTATCGGATTTTTTAGAAAGGGACGACTCAAAGCATTGAATCGGGAATATAAAATCCCGATTTTAATTATCGGACGAAAAGGTTTCTTTTATATTTAATTATTACCAACGGCATACCTAAAACCAATTAACGGTCAGTGATTTCTTTCGAGCAGGTTGTCTCTCAAGGCTATTAAAATCCAAATGCTTGGGCACCAGTTGGTCAATTATTACTCCTTTCGGTAGCACACAGGATAAATCGCAAAAACGACTGTTTTCATCGCTGAAAGGACGCTTTTGAAAATCCACTCCCGAAAGTCCCATCATAGCCCAATTAATGAGTGCGAAGTATGGTAGGTGTGTCCGGTAAAGTACCTAATGAAGAGTTGCCGGTGAGATAAAGCCAAGGTGGACACTGAATACTAAGCAGCCAACAAGCTCTCAACACCTTCACTAATTGTACACATAACTCAACCTCTTTCGACGATACAGTCCAAAAGACAAACAAAAAAAGCACACGAGATAGGCAATGTGGGCCGATTCTTAATCGGCAGCGGGTTTTAATTATCGTTGGAAATTGAAACACTTATTGAGTGAGAACACTAATTCTTTTTTTTTTATTGATTGATAGTTCAGTAAGAATAAATCTTAGAGTTTAGAGCCAATTTATGTTAGTTTTGACATCAGTTTTCACAGAAACAGAAGAACGACCTTACCTTCTTTACCATGAAAAACAGCAGTCCCGATAACAGTGTTTTCCAACAATTTTCCTTGAAATAATAAAATTTTAAACAAATTTTTCATATGTTTTGCAAAATTTTAACTTAAATCAAGTTTAAAACGAAATTATCATAACTTCTTTGAAGAATTCACGACTGTTAAGATTTTAAAAAAATTCAAGTCGTGATAACATTCTGCAATGTTTCCAACATTGACAAAGGTGTTTTGCCTCTGATTCCAAAATATCCTTATCTCCGTTTTCCCCAGACCCAAATTACAATTCTGAATGTTTTACAATTTTGCATAAATTTATGATTTGGTGAGTGACATGGCTAAAATTTATGTTGACAAATCACATTCGGGTGACTTTTTTTCAAGTTTAATTACCTCCCTCCCCAATAATTAGTTTTACGACCATCAACATTAGTTTTATATGAAAGGCTATTGTTATAGTTAGAGATTCGTCGCCCAATAAACAAAAATTTCTAACTAGCGTTAAACACAGAAGATTCTTGATTATTTTCTGAACAACACTAATATTCAATAAAACTTCTTTTTGCACCTGTTATTTATTGCATATTGGAATGTAAAGTATAGAAAATAAAACGCTTGCCCCATCCATTGTTTCGAAGCGGGTGTTCCGCAAGGAGTATCCTTGATCCTATCCTCTATTGAGGATACCCTTTCCACAAACCCAGACTCACTAGTGGTCTTCAGAAACCTCCAGAACTCTTCTGTTTGGAAGAATGGGTCAAGAAATGAAGAATCAGGCTCAATGGAAGTAAATCTCAGCAAATAACCTCACCATTCGTAGTATCACCTCTCCTCTAATCTATTGCAACTTAGTTCCTCCCCGAGCAACCAATGTCGTCCAATATTCGGTACTGACTTGGAACCGCCGCACTCGACTCAAAAGAATAGAAATGAACAGTCAACGGCTCGAAAACTTTACTACAAAACAAACGCATGCCTCATTTACATTATTAAATCCAATCAGGACGTAGAGAATCAAACTATAGGGTTCACCCAAGAGTTCCAGGCTCCAAAGAATCCAGTCACTCCTGTCCAACATCCTTCGAAACATTGCCCAAGCTCCTTACTCCTTATCCAATCTTACTATACACACCGACCTCCTAATCGCATTTGTCTTCAAAGCTGCAAGAATTCGATAATCTTAGAAACTCATTTCAACCCCTTAGACCAATACCTTCTCGACAATCCTCGAAGATGACTGAAGGTGCCAATGGCCTCGGGATTTCGTCCCTAGTGAGGAAAATCAATAGTGCTGAGATAGGACTGTAATTAACAGATTACTTCTGCACTCATATAATGCTATAATAGATCATTTATAAAGACGACAAAACTGATTGTAGCGCTTTGCGCTGTTGTAACAATAAATAATAGTAATTTGAATAAATCCTAATTGGACCCCACGTTTGCAACATCCGACAGGAAATGGTCGTACTTGGACTGCCAGTTATGATAAATCATAATAATCAGTTACAACATTAAAACAAACATCATTCTACTAGTTTGTTAGCATTGTTCAAAGATTTTGATATTATTCCAACTAATTCTTAAAGTTTTTCAATAATTTAGAATGTTGAGCTGCTGCAAACACAATAATGACTTTCAAATTGTTTATGACGTGAGAAAAGTCTTTGTTAGTTTTTTTTCCTTTTTATTCGAGACAATAATTAAATTCTCGTGTAGTGTCTTTTTCTAATAACTGTTATTAACTTACCTGCACTTCTGTGTCATGCTGTTAATGATGTGATCCCTGATCACTATCAGAATCGCAACCCGGCAATTTTTTTCACTTGAAATCAGTTGTATGTAAAGTGTACATTGGTAACTCGATACAGCGAAACAAAATCTTTCTTGAGATTATATTTAATTAAAATTAATTTAAGATCAATGAACAATAACAAAACAACTAAATTGTACAATACAAAAAATTTTTAAAAATAAATATAAAGGTTTTTTTTTAGGGTTTTGGTTTACATTTACATTGTAACCACCAAAGATTCTTCTGACAGACAAAACCAGCAAGAATAGGTTTGGTACCTCCAAACTAGGACTGAAAACCACAGATTTTCCACTTTGATTATAACAATTCTAGTTT
This sequence comes from Cimex lectularius, assembly GCF_000648675.2. Classification (NCBI taxonomy): domain Eukaryota; kingdom Metazoa; phylum Arthropoda; class Insecta; order Hemiptera; family Cimicidae; genus Cimex; species Cimex lectularius. The sequence continues at coordinate 2,170,793 of NW_019392993.1, forward strand.
ATAACTTATCAACGGATAAACCAATCACAAGTATTTGTCAAAAATCCGATTCCGATAGACAAAAGAAGTGAGCATAAACAAGGCAAATTAATCGAAAAAAAAGGCCGAGTTTTTGTTTTTATTGTACAACAAACATGTTCATGTAGCTTTAAAAATATTGTTAGTCAATTCACCATGATTTTTTATGAAACTAAGCAAAACAAGACAACTGGATATCTTAAGTGGACAACAAGACTAATATACGATAGTAGAGAATTAAGTCGTCAGAGGCTTTTCGAAAATCTGTGTAGAGCCCATGGATTGGACATGTACCTTGAATCCATTGATGGTATTTTACAAGGTAACTAATCCCCTAATGAAAACAGTGGAAACCGGTCGGCGGTGTGCGTGGGTGCTTCGGAGCCGCTATCCATCTCCGGACTAATAGAGCATTTGTCTACATAATTAATGATTCGCTCGAATACCCCTCTTTTTCTTTTTTCTTTTAAACAAGAAGGGATATTCGGAAGACCCTGCGTCTCACAAATTACACCGACGTTGTTATCGCGTGCAGGAAACGACTTTTTCTAACTTTGGTAATGATTCGCGGTGTAAGTTTTGATTTAATGGTATCTGCATTTGTGCGTAACAAGATTAAAGTAGCTATCTCGAAACAAGTCGTTCATTTAAGTGCAGAAGACCATTTTCAATACAATACACACACAAAATCCATCGCAATATTCGTCAGTAGAATCATTTGTTGTTGATTTACAAGCATGTTTAAAAGAGAAAATTCATATAAAAGGGAAAATTCAATATACAATCATTGTTCAAAAACAATTTAGCAGCTTCACGCATGTTCACAATATTTAAAACAAAAAATGACTAGAAAAATGGTAGATCAAACCTGACGAATCATTTTGAACCATTCTCAATATAAGACAGTAGGAAATTAGTGATCACTCGCATATTTTCTCCGCTTCACTGAAAAACAATGAATCATGAAATGAATGAAAATTAAAACAAAACTTAAATGTGTAGTGATTAATGACCGTTAGTCGATGATTATTCGGAGATCGTGACGGACTGGTGTGACGTAGGTTTCAGAAAAACATTTTCTTTATCGTGCCAACGTTTCGATCTTTATTCAGATCATCTTCAGGGCCTGTGATTTACAAACATTGTTTAAATTTAACAAATACATGTAGGATGTGGAAAAAAAGTGAATTTATACAATGAAAAAAATATTTTTTATATTCAATCGAAGTATTTCTACTCACTCAAAGTGTTTGTTTTCTGCGCTATTGTGCCATTCTTGTGTGCCGTGTGCCAGTGAGATATTGCTGTTTTATATTCCAAATGTACGTTGGATTTTGAAGTGGTGAGGAAGGAAGTCGGTATAGAAAGACATTTTTATGTAAATGGCTTCAGGGCAACCCGGAGCCGAAAACTGTTGGCCAAATTATTTTTTGGAACGCATGCTGTAAAAAGTCTTCATACAGATACATAGAGCGGGTCTTTTCTCTTTTGAAACACATTCTGGATGACAGGAAGAATAACCCGAAAGAAAAGAAAATTGTACTTTAATGCTATTAATTTTTTAAATTTAAAGTTGGTTGTACCTTAAGTTGCTTCTTGCACGTTTGCTCTTTTATGCAAAGTTTTTTTTTAATAAACAATCAAATCATAAACAATATTGTTGACAATAATTAATTTTAATATGTAAATAATATTTTTAACATGTAAAATGTGAAATTTTTCTTTTTTCAGTTTTTTTGAACGAAAAATCCAGTCTTTAGTCTACTTTACAGTACAAAACACTTTAATTTTGATGTTTTATAGTACGTTTCTCTTTTAAATATCAAAGTTACTGCTATCGCGAAAATGACGAATCATAGCCTTAAAAAAGTGTGAGCTACCCCTAAAAAACCCAAAATATTAATTAAGTCTACATTTATATAAAATGTTTAAATTGATAGAANCATATATCAAATAAAAAAGGTTTCACATAGAAAAGCCAGGTGTAATAAAACAACAACTTAGAATATTCTGACCTTGTGATCAATAATAAACATAGGCAGTGATTTCTTTTATTCAAACCATCCACTTTTACAACCAATGAAAACCGTTAAATATACATCGATATTCAAATGAAAATAGTTTTGTCGCGCGCCCACGGCCTTTTACACAAATTCTTGAATCATCGGGTGATGAATTCCCACTTCGAAATTTACCAGTTTAAAACTTCACCATTTGATGATTAGAAATAAAATAGCGCAGGATCGACTTATTGGCTTAGTTTTAAACGTTAATCTTGTTACGAGCAAACGGTGGACCATACTATCACGACCATTATAAATGTTGACCTGTCAGGTGACACGAAGGAATTTATGGAGAACGAGTGGCCACTTAGCTAATGCAACTTCAGCTGAATCCAGGCCTAAATTCTTAATTTACGATGCTTGGCGTGATAAATTGTCGTCAATTTCGCCGTGGTAAATTACAAAAATATTCGATAATAAATCAAAAACAATACCTTATTCTCGTATGTAATCTTTGTAACTTGTTCACACACGTCAATTGTTCACGAATCATTACAGGAAATTATTATCATTTCAGGGGGGAAAATGTTAATGCCCGTCCGGGGACACTTTAAACTAATTAGTTCAAAAGAGTCTCAGTTGTTTTTCTTCGTAATTAAAATTACTATGGTCACGTAAAGCATATTAATGCTTTGTGCTCACCTAATAAAAGAAAGTCTCGACATGCGATTGTTTGACGAGGTTATTTAGGTTTAACCAAAATAACATAATTATACGCTCTAATTCATAATTCAGGATGCCCTTGGTAATTAATTCGTTTTTAAATTGTTTGATGTGAATGTCCAAAAATTATCCTTGATTGCGATCTAATTATGACTAATGTGAAAAGTTAAATGCACGGGCTGCCAGAGTTGATCATTCATGACACAAATCTTAGAGGAATTTAGAAAATATGTGTGATTCTCAACCAGGCTGGGATAGTAAAAAAACATAAACAGATCGGTTTTTCACATGTGATGGGTTTGAAAGGGACAACCCGAGAGGTAATAAAATGATTAATAATGACCAAAATGCTAGAAGAAGGCATACAAATTTATTAACCTGTCATCCTGGCTGAGCTAGTAAAATATATATTTGTCCGTTTTTAATGTGCTGTGGGGTTTGAAAGAATAAACCCGAAGGCAATAAAATGATCAGTAATGACAAAAATGCTAGAAAAAGGTATACAAATTTATTAAACCATCATCCTGGCTCAGCTAATAAAATATATATTTGTCCGTTTTTACATGTGCTGTGGGGTTTGAAAGAATAAACCCGAAAGGCAATAAAATGATCAGTAATGACAAAAATGTTAGAAGAAAGTATTTGGCTAATTAAACTATAAACACAGCATGGTATCATTAATGACAAAAAGACCTAGAATAAGGTATAAAAATTTATTAAACTTTGTGCACAGCAAGGCATGTTCAAAACAAAACTTTCTCCTAATTCTTCACTTATTTTATATCATTTAGGTCAAAAATACTGAAAAATTTATTCATAACACGGTAAGGCGGAGAGGATCATTAATGATAAACAGTCCTAGGATGAGGTATAAAAACCTATTAAACCCTGTGCACAGCATGGTAAGTCAAAAAACAGTACTTTTTCCTAACTCTTCACTTATTTTTGTGTCGTTTAGGTCAAAAGTATTATTCATTATTCTGTAAGAAAATCAGAGAGGATCATTAATGACAGAAAGGCCTAGAATAAAATATAAGAACTTATTGAACTGTCAACCTGTATGGATAAATGAAAATATAACCTTCCTAGTTTTTTAGGTTCTAAGGACTCTGAATGCGACATAAATTTTAAAATATTATTATGTTTTCATAGTGAGGTATGTTTATGTAGATTTACTCTGCAGGTTCAAATACTAAACGCCAGCCTTGGAAAAATCTAAATCACATTGATTTTCAAATCTAACCACTGATGCACATTTAAAATGATTCGATCTCCGTAAAAAAAGAAGTTAAAGATTCCAAATCACTTCAAGAAGGTCTGTTTGTATCATAAAAACCAGTAGCTGTAATTGAGCAGGAGGAAGTCATGCGATATTATGTAAATTGACGAAAAGCTCCCGGTCAGTAAAGAGGGGAAAAACGGTAGTCGGGGAATCGAAAGCTCGTCAGTGATTGGCGGGATTTCTCACGATCCGAAGCACGCATACTGACGTGCCCAATAGTAATGACTAGTCAACGAAATATCCCTACTAGTCTACAAGTTGTATACCCCCGTTTATTAGCCCCGGAGAGTCAGTAGTTCCGAGCATTAATATGCCACGATGCCGTGACTGGATGTTTAAGAAAAACTTTTTAAAAAAATCAAGGGAACTCGTAGAGGATCGAAATTAAAGAAACTGTTTAATAGGGCTCCAGGTAAAGGATTACACGAGACTAGCATTCCAACTCATCCTCTGTGTATTATAGTACCATAAAGAATTGCAATTCTGATTATTCCTGTACAGGATTAACCATTAGGAATTTGGCTTTTAAGTTAAGAAGATATCTAAGCGTCATAAACGATGGAATTATTTCATTTTGAGATATCCTCTTGCAGTCTCCGGGATTATGAACTGTAGTTTGGTCGTTTCGATCCTTGCTGTTTTGGTCTGTAAGACGTACGGCACAAAGACGCGTTCCGGCTTCTCGCCATCCAGTTGTGAGTATGTGTGATAACTGTTTAGTCGGATTTCTTTTAAAAGACCGTGAAAGGTGGAACGAAACTATATATTGATCATTCCGCAGACCCCAAGAGGAAATAACGCAAACTTCGGTTTTCACACAATTTTGAAGAATTTTCACACCGATATTCATTAAGCTTTTACATTAGATCAAGTTGCACTCAAAGCACAGGACGGGCCCACCATTGAAGATGGCGAGAAGCCGAAATGACCACACTACAATTTCATCACCCGGTAGACCCCTAGATGGGGGTCACAATCAACTAATTCGTTAGTATATGACACTTGGATATCTACCGAACTTAAACTGGATATCTAGGCTACTTAAGATGACGAGGAGATGAAACGCGTTTCAAAGGTCAAAACGGCGATGATAGGAAAACCAAAATGTTCGAAAATGACCGAAATAAAAATTAATCATGTTGAATTAGTCTGTGTGGTCTGCGAGGTGATGAACCTGTAATTTGGTCATTACCTACCAATTTGAGTAAGAAATTAATAAACCCAGGCTGTCCTAACAACAAAAACCAATGATTATTTTGGTACTTACTAAGATATCTTTAAACAATAAACAGTGCATGCATTATTTTTTCCGGTCACAACACTGATACTATGGCCAGCATTGCACCTAAGGCGCTCGCTGGCACTCAATATGAGGGTTTAAGGGGCAAGGAGGACATTGTCGATCATGGCGACGGGACGGGTCTCGGGATAGAAAAGTGTAGAGAGAGCTTGAGCGAATGGTGTAAGTTGGATTGAGAACTTGGGGAACTTTTAGACGCGGGAGAGGATCAGTTCGGAATTTTGTGGATGGCGAGGTTGATGAGGAGCTTTGACAATTTGTCTGAGAACTTTTGATTGAAAGGATTCAATGCGCTAGATATTGGATGGCTTGGTGGAACCCCCACAGTTCCATTCAGTGCGTCGCGGTACGTCTTGTATAGAGTTAGTTGAGTTTTGATAGTCAAAAAAGATGTCTGTCCTAAATGTCTTCGTTTTTTCCAATTCTTGTTTATTTGTTGTCTCTTAAATCTTGTATGGAGTTTCCAGTCTGCTGTCTATGTATCTATGTGTCTGACATGTACGAAAGTTGGTAGCTCCTTGTTGATGTACATTGAGGAGCAATTTTTTTTTATATAAATGTAGTATTTATAAAATTTTCCTCATTCAGTCTTGTCGTCCACTTTAAACACCAGTCTTTGATAAACTCAATGAGTTCTTGGATGTTGCAGGTTGCTTGGATAGGATTTGGGTTGGCAGACAGAATTTGGGTGTTGAGCTGTACAGAAAAATTGGCAGTATAAATTATATAAAGGATAGGACCAAGAATGCGCCCTAGTGAGACTCCGAATTGCACCTGACTCATCAATAGTAAAGCCTTAATTTCCATTATTACTACTTTTAAACAAGCTATTAAAATGGCTATTTGTACAAAAAAAACTAACCCTATAGCCTGTACATGAACTAATAAATAATGTTCAAAACACCCCTAATCATCACAACCTCAAGATGAGCCGAAACACAAAGCGGCGGACCAGAATGATCTTGGAAAAACATATCTGTTTGTGTGGGTGAAAGCCTCCTCTATGGAAAGCCAGAACACATTTGTATTTCCTTAGGAAATTGTTAATAAAGTCGAATAAAATGTAGTTCACAGATGAAAGGCGGTAAGAACCCGACAGCTTAAAAGAAAATAAAGTAACATCTCAACTAGAATGTCAGGAAATGGAGAAAAGAAGAGTCTTAACGAGCCAATTAACTTCAAATCTCTGTTCCACAAACTTATTAATTGACTTTGTTTGTTGGACACCGAGCACAGTTACTCGTGTCACCCTTTTAACCTCGTATTAGCAATTCCCTTGCACTTCGTCCTTTTTTATAATTACTGAAAGGGTCAGTTCTTAGATAGACGCCCAGTCTAATTTAATCGCCTAGATTTGGGCCATTAGCGTTTATCCAGAACGAGGTGTCGATACAACTTCTCCCAAATAGAGCCACAATAAAGGTCTATCTTAGAAATTACGGCCCACGTGAACATTAACGACTGTTCGATTTAGAAAGCGTTAATAAATTACCTTTTGAGAAATGCCTCTTGTGTATTATATGAATGTAACAGAGAGTAGCTAGTTATATGCTGAGTTAAGAATGCCAATTTGTACTAGATACCTGAGCCGGTGGAGGTCAAACAATAAGGAACGGTCATCTAAAAGTAGGCAGTGACTTGCATGTGCAGTGTTTACACATTGAACCATTAATCGGTGGAACGATTGCCACCTTTGCCTTTCGGCCCTTTGTAAACGAAAGGACTAATCGACTCCAGGTAAGTTCACACCTCACACCTTTGTGAATTAACCGCAAAGTAATTATACCACGAGTTAAGAACTATTGTGTCCTCCTTTCTTTTCCTTCTCGCACTCCATTGAGAACTAATTCATTAATTATTAACCCATTTATGTTTAGTGGTCTAACTGACCAAATTACTTATTCCAATTAATTATTATTTTTATCTAAGGTCTTGCTTGAGATGTAAAAGTTAGTGTCACGAGCGGGATTCCAATCCACCCAGCCGAAGGTCGTAGGTTCGAATCCCGTTCGTGACACTAACTTTTTCATCTCAACCAAGACCTTACGTAAAAAGAATAATTAATTGAAATAAGTAATTTGGTCAAGCAGACCACTAAACATAAGTGGATTATTGTAAAGATTGTATCTTAGGGAAAACATAAAATTGGGGAACTCAATAAAAATTATTTTTATGTATATTTCAATGTTGTTGGTTTCTGATGATACAGTCCAAAAAATATTTTCACGTAAAAACAAGACCAATAAAATTTACACAATTAAATTGGACAGTTTGTAATGACAGTATATTTTTTCTTTCGATTAATAAAAAAGTGAAGGTTTTTAAAAATTTAAATCAGTTGTGTGGTCATTAATTAGTTTCTTTAATTAATTAATTTCTGTGTTCTCTTGTTCTGCAGTGTCCTTGGACTGACGCATTCGGCATAACGCCTTTTTTTCCTTTGACACGACCTTTTTTTTTATGAAATAAAACAAGAGGCAATAGGACCGGACCGGGAAGACCATCGCGGAAGAAGAGATCAAATCTTCCTGTTACAGCCCAGGTCGGAATCGTGCTCAGAGAAACGAACCGAGGTTTTAAACGTTCATTTACTATGTTTAATCAGATCCAATAAACGGTCCACGGCTCTACAAGTACCTACCGCCTTGAGCTTCCAGAGGTTGCGTGCCATAAGGGACTACTTGCTCGTAGCTTCTGATTCCACTATCACGAACGATGGAGGTTCGGTTTATTTCCTCTCGGGAGCCTCGGCATATAATTAGCCGTTGCGTGTCCTCAGCTCTAAGGATATAATGAAGCGAACTCGCTACTGGTCTTAACTGTTAAACACTTTAATTTATATCTTCACTTCCCTTTTATTAAATAACTATACAGACGTCCCGGCCTCCAGGGCGAAGGTTTAACTCCCAGTGGGTAACGTTTACTATAATTAATTTTGAATTAAATTTAAATTTGCTGAGAAAATATAAGGTTTTTTTAAGAAACGTTATTTCTCCATTAACTATCTTTGTAATTAAATAGCCATTACATAGCATCCGTCATCTACTACCAAATAACCTCTTTGAGAATGTCTTCTAAAATATTAAACCACAAACAGTTAGCAGATGATAATGATGAAGATCATAAAAATTTGTTATAGCAGTCATTGGTCCCAATGAATAAAAAATTAATGAAAATCTAATCCAGTACAACAATCGTTTTATGTCCCAATAAATATTTACAATGTGACAGAACACGAGAAATTTCACAGCAATAGAAATGATGAATGGTGGAGTGAGTGCAGTGTTCAATCCTTTTTAAAAAGATAGTTCCTACTCACAGTAAGTGGCTGTGAGTAGGAACTATCTTTTTAAAAATGGTTTCACAGCAATGTTTTTAGTAAGATTATTGTGTGAGAAAGAAAAACGAAATTTCCAACACATGAATAAAATTTAGGCATGTTTGGTCGTTTTAAAACCTGCTCCGACGACAAAACTACACGTTCATCATACCAAGATCTACTTAAGAACTCTCACAATCAGGATTTTTATTTTTATTGTCAATAAATCAAATCTGTCCAAGTTGGTTAAAACTTCACGTAAGTACTTTCTACAAACCCTCTAATTATCAAGTTAGTTCACAATACAACATATACATCGTGTAAGGTACATGTTCATCATACCGGAGACATCAAGAAGAAATTTCTCAATCGGGATTTTTAATGTAGTTAATCATCTTCAAGTCAAGTGGGATAAAACTTCTTTAAAGTAGGACTTTCAAGACAAACCTTTCACGATTATGTTAGTTCCTAATATGTTCTGGACATAATAATGACGACCAAATATGACAACAGAAATGTTGGAGAAACAGGGTTTTTCGGAGAAAAAACGTAAAGTGGCACAAATGAAATTAACAAGCGTAAAAATCAAAACTTCGAACATGTTTAAACAAAAATATAAAATTTTCCACGGGTCACAGGAATCAAATTTTCCTGTATTTGGTCGTTTCCGATCGTTTTGGTTATTCAGACTAGGTTCGAGAACGACCAAACTACAAGTCATCACACCCCAGGCATGCAGACAAATCAATCTTCAGACCAAGTGACATAAAATTACACGAAAGTACTTTTCAAACACTCTTTCAAGGTTAAGTGGGGTATATAAACATCGTAATGATCTGAGATAACCATGCAAAATGAGAATAGAAATGAAAAATAGAAATATTTTTCTTTACAGGGTCATTAAAAAATGGTCCACAAGTCTCACAGGGTCACAGGAATCGATGATCAGGTTTTCCTGTAACTGGTCGTTTCCAAACCTAGTCCGGCTAACCAAAATGATTGGAAATGACTAAACCGCAGGCCATTCCACCATTAGTCGACATTAGTCCAACCGGGATCAAATTTCATGGATTCATTTCTCAAAAGCCTTTTCATGATTAAGTGAGTTCACAATCATGTAGACATCACTTTTTTTTGTTCATCACACCGCAAATATCCAAAAGCAGACTTCTTAATGCAAATATCAATCTTCAGGAATTAAAGGTAGTGGATTAAAGTTACACAAAATTACTTCTCAAAAACACTTCATGATCAAAATAGTTCACAATTCGACATGTACAACAAAATGAGCACTAGAAATGTTCTTTTGTAAGAGGACCAGTAGGCAAAAATATAAAATGGTTTACGATCTCATGGGTCGCAGGAATCCATGATCAGAATTACGCTGCCCAAATGGAAGCAACACTTATAAAAACGTCGAACAGATGAAAACATCTTATATTATATTATATATATTTCTTATATTCTTATATGTATATATAAGGATTCAGCCTGCCTATGTTTTGCAAAACTCAAAAAATAGCCGGTCGATTGACTTGAAATTTTGACAAAACGTTTTATTCGAATACGCACGTGTTTTTATAGTAGCATGAAATTTTGACCCAGCATTGCAATCGAATACGCTCATTTTCGACAATAAATTTATTTCGTCCGTTTCTTTGTAGGGCCGATGAAACATTTTTCCTTTAAAGATTACTACATATAAAAAAATTACAATTAACCAAAAATTCCTGCCGATTAAAGGAACCTATTATCACTGTTATTATTACAATCTCATATAAAGTATTCTAATTCTTACGCTTAATGCCAAAGTGGATATAATTTTACGGAGGTGTTGACTTTTCATAGAAACTTGTTGTGATGAATATTCAGACCAACTAAAATGAATATAATTAAATTATTAAAAAGTTTTTTTAATAATAGAACTAATTACAACACAATAATTGTTTTTGTGCCATGATGATGTTAATCTGGATGATTTAATTAAACCTCAGTCATTTTATCTTTGATTGTTAAAAATAATTTAAACTTCATATTTCTAAAATTAACTTAATTCGCAGGAGGTTCAAGGAGAGACGTTCAACAAATAATGTAATCTTACATTCGAACTCAAAACTTTCAAATGTATTTATCGATGCAACATTCCGAATTCAAAAATTGCGTGTTAACCTTTCGCGAGGCCGGGAAACCATGTTTTCGAATCTATAAACGCGTTGAACTCTAGCCAATCATAACTTTTATACAACCACGCAGAGGGTAATATGATAATGAGTTACAGACGAAAGGACTTCGGCATACATTTTCGTAAAGTAACAACAAATCTCTTATCCTGCTGTTCCGAAAAAAACACAAATATTAAAAAAAGGAATTAATGTCATAAACGAGCCTTCTTTTGTTTTCCTGCTCTACTTTGTTGTAGAGAAAGGAATCGATTGGCAGAAAAGTTTAGACTTCAAAAGTCATTTGAAAAACTTTAAGCCATAATATTTTAGACATGTTTTGCTGTTGTCTGAAGTCTGCGTGTTAAATTTGGAATACTCATTTTTCGACAAGTTCCTGATGACCTGAATAGTCATGTGTTTATTCCATTTTTTTAAATTAAACTAAGATGTAATATTTCAAGAAAATATATTCAATTATCCTCCCCCTCTTTCCGAGTGATTGTGAATCTCAATTTTAAAGCTTCCATTTCACACCTCTGAGATAACATTGAGAGTCGATTACATTGACAAATAACTTTGGTAACAAGGCTAAAACCGGCCCACACACAATGTCTCCCATTGTACATCGTGTTAATTGATTATGCTTGTTTCTTTTCATGCTCCCTTGTTGAAAACTGAAAGTCACCCATCTGCCATTACGGCCGACCGTCGGCTCCTATTATGTAAACCATACCTGACACACTTAGAACTTGGAAAATAATTTTTAATTATATAACACCTTTTCTACAGCACAAATGGACATTTTTCTATATTTTATAAACCGTTCAGCAAGAATAGTTACAAGTAAAAGTCAAATTTTTATTTCAACGAAATAATATTTTTTTGAAATTAAGCCTTGTTCCAATCTAATTATTGTAGTGCTAAAGCTAGGCTAAAACTAAAGTTCTAAGAAATTTGTATATATGATGTCTTATTTGGCTTAAAAAATCGTGGTTTTCACTGTTATGTAAAAACATAGTTTTGTAATCACCAAACAATTTGGGTGACCGTTGGAGAAAAGGACGTAGCTTTGAACCTTCGTTTATAACACAACTTCGGACTTCAACATAAAATGTATTCATTTTAAAATACTTATAAGATCAAAGACCTACTATATTTAATAAAAAGTTTAAAAAATTACTAGCCAATTTAACAAATTTTATCATTGTCATGAATATTATCGTTTTCCTTATTAGAGTTTTTTTTGCACTTTTCCACACTGTTTTTATACCAAACTATTTATCCCATTTTTTAAACACAGTTTATGTCATCGCAGTTATCTACAATGTTTCGATGCCTGGCTTCTCATCAGGCTGTCTCAACACCAGTGATTCCGGGTTCGAATACCGGCACAGCCCATGAAATTTTAATTGGCAAGAACGGGAAGAACATGATTGATATGAATTTATCAATCGATTCAACCAATCAGATCTGAAAATGGAAATTTACAGTTGTTTATCCAGCTGCTGGATTCAAAAGTTGCTCTAGCCAGGTCTGTTAGTAGGGATGTGCTGTGGTCTTCCGACTGCTAGATTTGACTCCGAGAACTCGATCTGACGGAAGGAAGTTTTTAGCTGGAAGTCAGACTGCCGTATGCAACAAACAACTTAAACAATCAAAAGTTATCCGTGTAACAAAATTTGCAGTTGGTTATCTGGCTGCTGGATTCAAAACTATTCTATCCAATTATGTTTCATAGTACAAAATTTCCATATTCAATAATCATTTCGGACGAGCAGATCCTAAAATATGAAATAGGCATCTGGCTAATTGACTGCCAGATAATGCATCACATGACCCTCGAGTATGAAATATGGCTGCTGTTCAACTGTCGGTAGTGTTTTAGATAGTTAGATGTCAGGTAGAAATGTACTTTAATTTTGCATAAAATAATTAGGGGTAAGGCCTGATTTAAACGGTTTACAAGTTAAGCATCTACTTACAATGTTAAAAATTATGGTTGAAGTAGATGTTTACATTTATTAATCGTGTAAATCATTAAAAAATAGTTTTAAAATCTTGATGAAGAAGAGATATTTCTCGAATACTTGATAAAGGAACTGACTGCTGTTGCGTTTCTTTATTTCAAATTCGCCTTATCACTGATTTTTTTATATACAGTTATAATATTAAGACTGATAGTCTAAGTGACTACAGCATAAAAAGGCCCAGCTTTTATATATTTTTTCTTAAATTCCTAGACCCTAAAGTTTTTATTCTTGGCTTTGAAATTGCGATAGAACAATTCTTTCGATTGTGCATTGTTTATGTCTTATAATATACTGTTTATAATAATCAGTTGATTATCTAAGTTGTATGTTGTAGAATAAAACTTTTTTTGCAGGGGCATCCGACAGCTGGGACATTTCAGCCCCGAGCGCATGCGAAATATTACAACCTACATTCCATACGCATTCACACAAATAAATACATTCACACTATATACATTGCATTCGTTCTATTTGGTAGATAGAGTACTCAACATTCCTCCATCAACCTGAATGCAATAACAAACTAATCTAATTGAGGTCGATGGGGTACTTTTATAAATATTCCGCTATAGACCCAAGTCACGTACTCAGCTCGAAGGGCGATGTGGATGCTACTTCACGATCAGCCCCTCCCCATTCACTCTAATAAATACACTCACTCATACAAAACGCAGAAACACAAAACACATATTTTGACGGCTGTACACAATAAAAAATTTCCAATTCCCCCTTAACAGCGGAGCAGGGGACCCTGAAATTCGCTGCCGTGTCCGAGAACCATTCTTAAATCCGGCGGTATTGACAAAAAAATTCTTTCTTCGCCTTAGTTTTGCATAATGTCTATACACAACAAAGCAAACAATAGACAGCAGACATTAAATTTTAATTATCGGAAAATAAAATAAAAATTTTGTTTAGAATGATTGTGACTTATGTTTGATGATATGCGATTTAAATAAAAATTAAATACTTAACTTTTATTATTGGATATGATTAACACCGCATTGCCAGACTTCTTATTTAATAAAATATCAAACCGATCATGAAATAGTAATCAAAACGCAAGACACATCCGGAATGAGCTATTCATCTTATCTACTCTTAACTATCTTGTATGTTTACCGATGTGGACTAAGCCTAATCCTATTATAAACCCGCGGTCAATTGGTTTTTCCTTTACCTTATCTTCATCAACCTTCTCAATAAAATGTACGTAATCCTTTATACACTTTCCCTAATTAAGAAAATGCGACATTCCGTGTTTTCTAAATGAGCAGCCTTTAAAATTACGCTTCAGCTCATTCCGGTTGATTCGACACTTCCCCTTGTCCAGATTAATTACCTGGAAGCCGTGACTTCATGACAGGTAACGCTTTGATCCAATTTTCCTCCGACGGCTATGGGATAATTACAATAATTATTATTCCGGGAAGAGTTTGCATGTGCAGTTGTTGCTGTTTATAAATTAAATTCTCTTCACTGCCCGAGTTCTGGGCGTTTGGGTTTTTCTGGACAAGTCCAAGACCAGGACTAGCACATGTGACAAAAATTGTGCTTTTGTTGTTTCTTTAAGCAAAGGAAAATTGCGTTTCACCTATCTCGTCTTGGTTGGCAATCTGAAGAAAGAAGCCAGCCTTTATGTTAAGATTATCGTGGGAAGAGAGTGGCGTTTCTACAACTGAATTTCCATACCTTTGAATACATTACGATTTATTCCCTTTTCAATCGGTGCACATCCGCTGGTCACGATGACATTGATGTGAAATGTGTGTGATTAGAGCTCTGCCTTTTCTATACAAAAAAAGAAACATACTTTCACGAAAACCCCCGCGATTCTAACGACTTTTTAACTTAGCACGTTGGCAGTATTAACAAAAATATCGTGTTTTATTTACACAATCTTATAAAAAGCATCGCATAGAAAAAAAATACATTTATATAAATTATAATAAGAACACTCATTTAGAAACAAACAAAAAAATTATCGGTACAAGTAGTTTAAATATATTATTTTAATTAAGTAGTTATTATATTTTTTTCAAGCAACAGCAGGTGTCATATCAACCCCCTCAGGGTGCCAGTGTTTTCGAAAAAAAAAATCCATTTGTAAATATGTGGGGTTTGAATGTAGGGCCACAGGATTCAAACCCAGGACCTTTACCTTACAGTGATGAGCGCCGTGTCGACGTTTTAACCATTGCGACCACCGACCCCCCCCCCACAAAATTAATAAATAAATAAAGTACCTAGTTAAAAAATAAAAAATTAAACAAAAATAAATCCCTAATACCATTAAAATATAATATAAAAGTGTTTTATTATTATTACAAAAAGCTAAATGTTGAACGTAAAACACAAATAGTATGGACTGTGACTGTGCGTTGGCCTTGAGAGAAAAAAAGCTTCTAAAATTTAAATAAAATATTGAAAATGCCCCAGTTCTTGAGAAATGCAAGCCTGACCCCGGAATGCTTGCACCCGAGGCGGGTGATAAATCTAAAGGCCCGGCGGTGATTTATTGTAAATTACACAAAAAGCTGGAATTGCCGATGTGCTACATGCAGCATAATCATAAATGAGCTTATATACATCAGTAATCAGTAACCTGAAAAATATAATAACACGAATACAATTTAGAATTAGATTAAGACAATGGAAGCTTTTTAGTCCAATTGGACATGTAAGAAAATCTCTTGAAGCATTGACGTATGTTTATGGAACACCCTGCATACTGAACATTAATTACTAATCCTAGGCATTTGAAACTAGATTGTCGGACGAAAGGAATAGGGTTGTTTAATTTATCTGGATCACTTGCAATTTGACCACAACTTGACAGTGTTTGAATTGTGGCATTGAACGAGTTAACCTAACTGGGAAATAAGTAATTTAAAAAAAGGTTTACAACAGCTTAGTGCCAGTACCAACCATTGTTCGATGGTTCGACATGTCGAAGTATGAAACATTGATTACGTGTTTTTTTAATCGGTATTGCCTTATTGTTTCTGTAAGATAGGCCCAGTAACCTCTCACCCGGCTTTATTAATGATACCTGCCTGTGAGTGACTCGACTTTTTTTCACCTTTTTAAACCGGCGTGAAAAACTGTTAATTTCACTCCGAGGCAGGTGCATGAGCTTTTCACAAGGGAAGACAAATCGTTCTTCTTTTCACGCTACTCGTTAGTCGGTAACAAACCTGTACATCGGCCATTCCGGAAAAAACCCTCCCTTTAGTCTGTATACAATAATTTAAGAAAGTCTAATTGAGTCGAACAATTGACCTTAAACTAGAACTACTTATACTCAAAAACATGGATCTAAAAATTAATGATATCCCAAAGACAACAGACTAACGAATAACGATTTATTGCAACCTGAGCGCAATTGATTTTTAACTATAGAAATAATTGGCCAATATTAGTTGTAGTTTTTTTTGCAGTAAATAAGTTTATTCAATAATGGATAAAATCCCCCTAATCATTATATCCTAAACATGTTCATTTTCATTAAAATAACCCCTTCCAGGCGATTTTCTCTTGGGGTCTCGGTGTGATGAATATGCAGTTTGATCCGATCATTTTGCTCTGCCTTCTTCGCAGTTTTGGTCCAATTGGAATAAACTAATAAATAAATTCACTAATTTCGTGGTCCGCTTGATCAATTAATATATTACAATTAATTAAGGTTTTTAGTTGAGATGAAAAAAGTTAATGGCACGAGCGGGATTCGAACCCACGATCTTCGGCTAGATACGCCGCTGCTCTACCACTTGAGCTATCGTGACCTCGATCAACTTCCTATCTCAACCCCACCTTATGAATTTTCCCTCCTTTTTGCCATTTTTCAAATGTCGTGTAATCGGATTGGATTCTCGACGACAAATGAAATGGCCACGGAGAGCATTAGTGAAGTGTACTTCATTTTAATTCATTAAATTCACTAATTTCGTGGTCCGCTTGACCAATTAATATATTACAATTAATTAAGGTTTTTAGTTGAGATGAAAATTCGAATCCCGCTCGTACCATTAACTTTTTTCATCTACCTACTCATTTTCTACACTACAGATTTTCTATTGAAATAAACTGCTGGACAAGCCGATGTGACAATTGACCCAATCATCTAGCGTGTTATACATAATAAAAGAAGTCACCTAACACTGAAACTCTCTTACATTGAGTAAAAATCCCTCAAGAGATATCTCGGCCATAACCTCTTCAAACGATGTGTGGGATCTCCAAGAATGTTGGAACAAGAAAGCTCAGAAGGCTGGAAAAGGTAACTGGTTTGGGATAAACGTTTGGATAGATTACATTTTATAGCAATTGAATTGTTTTCTCAGGAAGGTCTTGAAGATGATGAATGTTTGAGTGAGGTATAAATTAGATCTATGGTCAAGTAACCTTGACGTTAGTCGTCGGTTATTATTTCAGTCGTGTATGAGGATTCCATGTATGTTGTATATTATGTGGTTGTATCGGATTTTCTAATGAAATAAACTGCTAGACAATAGATTTTCGAAGGGTGATGTGGATGGATTTAGCATCATTAATTTTTCCTTCCATTTCCAAGACTGGAGGAGGTTTAAAAGGATGTTATGATTTGCTACGTACGTTATCATGATTAAATGACAGAACGGCTGTGCCGTCAGTAAAAAGCATATAATATTGCTAGGGAGAAAGAGAATGTCAATTCTGTATATTGTGAACAGAAACAGCTCAAGGAGGCTGCCCTGAAGTACACTCCATTTAATGGCAATTCAAGAAGAAACGAAAATCTTCTTAGAAATGCGACAGTACCGTTCTATCAGATAGGATTTAAGTATTAAAAGGTGTTTGAAAGGAAGGAAGTGTTTTTTAGCCACATCGAAAAATACACCCGAGCTAACTAAATCGACAACCGCTTATTCCTTGTAAAACAGATTTCCACTATAATTTTTATCAGAATAAATTACTTGTGAATAATCAGTCAAATAAATAATTTTATATATAGAATATTCAGTTCTCGTAGGGAAAAAGACTTTAACCACTTTAAGTACTAAATTTTTGCGTAATGCATGACAAGTCATAACAGATGTAAATAATTATAATATTAGAACTGAATTTTTTCAGTTAAATTTGAAACTGTAGCCTGTTTTTCTAAACTGTTTAACATTTACTGAGCAGGTATTTTTATATAAATAAAATTACATACAATAACATAGAAATCATTTGCAAGAGAAACGAATTGATTTCATTGGGGTAACTTCATTCCTACACAAAATTGCTTAAGCTCTATAATTTAAATAGAGAAAATGAAAACACTGAAGATGTTGCTTTTCGTTTAGATTTATTATGCAAGGGGAATGCTAGATATGTGTTTTTGCATGCTGAACTCCACCTTTACTTTATTTATTTTTATTGTCTCGCTTGGCTTTTTCGCGTTCAAGTTAAAATCCCGCCAAATTCTTATTCTGTGGCCAATTCTAATAACTTTTAAATACATCGACTAGTAAAAGGTTTTGGGCATTCGACTTGTTTTAAGCTAAATCCTTAAGCTACTGAAAATCAGTTTGACTAAACTGTTCTTCCAAAATTACCCAAGAAAAATAAAAACTGTTTAGGTTATGTTGATTTATTTTTAGTATTGTCTCGTTTAAAAAAAAAACTTGCATTAAACTTGTAAACGACCAAACTCCGCCTTATTTGACTTTCACCGGAACCTACAAAAGAGAGAACGACAGGTCAAAGATGAGTAATGTCGAAATGTACCTATAAGTCAAAACTAGAGAAAAATAATCAAATCAATATGAACATCAAAACATCAGAACATTATAATTATATAATTTATTGAGTAACAGTTATGAATATAAAAGTTAAGCTTCAACCTTTCCTCCGTTGTTATGTGAATTTATTTGTAAATTGAAGCCCAAAGTCGTAAATTACCAAATACGATCATCCATAATTCTTGCTCAGAATGTAGAACAGTAGATAATTTTTTGTTGCCCCACAGTTCAAAGTGATTATAGATTTTCATCTAGACATCGATTATATTGCAAAACTGCGTAAATTTACACGAAGATGTCGTCATATTTCCAATGCAATTGGATTGAAGTTAGTATAAAAGAATAATAAATACATGCTGTTAATTAGAGATTAACACAATTCGTTCGGTGAACTGGATCAACAATTTTTTGTTAAAGGTGTAGTTACAGATTCGATCTGTAGAGGCGAAGAGCGGGCGTTAATTTTTCACTCGCAATCTCCCTCCGGGCAAATCGCTATTAATCACGGGGTTGAGATTGCTACTCCATCGACTTTATCTGTTAACTCTTTGGCCTCCAGTCATAAAGATTTTCGCTTCTGTTCAACTTTTAATTGTGAGTTATATCTTTTCGAAGCCGCAGGGTCTGTTTTACGTGCAGGTAAAAACCAACTGACCGACGATTACACCTTATCCTTATCAAACTTAACTTCTTTTCGTGATTCACCTGCTCATGATTTGAAATGATTCGAATCAGTTCATTCAAATTTAATTTTCGACAGACAAAAAAAATTGTTTTTGTGTCGTTCTGCATTTTAAGATTCGTTTCGAATATAATACGGCTGTCGGCTTTTCAAAAGTAACGTCTACTAATATACGGATAACCAAAATTAATATTAATAAACCATCACTATGTTGTGATAATCGATCAAAAAGTTGGATTCGTCACAGCTCACGCGTTCGAGAGTTCAATTCTCAGTGTTGCCCTTGGAATTTTCTGTATGTTGAATTTAACGATCTATTTTGTGAATTATAATTAAAAATCAAAAGATAAAGACAGACCCGATAAACTATTCCAAAATATTATAGTGCATACGACCTTAACGCATTAAAGTCTAAAGGATAGATTAAGCATTAATTCACTCCTGATTAATTATAAATTGCATGGTATGTAAAAAAAATTACTGGCTAGTTCTTATTGTAAACCTAATGTAACAAAACTTTCAAAGAACCCATAATAATAATATATAATTACAATTAATTAAGGTTTTTAGTTGAGATGAAAAAAAGTTAATGGCACGAGCGGGATTCGAACCCACGATCTTCGGCTAGATACGCCGCTGCTCTACCACTTGAGCTATCGTGACCTCGATCCACTCGGACACGAACCTCCCATCTCAACCCCACCTTTTGAATTTTCCCTCCTTTTTGCCATTTTTCAAATGTCGTGTAATCGGATTGGATTTTCGACGACAAATAAAATGGCCACGGAGAGCTTTAGTGAAGTATACTTCATTTTAAATCATTAAATTCACTAATTTGAAAAATGGCAAAAAGGAGGGAAAATTCAAAAGGTGGGGTTGAGATGGGAAGTTGGTGTCCGAGTGGATTGAGATCACGATAGCTCAAGTGGTATAGCAGCGGCGTATCTAGCCGAAGATCGTGGGTTCGAATCCCGCTCGTGCCATTGACTTTTTTATCTCAACTAAAAACCTTAATTAATTGTAATATATTAATTGGTCAAGCGGACCACGAAATTAGTGAATTTAATAATATATAATTATAATTTAATCCATGTCCCCATTCCTCTTCGGTTTAGAGAATATAACTACAAGCTTAAAAACAGGTATGGTATAGTAAAAATAGTATATGATAATACGAAGCGGCGTTTGTGCTCCCAAGGCAGCCATCTGGCTTATTGAACCTTCCTAGTTCCTAGTGCAATAGACTCAATTCTTCTCCTTAGAAGTATCAGGTCGTTGACTGTCGCTGCTACAATTTGATTCCCTAAGTTTTTTCGCATGTTAGGTTAAATCTCCATTAAGCAGTTGCTTCGCATTCGAAAATGATATGGGAGGCTGTTTCCTCCTTTTCATTACATAATGTGCGATGGGATCATCCTAGTATATGCCCATGTTGTGTAGATGTTTTCTCAGATACCAGTGACCGGTTAATAGTCATATCACTCCTCTGAATTTACCCTCTCCAATTGCAGCAGTGATTTTGCCAGTCTTGGTGAGGGTTGTTTCTTCATAAGTTTACTGTGTCTAGCGCCGCTAGTGTTTATTCACTTCTCCTTTTGTTTTGTTTGGATCCAGTCTGCGATGGAGGACTGTATATTTCTTTTTGTTAACCCACAGATAGGTTCGGGACTAAAAATTTGGGTTAAAAACAGGTCATCAGTAATATCTATCTGACTAAATCAGTTGTAAATATGCATGTATTCGTTGTAGTTTCTCATGTTGAACCGGTACAGAACCCATGAGTGAAGACGGACCCAGAAAGAGACTCCTGTTCCGGTTTATCATGAGTTCAGCGACTCGCAGACCCATCATCAAATTGTACAGTTTGTTTTTATATGTTAATTGTTAACACATTCACTCTACTAACAATAATTCCGGAAGGCACAGTGTAACACTTGGTGATCACTTCACATAGATTGGCAGGCTTGGTCTTGACGTAGATTTTTTTCTGTTGATATTAGATATGCAGATTGTTCCAGCTTAAGCTCACAGAGATTATTTTCACGATTAAAGTACCAGGATGAACTGTTCTGTTCAATCCGTTGAATGACGAGCTTTCCAGATTAGCTTCAGAGACGTAAGGCTATCTTATGCTTTTAGCCGAAGCTTGAAGTTCCGGTTTTTACAGGCGTGTGTACCAACCATCCAAGGTATTTTGCTCGTTTGTTGTACAGTATTTTTCTGTCGGGAAAGTCCACGTGTATTTTATTTGTTTTGCAGACTGTCGTCACTTTTTGAGAGATTGTGATGTCCAGTATGGCGTGTAGATCCTCCAACACTACAATTACCGGAACATCTGTCGTTGTGGTACTGGTTAATGCTCAGGGCGGATTTCTCGACCCATTCATGCTAATAAATTACTTTACATAATATATACATTTAAAAACCCTGATAACCCAGAGGTACTGGGAAAGCGATCCGTACCGTAATGCCACGCATAGGTACTCAGTAGCGCATCCTGCAGGTTACGAGTTTTCAACAGTTATTCTCTCGATGTATAATGGACACCGATGCAGTCTCTTTGCCGCCAGCAGTGTAAGCCTAGTACGACTTATGTGCAGTCATTTCCCTTTTCGCCGGTATTTTTGAAAAATAAAGCCCATTTGTAAGTACGCTGAGGACCCTTGAGGTTCCAACCTTGCGGCACCAACTCCATCCTAGATTGTTAGAGTAGAGTAAAAATGTCGGTTTTTCACAAAGTCGGCAGATCTATTCAAGAAATACAACCTTGTAAATAGAATGTAAAGATTTAAATATTTGCTCATTTGATACATTGATTTCTCTTACAGTTGAGATAATTAATTGGATCAAATGGAAAATCTCATGACCAGTTGTTTCCTGTTCTAACAAGCCGTTTGACGACAATAATGACTTACATTGAGTACGACGGGGTTTCTTGTTAACTATTTAAAACGTCAGAGGTAAGTGGTATCTTCAACAGTCTGTGTCTTCCGTGAAACTCCTTGGATTCAAGGGCACGACTTAGATACGTCTACTCGAGTTGATTGTACCGACGATTGAGAATAATCCACACCCGTGTGACACGCCGATTGTAGAGGATAAATCTGTGACGTGTCAACAAACATTTTTTCTTTATTTTATTATAAGTTTCAAATAAATTGATTTGATATGGATGATTAACCAAATCCAATGTTTTATATAACTCTGGTTGTCAAATTGATGTGAAAATTAAATTTGTACTTTGTTTTAACTGAAACTTTAAATTAACTTTAAAGTTTATTTAACTTTAATTATTGGGTTGTCCAGATAAAAATGCAGGTTTTCATGTTTTCTTTAAATTACCCTTCTATATAAAGAACTGTTTACGTTTGATTGATCATTCTTTTGTACGAATTTTAACACTGAAATCCTCTTCCAAACAAAAATGTTTGTTTACCTCAGTAGTATTTCGTTACTTCGCAATATTCAGTCTTTACTAAGATGCCAACGCGTGATTTTCGCATAATTCTTTTACGATTTTAAACTCATCGAAACGGTCCACAAACGGCTACAAACATTAATGAAGTTTGGGGCGATGACGATGATGATGATGATGTGGGTGAGAGCACCGTTCAGAGATGTTTTAGAAATATCGAGAGGGAAATTTTAGCCTTGAAGACAAAGAAGATCGAGGAAGGATTTCTTCCCTAGATGATGATGTTCAACGAGCTTTGGTAGAAGAAAGAACAACTGTTCGAGAACTTGCAGAGAACCTTTCAGTTAGCAAATAGAGCATTGCTGACCACGTTAACGCAATTGGAAAGGTGCAAAAGCTCGAAATTTGGGTTCTTCATGCATTAAACGACCGCCAAAAAAAACATCGTTATGAAGTTTGCCCAACAGAACTTGGGCCCCAAAAACTTTGCCGAAACAGAAACAAAAATTTTATAGATAGAATTGTTACTTGTGGTGAACAGTAGATTCTCTACGAAAACAGCGGACGTTCTGGACCGTGTCTCGACAAAGGAGAAGCAGAATAACATTTTCTAAAGCTCCCAATTTATTTAAAAAAGTGATGATCACTCTTTGGTGGGCTTCATTTGGGCTGATTCACTTACTACAGCTTCTTGAATCCTGGCTGAACGATCAATGCCGAAACGTGATGCTCTAAAATTGAAGCAAAGCACCAATTGGCATTATTGAAGCCATCAATCGGAAAAGGCCGATTCTGTGAAAACATGAAAACTTTTGGATCTTGGTTATGAGGTTTTTGAGAACTACTATTATTTCAGACACCTGGACAATGTTTTATCAAAGGTCGTTAGAAAATGGATTTACAAAATTGGTTAATAGGGATAGGGATAAAAGAGGCGTCCACAAGGCCTTCTGCACCTCGACCTGACTAGATTTCCCTGTTTTTTATAACTCACTGGCCAGCTTCAGGCTATTAGCCAGCCTCCATAGCTTTGCCAGCGGTTCCTTCATGTACGATCTTGCTTGCGGTTTTTCTTGTCCTAGTTGCAAGCACTTGCACCTAAGTAGACCTTCACAGAAACATAGAATGTGTTCTGCGGTTTCCTCCTCTTCCTGGCAGTATCTGCACAGAGTTTCTTCTGTCTGTACTCCTATCCGGTGCATGTGCTTTCTTAACTGGCAATGTCCTGTCAGGAGTCCAACCAGAAACCTACTTCGGTTGCTTCCAGTAATTCTTTCTTAATTCTAAGCGGTCCTACTATGAATCTCGTCGCGTGCCTCATACATGTGTGTTCCACTTGGTTTTGGACTCATTAAGGATCCATTTTAAGATGTATCCTCTTTTGTGGCAGGATGCTAAGCCACTGAAGGATTCAGGACCCAGAGAGTCCATGTTGGCCCCCTCTTTGGCCATCATGTCAACTTTTTCGTTACCTCTACGCCCCGAGTGCCCAGGGTCAGGTCATTAGTGTCACCGACTTCCGTCAGGGCCTCCATGCATTTCCAAACACTCTTTTCCTTCACCTCGCACGAGGCTACCTGACTAGAGGAAATAGCCATCTTCCGGGAATGTATTCTTAGCCTTTTTAGTTCTCTAGCACAGTGTTCAATCTCTATGAACTGGAAAACCGTGGTATATTTACCTAGGTTTACTGTCCGTTCGTTCCCAAAGAACTCCCGAAGACTTCAGCTCCCGTGCCCTTGTCGCTTTTGGAGCCGTCAGTATACCAGTAGGAGTTTGCATTTAGAGGTGTTCCTTTGGCCCATTCTTTCCGTTCTTGTATCAGTACCTTGTACTTTTTACTAGCATTGTATTTTGGAGTAGTGGCATAATTGATTAATAATAAAGACTCAAAATCCTATTCAGAGTTCCTAGAGAAGTTGCCATCACGTTGGGAGAAGAGTATTGAGAGTGATGCAGGTATTTTAATTAATAAAAAATGTTTAAAATCATTTAATTGGTTTTGTTTTTATAATCATAAAGCTGCATTATTTTCCGGACAGCCCAATATTACTTTAAAATAATAATTTCTCTACAATTAATTCTTTCAATCACAAAACTGTCTTGCCACGTTATGTAAACTCCGAATGAATTACGCATATAAAATACTTCGATCAAACTAATTCCTAATTTGACTTTACTTTCTTAAAAAGATTGTCATTCTGTTTTCACGCGGTTTTGATTCTGGCCGTCGGCGGTGCCCGGTAATCAAGCTAACCCAGTTAACATGTACATAATTGGTGACTGCACTGGCGTGATCCAAGGCCTTACATGTCTCTAATTGTCTCCATTTCGAATAATTATTCGTGTGAGTGTTTGTAAGGGGTTAGCCTTGCTTGTGTGTCAATTAAAGGATGAGATTTCCAACGGGCGACTGGTCTTTTCTAAACTTTAAAAAAAAATTCTAGCGATATTCTTCGGAATGACTGTGGAGGACCGTTTTAATATAGTTATTTGCCCATTCTTATATTAATACTCAACGTACGGTTATTAATCGTAAATAACGAAATCATAACTTCTTCATAGCTTCTAAGGAATTTTAGAGTGTAGTGAAGAATTTTAAATTTAATGAATTTTGCTTAGACTAAAAACATATCGGCCAGGGAATGAACAACTTACTTCAATCGACATCCCTGATTCCTACATAGTTGATGATATTATGGATGGGACCTTTCAGTTCTTAGATTTATTACTGTCCAGGAAAACTACCCGGCTCAGACAGAGAAACACATGAATTGTGTAAAAACTCCCCCGAGGTACTAAACTAAGGTAATTACGTTTGTTGTTTATTTTAATAAAATGTATGTATTCGGAAAAGTCCCATTAAGTTTTAAAAATTCAATCATCTTTCCTATACACAAGAAAGGCCCCAATGAGCGAGGTATGTAACTGCAGAGGGATTTCTTTCTCCAATACGGAAGGAAAGTTGTTCACAGGAATGTTGCTTGATAGGCCTTATATGTGGTTTGAACAACATGGGGAATATCTACTAGTGATAAAATTGGTACATTGATAGGCTTAATTAAAATAAAATTGAGTTCTAAGCGACAAAAGGTAGCCAAGGTAGCCTTCTTTGTAGGTCTTAAGCCGGGAACACACTTACCAGATGCAACGCCATGCGACGCTACTCGATGCGACCCGACGCCTTGTCACGTTTTGGTAGGGTGTGCACATCTATGCGACGTCAAGCGCACGCCACGTACAGTCAGTCAAACAGCGTGTATCATAAATCAGTATCACAATCGCAACGCCTCTTTCGGTCTTAATGCACTATTTTGAACAAAACCTTGTAATAAATTTTAGTTAACTTTTATGAGCAAAACCATGTAATAAATTGTTTGTTAAACTTAATTGTTTTAAATAAAGTTATTCCAATGTTTTGATAAATTTTCTTCCTAACCATCATAATTAAATAATTTTTATAAAACCTCATGAATTTTTGATCTCGTTTAATTTGGTTTACATAAACTACAAAAAATATGAGTGTCCTGTTCTGACAATACTCATAGAAAACGGTGTAATTTTATGAGCAAAACCGTGTAATAAATTGTTAGTTAAATTCATTATATCAAAAAATAGTATTCCGGTGTTTTTGATCAATTTTCTACCAAATCATTAATTTTTTTATAATAAAAACTAATGAATTTTTGATCTCGGTTAATTTGGTTTATATTAAAATAAGTATGCTGTAATACATATAGTTTGAATAAAAGTATGTTGTGTGTATATGTTTTGTCTGAGTGCATGTATTTATTAGCGTGAATGGCGAGGGGTGAGGGTGAAATATAACGTCATCATCGCCCCTCGAACGTTGAGAGCGTATGAGTGTGTGTTCGGGGTCGATGGCGGAATATTTATAAAAGTACTCCGCCGACCCCAATCTAGATTAGTTTGAGTATAAGTACTCAAAGGTACCAAACGGAATGAGTGTACTGTATGGATGTATTTATGTGTTTGAATGCATTTATTTGTATGAATGTAGTGTTTGAAAGGGTAAATAGAATATAGACTTAGTTGGGGGCTGAAATGACCTAGATGTCGGAAGCCCCAGTCAAAAAAGAAAAAAAAATGAGTGTCCGGTTCTTTTGTCTTCGAATGTACTCGATGCTACCCGACGAAGATCTGGACAGTGGTGGTAGGGTAGCGTTGCATGGCATCGGGGGGTAATACAATCTTATGGAAAATTGAACTTTGGATTTGCGTCGCATAGCGTTGTATCGAGTAGTGTGTTCCCCGCTTAAGTGCTGCATTGGACCGCACCGACCGTCATTCTCTGTTCTATAAATTATATGAGTTAGAGGTTTCCACTAAAATGGCCAATTGCATAAAAAAATCTTTATACTGGATTCTCCTCCTACGTATGGTGTCATAATGGACTAATCGGATTAACATGTCAGCGTATGCGGATGATTTAGTTCTTTTGGCGTCAGGTAAAAATAGTCCACAAAAAATGATGACACACTTAGAAAATTATTGCGGAACCAGGAATTTGGAAGTAAACCTGAAAAAAGTCAAAAATTCTAGTGTTCAGGATCGAAGGAAGATCTTCTAGACAGAAGAGATGGTTTCTCAAAACAGAATCAGAACAAATAGTTAACAAATATAAATACTTGAGTACCTTAACCCTAACTCGGTCATTAGAACAACATTTTAAAGAAAAGAAAGAGAGTAATTTGCTCTGCATAACTTTAATAAAATAATATTTAATGTGTGGTGATTAGTGATCGTTAATCGATATTTATTTAGAAATCGTGAGATGCGGTCTGGTGTGATGTAAGTTTCAGAAAAACATTTTCTTTATCGTGCCAANGTAGAAGTCCTTCAACCTGATGATGAGCTAAAAGGCTCGAAATCCGAATCGTTGCAAAACAACTTACTGTGAGTAGGAACTATCCTTTTAAAAAGTATTAAATAAGTAATTTTTTTATTGACTATTTTATTAAAATGTTTTCAATGTAATTTTATTTTGTGTACTTAGACTTGTCTATAGATATATAGAAAATTTAATTTTTAATCCTTTTTAAAAAGATAGTTCCTACTCACAGTAAGTTGTTTTGCAATGATCCGGATTTCGAGCCCTTTAGCTCATCATCAGGTTGAAGGACTTCTACAACCACGTCTCCCGACATGAACTGCAAAAGTTTAATTTTTTATTTCAATTTTATTCTATTTGCATTTCATTATCATTTTTATTTACCTTTATTTCCATCAAGATTATTGTTTTGTTTTTTGTTGTAAAATAACCCTCAGACGGTTTCAATGACTCAATGAGTATGTCTAGCGTATGGGATAAAGAAAGAAATCTATAATATTATATTTGAATATGTTAATACAGAGATTATTAACTGCTTGCTCACTTTAAACTTACAATTAGATTTTCATTAATTTGAAGGAAAAAAGTTGGCTTATCCGGAAAAAAAATTTAATTTATATCAGGGACTTCTGCGAAGAATGCTAGCGGAAAATGTGCGTGCTCTCCTCGTTTCAAACTGGAGCCGTAGCTTTAATCACTGATGTTTTTTATGTTAATAATAATAATTATTATAAAATGTGTTGGGATAGCGATTGCTTGAATTCGGCAATCACGGTTTGGCAATTTTAGTTAATTAGATAGCTTTACCGAAGATTCTCCCCCCCCTCGTGGTTCTGTTAGTTAACAGTCACTAAATAATACAGCGAACGTAAAACCAGTTGTGAATGTAACAGATACATGGTATTATGTGTATTTTGAGATTAATTTTTACCAATCCTGTATGATAATATCATGTATTGCAACAAGTCTGACGAAACGGGAAGTTTATAATTTTTTGTTTTGGCATAAGGATCATTTGAGAAGGATTTCCACGTTGAATTTGGTTGAAAACTACAGATAAAAACTGCCAGATCAGATTTTTATCTAGGAAAAAAGACCAAATATGGAAAAAACATGCATTTAAAACCTGAAACATGCAATAACCCATTTTAAGTCACAACATTAAATGTGCAAAATTTAACTAGCCTTGATAAATACTTTTATTTTTTCGCCGATGTGAAATAACTCAAGATTGGTCAATATTTAAGCCTCATAAAAGTTTTAAAATGAAAAAAAGTTATTAACATATTTAAACTTTATTTTATGTAATTACATATTTTTGAAATTAACTGTTAACACTTTCATAAAATTGTACTTGTTCACATCAGTACCATATCCAGATCTGTCTGGACTATTCAACATACCTACAATCAAACTGACTGGCAACCATCATATACAGGATGTTTCGTGAGCAGATTAATAAATTGGACTAAAAAGCGCTTTTTGGTCAAATCCTGATTCTCAATTGTATTTCAAATATTTCAATTATTTCATTTTTCAGGTTATTTCAACCTTTCGCAACTTTATACTGCAGGGTGTCCTTAGATGGCCTGGCTAAATTTCTGTGGACCAATGACGCTATAAAAAAAAGTTTTTAATATTTTTTTAGTCTAGTTTCATATTTTTACCTTTTTTCGGAACAAAATTATACAGGGTTCCTCAGGCCCAGTTCAACTTCAAAATTTCAAATACGACCCTAAACATCCGGACACATCATTTTAAAGCACATTTGAAAATAATGTGCAATAGGATTGGTCAAGAAATTACAAAGTTATGGCAAAAAAACAGTCATTTGGTTTGTTAATTATTAATGACAGTTCATGTTCGAACTGCCTGCCTTGCATAAAGATGCAAAGGTTTGCTCTTTTTAACCATCTTCACCGGTGCTCAGAGCGAAAGTCAGGGAAGATGGATTGACAAGCATTTTCTATCATTTGCCGCTGTTCTTCAACTGAGGTTGCAGGATTATGACTGGCGTAGTTTGGTGTGTCAACCTGTTTTTGAAATGCCCCATAGAAAATAGTCAAGTGGAGCTAAATCGGGTGACCAAACAGATCGGGCCATGAGGTCCTATCCACCTATCCCGGAAGTGACGATTCAAATAACGTCTCACCTGCAAGGAATTTTGTGCGAGGCGTCCATCAAGCTGGAGAACCATTCTTTGTCGTTGTTGCAGAGGAACATATCTAATTGTGTTGCTAAAACCTCCCTCGAAAAATTGAGGAACCAAGCACCATTTAAATTAATATCGTAGAAATAAGGAAGAAGTTATTTCCATACATTGATTGATACATTATTCCACACCAACGTTGATACTGTGAACCACCTGATGATGACAAGAGTGAATGAAATTCTCGGATTTTCCTCTGTCCATGTTCGAATATTCCAACGGTTCAGTACGCCATTAGAGGTGAACTTGGATTTATACATAGCATGTATGGAAGAACGTTTTCTTTAGCCTCCCAAATCGACATTCGAGCAAGGAACGTTCGACGCCTGTCATAAACAGAGTCCCGAAGTCCCTGGACGAGATGAAAGCGAAACGGCTTAAAATTGTAAGCTCGGAGTACACCTCTAATTTTATTTTTTGATAAACCTAAAACACTTCCAACATTTCGGAGAGAGGTATTTGAATTTTCGCAAACATACAGTAAAATATTCAGCTCCTCGTCGATATTACGCTGCCGGTTCTTTTTGCCATAACTTTGTCATTTTTTGACCAATTTAAAATCCGATTCCACCATTGTTTTCAGCGTAACAAATTTTGATCTCGAACTAGGCCTGACGTACCCTGCATAATTTTTCTCCAAAAAAAAGTTAAAAATTTAAAACTACACTAACAAATATTAAACACGGTTTTTTTTATATACAGCGTCATTGGTTCAAGAGAAAATTAGCGATCTAAAAATGACACCCTGTGTAAAATTTCTCGAATCTTATAAAATGCTAACCCTACTGTAAATTTGATTACTTCAATTGAAAGAGCATCGAAAATCCATTGAGATTCATTTTTTTATTAAACAAAGAAAACACAATATCACTTAAATTTTTAAGATAAATAAAAAAGGATAAATTTTGACGAGTTGCCAAAGTTCTGCCTAAAGTTTAAGTTAAAGTTCCTTGGTTCTGTACATACTGACAGATATGGCGCTCTTAGAAAAGTTGCTATTAATGTACATAATTAGTAGTTTACATTAGTAAACACATGTACATAATTTCTCAAACGTCAAAGAATCTTTATGTTTACTTCATATTACTTTTCATTTGACAGAATAACTTCCTGAAGTACTGACGTATGTTCCTCTCCTTAAGCTATCCGACATAAAACCATTTGACATCTCATAAGAATCACACATTGGTTTAAAAGTCTTAACTTTTCGAGAGAAGAATATAATATTATTCATGGAAATGGAATGAATCATCGCCTACACTATCGTCTATAAAATCAGGAATGCATCAACGGAGTGGTATCACCGATAATTTACATCACGTAATACTAGTCTTTAGAAAACAATCCTCAGTTAGGACTGATTAACGACTGGTGATGAACTCAACTGTACAACTTCAGTAAAGATTCCTGCGCCCCCAAAGATGCGAAGAGGTTCTTAAGTTTGTGAAGTGCACTGAAGTCAAAATTCATGTGTAAATTTATTGCCAAATAAATTGGAAAAAAATAGTTTAATTGTGCAATTACGGGCAATAAAAATCGAATTCGTATAATTAAACGCATAATGTCAAGTTTTGCAAAATAAAGCTGAAAAGGATGGAACTAAATAATTATCACATTTTAGATCCTATATCCTTAGGATATGTATAAAAGTTACAAAACATTTAAGCCTAATATATTTTTTCTATTTTGAGCCTTATAATTTAATAATAAACAATGGGTAATAATGTTTATTTTTAAAAGTTAATTTTTTTAGTAATTGCGTTTCAGTTAATTTCAGATTAGCAACTCTAGGCTGACGGTTGTCAAAGCATGCCTGTAATGCTTTAATTGTTATTATCATTTTATTGTTTCTAATAAATGTTTGTATTACCATAGTTTTTAAATCATTTTAGAAAAAAATCCACGTCGAGTTTTACAGAATGTCGTGGAACTTTTCTACGTGTGTTTGCACAGAGGCCAATTGGTTCTAAGTACCATACAAACGTCACGTAATAAATTTAGAACTCATTTCTCGTAATTAGAACAATTATCTTTCAAACCAGCGTGCAAAAGTACGTCCTTCGAAATCGGGTCGACTCAAGTTGAAAATTGTCTCTCGAATTGAATTGTACAAGTTTCTATGGCGTCACTGCCTTGCCAATGTCATTCTTGGGCTCGATGATAACTTGAAGAAGAATTATGAGGGGCGTAGGGGGGTAAAGGTCCCGGGTTCGAATCCAGTGGCCCTGCATTCGAACCCGACATACTTACAAATGGGCTTTTATTAAAAAACGGTGGGCTGATATAAACTATGCTATTGAGAACCCTCGTTTAAAAATTTTTTTTGTTTTGAAGAACAAGAACAGCCTCTTTTGAACTTCCGTGCCTTGTATCTTTCAAACAAAATTTGTACTATTGTTGATAAATCTCAAGACAAAATCTAAAATCCTTTTAAACGGTAGCACGTGTCAGGCACCTGCAGTTTTAAAGGGCCATAACTTATACTTCCAATGAAGTCAAAACACTATTAAAACTAATGTTTCACTAGCCGACGCAGGATCCCACCTGCTACGGTTTTCGAAACTGCGATTCCGCTATCTCTTCTTTGAAGAACTTTATTCATAGAATAAGAAATCAGTTTTTTCTTTCCACCTGTCCCGAAAGAGGGTTATCTATGCTTAATAGCGCTTTAAAACTAATAAATAGCGCACTAATTTACAAGTTAAATACAGCCGATTAATTCAGGCCGACTTTTAACACTTCCTATTAGATTTTGAACTATATTTCCAAGATTAAAAAATATAGGCCTACTCTTTAAAACATAAGAGTATAAAATGATATAAATTAAATAATAAACTCTCAAAGAAAAAACCGGACACTTGAATTTAATTGTTTATTTTCCATAATAACTAGGTATAAAAATTACTACTTGACTTAAAACGTAAACACAATTAACAATTAAAAACTTAAACAAAACTAATAATTTGTTGTCTTACCTTTACAGAGTGTTACTAATTCTTTTACATAATTTACATTAAGAATAAAGAAAAACAGTTCAATTTCATCCTTTCCAGAGCCAACTTTCGGAATGAATTAATTGGTTTTTTAAATTATTTTCTTTGTTGAAGCAATAAATTTGAGTAGACAATTTTTTTCTTAAAAGCATTGGTTTAAGGCGAAAAGATTTCGCCTGGGCAGATGTTCAACGACGGACCGTTACGTATCCCAAATCCTGGGTGTGCCGAGATCTCCATCCTTGATGGGCCTCGGAAGTCTCGATCTAAAAAAGGTAGTAATCGATCGCGATGTACAACGGCTAGAGACGATTGTTTTATTGCTCTTACTGCACTACCGAACGGCTTGCTTGACAGATAGTCGAATCCGAACAGTTCGCAATATAAGGGTGAGCTATAAAAAAAAAGTCATCGGAATGCTTCGTGATAATAGCTTAGTCTCTAGTCATCCCGCATCGGGTTCTCTACTACTGGAGAGTCGTCGAGTAGAAAGGCGAGTACTCGCAAATCAGCATCACGCTTGGAGGGGCTGCTCTCTTCACAGATGAATGCCGATTTTGTTTTTGGTAATCAGGTGACCGTGTGTGCAGACGTGGAAAACTCTTTGCTTCGTGTGCCATGCTTGAGTCACAGCTTTTAAATAGTGTCAGTTATGGTACGGGGTGGGATCAACGTCCATGCCCTTACCGAACTGATTATTATCATACAGAATGGTTCTTTTGAGTGTACTAGGTGAGGAAATTCTTTTGGTAGATGTGTGTCTATTTATTGGAGTAACTTGTGTTAATACATAATACTACTCGACCGGCACGTAGCTCGAGTTGTCACCCGTTACTTGGAGGATGTCGGGATTACAACAATAAAAGAAATTGGTATCGTTCACCGCCTCCAACAAGCATAACAGCTTAAAACCGCTCTTGAGTTTGAAAGAGCAAGGTATGTAACTGAAAATTCTGTGATTACTTTTCATTCGTCAAAGTTCTTAATTGTAAAGGGTCAGCATAATGCCCGAACATTTATAGTTATAGTTTATTTATTTCTAATGATTTTTTTTTTAACTCTAATGGTTCTTTAAGCCCTTATTGCTAATGATTGTCAGAAGTATATATAAGAGTAAAAGTAAAGTAATCCCTCTCATATTAAAGTGTTTATCGTCCTATTGCCCGATGGGGTTCGCAGACGAGGGTCCAACATATTTTTGTTACCATTGTCAATTAAAAAACCATGCGCTATGCCGGGATTCGAACCCAAAACCGCTAGTGTGGCAAATACGACGGACACCCCACTCTCCGCCGAGCATTCTCGGAATATTAATATTCATTTATTTAAGATTGCACAGTGTATTCTGCGGGGTGATAAACCTGATATTAGTCGTTATCGTTCTTTCGGCCGATTCATAAATTATTCTTTCGGTAAATTACACTGACCCACTGAAGATGCATAATGCCGAAACCATCTTACCAAACTGTTCAGTAACGATCAAATTTTTATTTAAGTACAAAAATTTGGTCCAGTTAAGACTAAGTATTGACAAATTTAATGTGTTTGAAATCAAACTTAATAACATATGTGGTGATTAGTGTCCGTTAATCGATAATTATTCAGAAATCGTGAGATGCGGTCTGGTGTGAAGTAGGATTCAGAAAAACATTTTCTTTATCGTGCCAACGGGCACTCTCACGGGTAATGGCACAATTACACAGAAGACAAACACTGAGGCCTGAAGATGATCTCAATAAATATCGAAACGTTGGCACGATAAAGAAAATGTTTTTCTGAAACCTACATCACACCAGACCGCATCTCACGATTTCTGAATAATTCCTTTATAACATAAGTGAAACATGGGCAGGTCTTCTAAGTACTGCAAGGTGGATGTGTAGAATCATGTGTCTATCCATTTCGAACAGTAAAAGTATGTAGGCTTGCTTGATATAGCTCATATATGTTTATGTGTTTGATCCCACATCATACCAAAATAATTGTAGCATGTTGTTTTTATCAAATTGACTACTCCTTGTAGGCTGATATTGATCTGATGATTGATTGATCTGATCCTCTGTCGCAGATGACAATTGACGCAACAACTTGTTGCGAAACAAAATGTACTTCCTATTAAACTTCTTAACGAAACTTTCTTCCTTCTGCTCAATTTTTATTATTTGCTGATGATTTGAAAATCTATTCCATAATCACTTCCCCTTCCGATTGCTTACAATTACAAAATTCTATCAATAATGTGCTAAACCTGGTGCTCTAATAACAAACTTGCTCTTAATGTTTCCAAATGCTACACAATTACATTCTCTCATAAGAAACAACCTTTTATTTATCTCTATACTCTCCATGATGCTCTTTTAACGCGAGTTGAGGTCGTAAAGGATCTTGGTGTACTTTTTGATCAAAAGCTCAAGTTTAAAGAACATATTTCTTCAATAAAAAATAGATCTATGAAGATGCTAGGTTTCAAGCTCCGAAACACCTATGAATTTAAAAATCCTCTATGTTTTGTCCATCTTTATACAACTTTAGTACAACCCATACTAGAATGGGCTACGCTGTTTGGAACCCATTCTATCTAAATTATCAAAAAATTCTTCAATCTGTACAAAACAAATTTTTAAAAAAACTTTCCTACAAACTCAATCTTCCTCCGAATTCTGCCTATCCCGGAATCCGCTCTGAATTTAAACTTTTCGAACTGGCACTAAGAAGGGATTACTTTGATATTGTTTTTGTATTTAAATTATTAAACAATATCATTAATAGTCCTTATCTCCTCTCTCAACTACAGCAACGTGTCCCTTCGTACTCTCTTAAAACCTATAAATTATTTTATATTGAATTCCAAAGCTCTAACTACATGCTCTCCTCTCCTCTACACAGAATGATGATCAAGAGAAACAACATCTGCAATAGCATTGACTTCTTCAATAGTTCTGTGCAATCTATGAAAAACCTTATCCTACAACCTTAGTTGAATGCTTTTATATTTTATACTATACAAAATTATTACAATTTACTTCATTTACTGGTTCAACTAATTCTTGCACTCTAGTCTTATTATATATTTACAAAGAGCATTATTTTCATTAAATATGTACCTAATTATTGTAGTTTCAATAGTCCTTCAGCTTTATTTTGTTTCCTCTGCCTTATTTGGTTAGTAATTATGTCTTTCATTTTTGCTGTTCAGTTTTTACTCTTTAATTGTATTTTTATATTTATCATTTATATTTACCATTTATATTATTACCATGGTCCTTATTCTTTTTATATATATTATTTGTATTTTTACATATATTATTTATATTTTTTGTTATTGTAAAATGTCTTTTTTATAGAGGATTTCGATCCGTAAATAAATAAACTAAGCCTACTCTACAGGAAAATTTTGGGGAGATATTTTCTTGAGGGGTACGCGGTGATTTTACATTTTTGGACTGCCTATCCTCACTGATTTGGTCTCTCAGAAGCGTTTCACATTTTCATTTTGAATAACTACTTCAGCAGCGTAAAAACAGAGCACGTTTGTTTCAGTAAAGCTGACTGTCCTCGGTTATCCTCTGTCATGATGCGTCGGCTGTAACATTTTACCGCTGGTGACTATTTCCTGGTAAGTTGAGCTGCTAGATGAGCTCTTGTAGAACGTTTCTGCTTGCCCTGCTCCCTTATCATAACTTAAGTGGTGAAGTTCAATTAATTAAATCTTTCGACAATTGATGATTCTTTGTATGGTCATCATTTTTGAGGCTCGTACCGCCGCTTTCGGATTTTTAAAATCACCTCACAGTCAGCTCATTAAGCGTATAATCATCATCAAATTCACAGATCAAACGTTGGCTTTATACCAGAGGTAAAACTGGGGCCTTGTGACTTAAAAATATTAGATATGGTAAAGGTGAATCGATGTTAATGATAATTCGAAGTCAGAATGGAAAACAAATTAAATAAATATAGATAAAAGTTTATACACTTTTATTTCTAGAGCTTGGAGTAAATATTCAAAATACTAATTAAATGTTATAACAAAATTCTAAGCAGTTTGGTCGTTTCTGATCACTTTTGCCACCCTATGCTCGCCGTTTGGGCCTCTCAGCAGTGTTGCCTTCTCGCAATCTTCATTGGTGTTTCTGAAACAATTTAATTTTGCGTCAGAAACCGATCTTTATGACATGTAATACAAAACGACCACTGATGATGTCTAGAAACCGAAACACGTGTGACAGACCAAAACGAAGGATAGGCAGGTGAAAATGATCGGAAACCGAACTACAAGTTAACCACAATACTAATGATGTTTTAAATCTTAAAATAAAATAGAAAAAACATATTGAAGGTGAAAATGTGAGTTTAGTCACAGTTTGACTTTTTGCAGTAGTGGTAAATAACACTGGATAAAGGATCGACGGGCCGGCCCCAAAACTGGGTTAATCCTGTCGTTATGCCTTTACGCCAGTGAACATATCGTTCACGTGTGCCATCATTACATGGAGATTTGTCGATGCATTTTCCCGAAAAATCGGAGACAGCATATTAAACAGAAGAGCCAAGGCGCGACCTGATATCAGGGAACAATTTGTCAACCGAGGAGGGAGACAAATATGCTTAGCTTGGAGGCGAATCGTAAACAGACTTATGAGAGGTGATTTGCTAAGGAAAAATGTTTTATCTATAATAAAATAAGTTTTGTAATATAAGTACGCCTCAGTTCTTCATCCCACAGGCAAATTGTAAAATTAGACATATGAAATAATTAATTCTGAGTATGCGGCAATCTACTAATACTAATTTCATTGTACGATTGTTTCATAAATAAACCATTGGTGCAAGAATAATATTTACGTCTTAATGTTATAATGAAATAGTAAATAAATGTAAAGCATCGTTTTTTGTAGTTGTTTGAAAGATAGTTTTGCAATGAAAGGCCAAGTTGACATCAAAATACTTTGGAAAAACTTGTCGTTAAAACACGGTTGGTAAAATTTGATGAAGTTTAGGTACTTGCTTATTCAACACCCTTGCGTGGTTCAGGACATTTTTAATTTAGATCAAGTCTGTACGTCCATACTAAAAATAGCAACATTGCCTCGTAATTATTCGGAAATCGTGAGATGCGGTCTGGTGCGATGTAGGTTTCAGAAAAACATTTTCTTTATCGTGCCAACGTTTCGATCTTTATTGAGATCATCTTCAGGGCCTGGGATTTACAAACATTGTTTACATATAACAATTACATTTAGGATGTGGAAAAAAGTGAATTTATACAATGCAAAATATATTTTTTATATTCAATCAAAGTATTTCTACTCACGCAAAGAGTTTGTCTTCTGTGTAATTGTGCCATTCTTACGTGTCGTGTCGAGAGTGCCAGTGAGTTATTGTTGTTTTGTGTTTATATATGTTGGATTTTGAAATGGGTAGGGAAGGAAGTCGGTATAGAAATCTTTTCTAAGAAGATAAAGAAAATGTTTTTCTGAAACCTACATCACACCAGACCGCATCTCACAATTTCTGAATAATTACGAGGCTATGTTGATATTTATCTCGAAATTAAAACTTAGTATGGACGTACAGACTTGATCTAAGTTAAAAATGTCCTGAACCACGCAAGGGTGTTGAATAAGCAAGTACCTAAACTTCATCAAATTTCAAAATCCAACATATATAAACGCAAAACAGCAATATCTCACTTGCACTCTCTACACGACACTTAAGAATGGCACAATTACACAGAAGACAAACACTTTGAGTGAGTAGAAATACTTTGATTGAATATAAAAAATATATTTTGCATTGTATAAATTCACTTTTTTCCACATCCTACATGTATTTGTTAAATGTAAACAATGTTTGTAAGTCCCAGGCCCTGAAGATGATCTCAATAAAGATCGAAACGTTTTCACGATAAAGAAAAAATTTTCTGAAACCTACATCGCACCAGACCACATCTCACGATTTCCGAATAATTGTCGATTAACGGTCACTAACCACCACACACAGCCTCGTAATTTATTTTTCGGCTTCGGTCTCTTTTTCTTGGGGTGGAAGTACGATGTTATAGATTTCTATGATGTATAACGGAAATTACAAGAAAAAGGTTGTATTAGTAGTCTCGATAGCATACAGGGAGAAAATGACCCTTGCCCAACTATCAAAACAGTAAATTCCATTCAAAATAAAATAGACGTATAACTAATAATTCCATTCGGGGATTGTCTATTCTTTTCCTAGACTAGAAAATCGTTTCAAATCATTAATCGGACTCAATTCATCAGAGTTCTTTTAGCTTAGAAGTGAATTTCTTTTACCACATGTTTGTAGACAGCTGTAGAATGCAGGTGCATGAATTGTAGGGTAGTTTTTTTTTTTACTTTCTCGGTTCAAAATTTTATTTTTACCTCAGTGCTACTTAAAATTTTACTCCCGAAACCTTACCAGGATACTCGATAACACCGCTCTTGATGAATTGGATTAATTCCCACGAGAACTATTAGGTAACTTTATAACTTTACACCTTGAAATTGCATGTTATGACTACCTTTCGACCCAATCGTTGTACAGACGTCGTTTAGCTTCTTTATTTCTTTAATAAATCAGCATATTTGTATAGGAAAGTTTTCAATTATTATTTTGTTTTTAACATTGGAACTTTTGTTTTCTAGGCTTCGTGCAAAGCCCAGCATAAAGGGGATAACAATGACCAAATCTGTTGAAGTTTTTTTATTTAATTAACCGAATAATACTGTGATGTTTCCAGTAAGAGTCTTGCCCCAACTATTCAAAATAATTATATTTTCAAAATGAACTGCCATTTTTTACACCCAATTATGAATGAAAATATTATTCTAGACAAAATTTCCTTAACAAAGAATGATTCTTAACTGTTCTCATAAAGAACTGATTAATGCAGTGATAAGTGGTGGTTTTTAACTTTAGACTCGGTCAGACGTGTTTCAGCTTCTCGACAAATTCGGTGTTGGGTCTATGACGGTGCCTCATCTTGCTGATACCCTGACCAGCCGAAAATTGAAAGATGAGCCTATCACCGAAAATGGCAGTGCCGAAACACGTCTGACAGACCAGCCCAGAGAGGTAGACTAAATTGATCAGTAAAGACCAAATTACAGGTTCATCATTCCTCAGACAACAGAAATTTTGCAATATAAAAAGCTAATGTTATTAGAGTAAACATATTATTCTAAATTTATTGTCTTGGTTTATAGTTGAATATATATTTTTTGATCACATCACTGGTGATTAATTAATTCAAAATGAACTCGTCAGTGCGTAATTAGTATTACGATTCTTCTCGTCTATAACTAAACAGTAATAAATTTTGATTAAATGCCTCATAATGTAGCTATTACATTTTTTAATTTCTGAACATTCCAATGCAAGCATTTTATGTGTAACATATTACACGCATAACCATAATTTATTAGGGTAAGCTGTGACGACTTTTCTCACTTCTTAAATAAAATGGTCGTTCCTTTTGAAAATAATTAATTTTT
This sequence comes from Cimex lectularius, assembly GCF_000648675.2. Classification (NCBI taxonomy): domain Eukaryota; kingdom Metazoa; phylum Arthropoda; class Insecta; order Hemiptera; family Cimicidae; genus Cimex; species Cimex lectularius. The sequence goes on from NW_019392993.1 coordinate 2,211,060, forward strand.
TAAAAATTACTTCATGGACAAATAACCATTAGGAAAAAATAGACTAGAATTTGATTTTTTTTTGTAAATTGCCCATGTCAGATTTTTATTAGTTTGTAATATACATCCTTCAAATATTGGATGTCAGTTTTGGTGTATATTTTCATTCCTAGATGAAACTTCTTTCCTCACTTTACAGAATAAAATTTAAAACAGAATTTTCATTTAAAAATTACTTCTCTTCTCAGTGAGTTGCAAAGATTATTACTTAAATTAGCCAAATCATGCTTTCAGTGTTTTTAATTCTGAAATTTGGTTATAAAAATGACTATGTAGTTATAAAATTTATTATTGGGTGCTCTTTCTTCCACTAACTGACTTTAATTATAATGTTACAAAAGATAGTATTTTGATTGTTTTCTACAGTGCCATTCTAGGTTATGTCTCTGAACGCCATGAATAAGCTATAAATTCATTGCTTGTTAATCAATTTTATTTGTAGACTAAATGGAATATGAAATGAAAACTTAAAACATAAAAGTTTAAATATTCTGTGAGAAAATACCTCACATATAAAGCATGAAACTAACTGCTTTATGGCACTTTACTAAGATTATAGTGTACAAAAGACTTGAGTACTCAATAAAATAATACTTCAGAACTAAAAAGTTATCTGGATTTCGATTTATCTTACTAAAATTACATTTTTTACACACAATAAAAACTGTTTACATAAATATTTGTCAATTGGTAAATGCTGAAAAATACCATTAATAATTTCAATTGAACTAAGTGAAAAATTTTGTTTTTGGTTAGGTTGTTCTCCAATGAAGGTAAAATGGACTTTCAAGACACTAGTCAGTTGACTACCACTCTGAATACCACTTTTAATTCTTCTCTGAATTCAAATAACGATGAGAAAAGTGAAAAGGCCCCGGCAGAAGAATTTAACGAATCTTCATACGAAGCGTTTGACAGTAATGAAATGAGTTTCTCGGGTCTTGAATTAAAGGTTTCAAAAATCCGTCAGATAAAACAAAGGCTTTTCGCTATTTCAAAACGTTTGAAGGAATCGAGCAGAGAAAAGGCCGATTTGATGAAAAGAATAGGAAATATGGAGATACAACTTATGCACTTGAAAGAACTCAAAGTTGAAGAGGATTTCAAAAAAATATCACAATTTCAAAAGGACATAAGCGAAAAGTCAAAATTAAACCTAATCAATTTAATCACAGACACAAGAGAATTAATGGAAAATGAAAAGACGCTGGAGCCAAATGTAAACATTGAAACTGCCCAGGCCGTAAACACATGTGCAGAGAATCAAAATGAAAAAGTTGCAACTACAGAAAAAAAAGTTCTCAAACCACGGTTGCATAGAGATGCGAGGGAAACTTCACCGGAAACACAGGCTATACCACTGGACCCTGTGGCAAAGCAGAAGTGGTTGCGGCGTATGCTGGCTGGCAAAACAGCTCTTAGTATGCCCAGTATCAGTGAATCAACGCGCATCATCTATTCCAAGAAGCCAAACGTCCCTGTCTTTGCCGTCGACAGTCAACATTCCCAACTAACGAAAAACCAGTGCAGTTCTTTACCGTCAGAGACTGAATGTGAGTCTTGTAGTGATCAATCGCTTGATCAGTCAGCCTCAAATACAAAATTGCATGAAAAGTCCCCCAAACAAAAAAGCTCGAACCATTCAGTTGAAGAGGAAAGTTGGGAAAATGAGAAAGCGGATGAAATAAAATAGAAAAATTGTTTCAAATGTTATTGTCCTTAATAAACTTTGTTTATGAATGTTCAACATTTTTTATTAATACTAATTAACAAAATTAACGACAACAAGTTGATCATGAGATAAATGAAAACCTCTGTAAAGTGAGGAGATTGTTGTCAAAATTATCGTTTCAATTTATGATTCAAAGGCATTTAATAAAACCTAAGACTGTAAGCTAAATTCGAACTAACTCTTTTCTGGCTAATAGGAAAATCTATTTGGATCACATGATTTTAAATAAGGAATTCAGTAAAAACAACTACTTGTGATTATGAGACTTGGTTATCCAACACACCTCACACATTGAAAAAAATCAACAAGATAAAATACTTTGGTAAATAGTTAATTTTAACAATTGAAATAACTGTTTGAAGTAAACTGTTTAAAATTATTTCATGTTAATTGGACTATTTTGTAGATCACTTCATGCATTATGGACAACCAACATCTAAAGTAATTATCCTAATTAAAAATTTATGAAATGGCAGAGAGTCAAGCAATTTTGAAGAAAAAAATAAAGGATTTAAAATCAGAAATAAGCAATCTGGTTGAAATGAGTAAAGGCGTGGACACTAACTCAGAAATTCTCGAAACAACCTCTGTGAGACAATCAGAACAGAAAGAAATAATTAATAATGTATGATTTATATGGTTTAAATTCATTATTTATGATATTTTGGTAACAGTTTTAGCTGTTTTTTTCCTATATTTTCAATATCTAATGTTTCAGTGTATGTAATTATTATATACCAAAATATATTGAACTAGAGATAAAACCTATTCCTAAATTTATTCAATATACCCATACAGTGCTAATGTATATAATATTTACTGACAAAATTTCATTTGAAGGGGGAGACGCTTATTTCTTGTTAGACAAGAATGTGTGGTGATTAGTGACCGTTAGTCGATGCTTATTCAGAAATCGTGAGTTGCGGTCTGGTGTGATGTAGGTTTCAAAAAACTTTATCGTGCCAACGATCATTATTGAGATCATCTTCAGGGCCTGGGATTTACAAACATTGTTTACATTTAACAAATACATGTAGGATGTTGAAAAAAGTGAATTTATAAAATGCAAAGAAATATTTTTTTACGCAGAAAACAAACGCTTTGAGTGAGTAGAAATACTTTGGTTGAATATAAAAAATATATTTTTTTGCATTGTATAAATTTACTTTTTTCCACAACCTACATGTATTTGTTAAATGTAAACAATGTTTGTAAATCCCAGGCCCTGAATATGATCTCAATAAAGATCGAAAAATTAATTAAGGTTTTAAGTTGAAATAAAAAACCTTAATTAATTGAATGATATTAATTGGTCAAGCGGACCATGAAAAATAGTGAATTTAAAGATCGAAACGTTGGCATGATAAAGAAAATGTTTTTCTGAAACCTAAATCACACCAGACCGCATCTCACGATTTCTGAATAATTAGACAAGAATGTACAGCAAAACCCACCATTAAATTTTTAAATGTTTTTTTATTAACGAAGCCATAATTTTATTACTGATGATTCTGCATAATTTGAAAATTTGTTAATAAAAGAAATTTTGTTAGTGGTGTTAAAAATTATTAACTTTGTAAATCAGATATTTATTTAAAAATTCGAAAATAATTAATAAAAAGCTAATTGCCGCACAAAAAATATATAGCCAACTTTCAAAACTGAAAATAATCATTTCATTACATCAATCAATTATGCTGATATGCATTCGATTTGCCTCTTGTGTTTTGTATTGTGATTTTACTTTTCTAAATATTTTGTATTGTTTATCGTAACAGGTTCCCTCTGAAGAAGAAAGGTCCTCTTTAAGTGAATGCACTCCCACAGTTATAAGAATATCCAAACAAGAAGAAGACAAAAAAATCCAACAGTTGGGTAGTTTCAATGCTCAATTGGCGTTTTTGTCCATGATTCAAGTTTTAGAGAAACAGCATGACAAAGGTCCCATTCTGTGCAGACAGCCCTCTTTCAAGTTGCCACCCGATGACTCATTGAATATATTCAAACTTGAAGAAATCGAGCAGCAAATTCTAAAGGTTGAGAAAAAAGTCAAATTGGTTTCAAGAAAACTGTTGGAATCGAGAAAAGAGAAAGCCGAACTTATAAGAAGAATCGAATTTCTTGAAAATCGGTTAATCCAACGAAGCAAGGAAGAAATGATTGCTACATTTATGAAAGAACAGCCTACTGCAAAAGACATTGAAAATTTACAACTACTTCAAGAGAAATTGATAGTGAAATCAAAATCGAGCAAAGACTTAAAGCAACTCCAAAAACAACGAGAGACTCTTAATAAAATACTTAAAAATGCAGAAACTATTATATCAGATAGTTCAGTCATTAAAAAACCCAGACATATTATCATTGTAGAGCCAAATATCGCAGGCGTCAAGGATAAAAGCATTCATAAAATATCACGAGCACAGGATGAAAAGGATAATGCAAGGTCTGTGCTAGGTTCGCGTGAAAATATAGGCCTGATTTTTACCAGTGTAGATGAGTTGGCTGGTTTAAAACCGAGAGAATCTGTAGAAGGTGAATTTAATGAAAAACAAAAATCAAAAAGAATTAAAAAAGCCCTGGATGATCAAGATGCCGAAATGGAAAATGAATCTCCTAGTAAAGACCCATGGACAGGATTAAAGCTCAAAATTCCTGAGTCTCAAGTGTCACAGGAAACTGAAGAAGAAAGTGAAGATGTTGAAAATGAGAAAAAGGAAGAGACAAAGGAAAAAGCAACCACTAAGGAAATTAATAAATTAAATAATAAGACTAATTCTAATGATGCTACATCTAATGATTCAGGTAATAATGAAGACATGAAGAAAAATTAATTCCCATATACAAAATACCGCTATCACAACACTTTACCTATTAGTAACCACTCTGACCAAAAACAATACCAATATTACATTAAATACATAATTAAAAACTTATTTTAGAAATTAATTTGTTAACATTAATTTAGAATAATGGCTCTTTGATAACATCTCAAATAAATGACTCCAATATTAATATTTCAAGAGAGCACTTCAAGCCGTTACAAACTATATATAATTATAATAACAAAAAAATAAATACATAATAAAATAGTCATTATAATTGGAGTACAATTGGTTCCCAGACTGGTTTTTTTTCCCAATTTAACCACATCTGTCATCACTGGAATTTTGATAATATTCTTTATTATGCGATTTCATCTTTTAAAGTTGCGTCCCATATTGAAGAACCCCACATGTCTGTATTCTTATGACTTTCTCTTCAACTTCAGATTTGGTCCTCTGAAACATAACCAGTTAAATTCAGGTGTTTTGGTGTCAACAATTTTATCGGGAAAACAAAAGTGTATCACTTTTCTTTAATCTTACTAATTCTTTTTAGAGAATATATAAATTATCTTAAAATTTATTAGATATGATTAATTAACTTGTCACTGGTCATAAAAAATAATTCATAATTACTAAAGGTGTTAAAAACATCAGCAAAATTACAACTCTAACAAATTATTTTTTAATAATATTGGAATTTTGCTTAATGTACATTTGACTTACATTTATTTGATTCAATTCAAATATTTCGACTATTTTATTTTCCATGCTTCTTTCTTTTTGAGTTTCCTTTCGGAGTTCCTCGTTTAAGCGTTTTTCACACTGTACAGCTTGTTCAATTTTCTTTTTCAGCCTCTAGTGTCATATAAGAGTAATAAAGTTAATTATTTACTAAAAATATGTTGTTGTTTTTTTCTTAAGCATTACATTCAGTGACATCTCAAGTTGGTAGGAACCTTTTGACTCAGCTTTTAGTTTTGCTAGCTCTGCCTTCATTGAAAATGTCTTATCCTTTTCCTTTTCCAAGTGGTTTCTTTAATGATTTCATTTAAAAAGATACAAATATAGCAGATTTTATTACAACCATTTAAATTTAATTGATAACTTACTCCATTTCCCTAAGTTGTGACTCATACATGTTTAACTTTTGTATTAGCATTCTATTTTCTAGTTCCAATTCTTCAGCTTTGTTGTATTGTGCACCAAGCCTGCAATGAACCTTAGCACTATGCTCGAGTTCCAGTTCATATTGATGTTTCAGCTCCATCGTCTTCATTTGCTCCCGACGGATCATTTTCTCATACGATGAAGCTGTTAAATGATTACTACATTCCAAAATTCATTATTAATTATAACACAAAAGTACCTTTTACAGAAAATTCTCGTTTGTGCAATGCTAGTTCAGCTTCTAGTTGAGCAATCTGTTCTGCATACATACTTGCATCTGGAACCAGTGCAATTGTTGTGTCACCTACTGTAAGCATATTTCTCCCAAAAGAGTTTTTCTCATAAATTGGTTGACCATTATTGACATCTTGCTGCAAAAAAAATTGAATAAGGAAAAATTGAATTGCATTTTAGCAAATAAATTGTATGTGTACTGTACCTTATTCAAATCTACAATGATTTCTTCTTCTACTTTAAGTTCGGATGTCTCTGAACATATAGGCAGATATTCAATGTTTTTTCCATCACAGTTATCAATCTCAGTAAATTTATCATTCATTGTGACTAAAAATAATTGAAAATTTTCACTTTGGTTTCATTTCAGAAAAGTCTAACGGAGCTAATAGAAGTTCTGCCCATCTTACCTTCCTCAGGGGTGATAAAGCTTTCCTTATCTGCATATTCTAAAACACACTGAATCTCTTTTTCCCTCTGAGCTAATTTCTTTGCTTCATCTTCTTTTGCAATAAAATGTTTCACCTCGGTTTTGAACTTCTGAACTAAGTTTTCCACATCAAGTCTATGCTTTTCTTTTAATTTCTTTAAGTTGTCTTTGCATTTGTTTTTATATTTCTTACAACTTAATGTCATATCTGAGTTGAGTTTTTCTATTAGAGTATTCTTTTCTAAAACTGATTTTGAAAGTTGAGTCATTAACATCTCTTTTTCATCTTTAAACAGGTCTTCTTTTTGAGATATTAACAATTCAAATTTGGATTTCATCGCATCTAATTCTTCTTTGTGCAATTGCTCTAGAATAGTTTTATCCTCAGTTTGTTTTTCTTTTTCCTTTGCTAGATTTTCTTTTAAACTCAGCATTTCTTCCTCGTGTAAAGTTTGTAATTTAGCTAGATTTTCAGCATGTGTTTTTTTAAGTGTATTCATATCTCTTTCATAAGTATCTTTTAGCATTTTCAAATTATTAAGATACTGTTTTTGTGATTGTTCCTTCTCAGTGTTGTGTTCAGTTTGTAATGCTTTAAGTATAGCTTCATAGTGGTTCTTAACATTTTTAAATAAAATTTCTTTTTCCTCATCGGGGAGTTCTTCTTTTATGTTGACTTGAAGTTCGACGGTTTGGCTCTCTTTCTGTGGAATATCAAATAACGTGGTAATACGTTCCTTTAACTTAGAAATTGTGGTAGAGAGGGTCTGATTTTCTGCCCTGAGAACATCAATCTCTGTGTTCAGATGATCTCTCTGAGCTACAGTCTTCAGGTAGTATTCATTTGTCATCGTACCTTTTGAACTTTTGTTTTTATCAAACAAATGCTTGTACTTTGCTAACTTTTTCATAAGGCTTACTATGATCTTTTCCATTTTTCTTTTGTTTTGCACTGTTAAGCCGATATTGTTTTCCTGGGCTTTAAGACTTGATTCCAACTGGGATATTTTGACTTTAAGACCACCAATTTCCTCTATCAAGTCAGTATTGTTCCTCTTTAAGCAGTTGTTTTCAGAAGACAAAAGATCTGAAATCACTTGTAATTCTTCGATAAGTTTTTCAGAAAGCCCCAAGCGATTTCTTAGACCATGAATAATTTTCTTGACCTTCTTCATGTTGCTATTCATTTGTAATATCTTTGCTCTCATGTCATTCCTTTGCCTATGATTAATTTTAAGAAAATGTTTCAATCTCTTCTTGGAAAGCTGTTCTTTAGTTAAACGATCTTTTATTTCTAATTGAGCAGTTAATTCTTGTTTGTAACGATTTATTATCATTGTTAGCTGTATGCCAACTTGATTAGACTGATCGTTTTCAGAACTATTCAATCCATTACATTCAACAGACTTAGTTAGATCCAAATTTTTAACTAAATCATTCAGAACTAATTCGGTTTTAGCAAGTTTACTATCAACTGCATCGATGTAATCATTTTTTTCAGAAAGTTGTTGAAGTAAACATTTTACTTCTTCTCTTTGCTGGTCTGTGTTCGCTTTCTCTTGTTCCAAGTGTTTAGTTAAGTTTTCTATTTCAATCTTCAAATTGTTTATTTCCACGATTTCATTAGTACTGTATTCTCCGTTTTCCAAAATGGTACATACCAAATCCAAATTATTTTGTTTGTATTCCAAGCAAGACTGAAGAACCTGTACATACGTGTCATATTCATTAATTGTTGATTTGAGTACGTTTTCCACTTGTTCATCGGATGCTTCTCTCGTTTTCATATCTAATTCCAATTGAATTAGGGCATCTTGCAAAAGTTCATCAGAAGTTTTAAGCTTTTCATTTAGCATGATTATATTATCACATAACTGATTATTATTACTTGTCAGTTGGATGACCATAGCATTTTTCTTTTCGAGAGCTTCTGAAGTTTCATTAATTTTTTTCTCAAGGGTTTCTGCAACATTCTTTTGCTCTTCATTACTTAAAGTGAGAGATTGGTTTATTTCTGTCATTTTATCAAGTTCTTTTTGAGCTTCATCATATTTTATAACATACTCATCAGGATAATTGGTCTGTGACAATGTACTAATTTGATTTATTTCGACCTGAGTTGAATTATCCTCTTTCAAAAATTCTGTTTGAATGATCGAATTTGAAAATTCAGTTATCATTGATATATCACAAGTCCCCCACATATCTTTTTTTAAATTGTTAATAATGTTTTTTATTGTTAGTAGGGTGTCCTTCATTTTCTCAGGGTCTCCTTTTCCTATCGACTGCCTGGAAGAATCAAGAACCGTGTTTATTTGTGAAAAGTAAACCATAGTTTTTGGATTCTGTGGGAATAATTTGATCTTTTCTAATTCCTTTTCTTTTTCTTCCAATTCTTTCTGTAGTTTTTCTACCATTTCCACCATTCTATTTGAGCCAGTAAGCACATTCATGAACTGTTTCTTGTATACTTGAATATTTTCACTCAAATCTGCGTTTGTAACACGAAACTGTTCTCTTAAAGCTTCGAGTTCAACAACAAGCCTCTCAGTCATCGCCAGCTTTGATTCTAGATCAGTCACTTTTATCGTTTTGAAATTTACTTGGCACTGTAAATCTTCAATGTATTTTGTCATCAATTGCTAAAATAATAAATATACTGAATAACTGAGGTTTTAGAAAATCAATTTTTTTTTTCAATTTACCTGTTTACGTTCAAAATCAGAAGTCACTCTTGCCAAGTTACGATTTAGTTCTTCTATGCGAATTTCTTGAATCCTAATGCTTTCACAGAGTTGAGAAATCTTCTTTTCCTTGTTTTGTAATTTTTCTTTTAACACATTTTTCTCACAAATTGCTGTGGAAATATCTTGAGCCCTAGTTTTCCAATTGATCAGTTCTTCTTTTAGCTTGTTGAATTGAAGGGTGAGCTTAGATTTGTCTTCATTCAGGGTTACAAGAGTTCGATTCAAAGAAGTGTGCTCAGTTTTGAGCGTTTCATGAGCTTGTCTCAAGTCAGCATACTAAAAAGAATTTTTTTTAAAATTAATTTTCACAAACTACTTGAATTAATTATATCACAGTAACAGTCCTCACCTTTGCCTTCATTTCATGAAATATATCTAATTCTCTGTTTAAATGTAATATTTCATCCTCAGCTTTTAATAGCTGAGCCTTGACATCTGTACCCACTTCAGAACGTAAATTCAAATTTTCTGTTTTTAAGGATTCCAAATCTAGCATTTGCTCTTGCAAATCTTTCACCAAAGCTCTTAGATTGTTCAGTTCCACAGTACATTTTGAATTATTATTTTGCAAATTTACCTATGAAAGAAATATATTTTATAGTGTGAGTTTGTGTGTAAGTTTGTATACTATGGATCAGTAATTTTAAAATGTTTTATTTCATTAAATTCACTAGTGGATCGAGGTCACAATAGCTCAAGTGGTAGAGCAGCGGCGTATCTAGGGTTCGAATCCCGCTTGTGCCATTGACTTTTTTATCTCGACTAAAAACCTTAATTAATTGTTTTATTTCATTTATTTAAACTCTCATCTCATTTTTTCTATATTAATCTATATTTTCTTCCAATTTGCAAATAATCGATATAACTTAAATAAATGGTGTTTTATTAATTTTCCAAATCCTTCATTATTTTCTGCATTAAAAAAGTTATTACATTTGAATTTTCCTAATAAAAGCTTCACGTTATTTCTAAATTAAACTGAATGGTACAAAAAATATAACACATATGTTTCTCTGGTTAAAAAGAAAAATCAAAAGTATCTTTTCATAACAATCCTAGAGTTTTCCTTCCCACGCAAAATCAGATTCTCTCAAAGATTAAATTGAACTTTGTAAAAAATAAAATTCTAAAAAGGTGGCACATAATGTATCAGATTTTGTCTCACATTTGCTGTTTTTAGTTCCTCAATTTTTTCATCAGCATCGTTTAATTTAGATTTAAGATTTTCAACATCTCCATCAAGAACCTAAATGAGAAAAATGGTAATTAGACCAATTTCTGATAATCTTTTTATTGTGTGATATTATGCATACCAAGTTTTCAACTGAGCGTACTTTTCGTTTTGATAGTGTCTTTGCATTGATACGACAGCCTGCTATGCTTGCATCTTCGGTGCTCGAGCTTGACTGGAAAAAAAATCCAAAGTGTAAAGGCTATTCCTGCTAACGCGTTCGATTAATCAAATCTCAAATTCGCTCACCGATACATAATTAAATGTTTCCAAGAAATATTCTCTGCACTTTCTCGGATCCATACTCCAAGCCCTGGGATCAGTGCACGAGGAGACATTCTTCAATCGTCCGAGGCTCTTTTTACCTGAACATCGCCTTTTTCGTTGGGAAATTTTCTCATGGAATGTTAGGAAAGACATTTTATGCTAACAATTGTTTTTGTTTATCCTTACTATTGATTAAATTTGTTTAGCCCTAAAAAAATGTTCCCCACTACTTTAACAAAACAAAAAATTAAACGATTGTAACCAACATATGGGTAGTATGACAGATGTGATCAATAAATTCTATTCAAAAAATTGTTATTTAAGTAAAATGTTTTTCATATAAATGCATGTTTTATTTTTTGAATAAAAAAATTTAAATAAAATCATTACATCTATTAGCAATAATTATAATAATTTCCTTTGGAAACAACATAATATCACAACTACAGCTTAACAGTCATCATTGACATGGCACTCATCACAGTAAGTTAAAGGTCCTGGGTTCGAATTCGGTGGCCCTGCATTCAAACCAAACAGGCTTGGGGCTTTTTTTCAAAAACACAACACCTTGGGGGTTGATATGACTTTTGTTGTTGTGAACCCCGGGCTGAAGAAAAAAAAGCTTAACTTCAAAGGGATCAACACAAAAATTAGATTTTGCAAAAATATTCTATTTATTCTTAACTCCTACTATTTATTTCTCATTTTAACATCTAGTAAAAAATTTAAAAATAGTATAAATATATCAAGATTGTATAATTATATTTAATTGCACATAAATTAATTGTATTTTTTTAACTGGCCATTTGAACTTATGTTAAACATGTGTTATGTTTATACCATTGATTGTTGTATGTTTAATTTTTACAATGCTTTTTATTATTAGATCAAAATAAATTCTATGCCAAGAGGATAAAAAGAAAACAATAAAGGTTGAAAGAATAATTTAAGAAGAACATGAGAAAAGCAGCACATTGGCCACACACATTTCAATCGTATTTACTAAGGTATCTAGCAAAGATGAAAGTTTGAAAACCTACAAACATATCAATTTGCAGAGGAATAATTCAGCTATTGTATGTTAGAAGAATATAAAATTAAATTGTTTATTTTTTTTAATATTTATGAAATTTAATAGATTTTTGTGAGTCTGGTCGATCACCACTTGAGGTTGGCATTTCGTTCTCATATCGCTTTGCATTTCCTTCATTTCTCATAACTCTTATTAGTTCGTGTTTGCACACTTTCACTAGTTTATCTAAATCAGCTTTGTGCTTATCTTTGAGCCGCTTGACATTTATCCTGCACTTATTTCTCAAATTTTGGAAATTGAGTGCCATTTCAGAACTGATATGATCCAGCTGGGAATCTTTTTCTAATATTATTTTCACCAGTTTTATTTTTAACATCTCATTTTCAGTGGTGAACATTTCTTCTTTTTGTTTTAAAAGCATTTCATATTTGTTTTTCAAAGATGTTAATTCTTGTTGATATTCTGCATCTTTATCAGCTATTTCCTTCTTTAATTTTTCCTGTTTGAGCAAATTTTCCTCCTTTATGGAATCAACTTCTTTTTCATGAAAGGACTGCAATTTTAAGAGTTTTTCTGCATGACTCCTTTTTGAAGACAACTTTTCCTTCTCATAATTTTCTTGTAACATTTTTAAATTAAGAGAATATTGTTTTTGAGCTTGTTCTCTTTTGCTGTTATGTTCTGAACACAAAGTTTCAATGATAGTTTCATAATGTGTCTTCATCTTATCGACATCCTCCTTACCTTCAATCATATCACCTTCAGAATTTACTTGAATATCTACATTTTTGTTTTCGGTTTTATTGAAAATAGTTGATTTCAAATCATTTATCACCATTAACAGAGACATATTTTCTGTTTTAAGAATTTCAACTTGTTTGTTGAGTTGATATTCAATTTCTGTCTGGGTTTCATCATCAGTAAACTCTTTGTCCTTGTTGTTTTTTACAATCTTTTTATATTTTGTCAATTTCCTCATTAGATCCATAACCATACTCTCCAGTTTACTTTTAATTTCAAGCAATTGATTTTTACTATTTTCTTCTATCGCTAAATTCTCCTCTAAATTTTGAATTTCCTCTTTCAATTGGTCATTTTCTTCAGTTAAATTTGTATTTTCATCCCTTATACGGTTATTCTCATTGTTCAAAAGCTCTGTTATTGTTTGGAGTTCTAATATTAATTTTTCTGACCTGCCCATCCTTTTTTTGAGAGCGTGAATTATATTCCTCACTCGTTTCGTGTTGGAATACATTTGAAATACTTTCTGCTGCAATCTAGTTTTTTGCAAGTTACTAAATTTTATTTGTTTATGTAACCATTCCTTTTTACAGTTTTGTTTTATATTTGGCTTTTTCACTTCTACTTGGGTGACAAATTTTTCCCTGTACTGATTTAGAAGCATTGTCAACGTTAAAATGATTTCTTTTTTGGTAGAATTAATGTTGGATGGACTATTTTCAAGTAGTTCAAGTTCCTTTGTACAATTAGTGCGAATTTCAGAAATTAAATTATCCACCATTTTGTCTGTCATGGAAAGCTTTTCTTCTATATCAGATATATATTTTGATTTATCATTGAGTTTTGAAATTAATGTATCAACCTCACCCTTTAATTCATTCGCTATTGACTTTTCTGATTCTAATTTCAATGTTAGCTCGCTAATTGTCTGCTTTAATTGGTCAATATCTAATCCTACTTCGTCCTTCACTCTTGAATTTTGTTCACTGTCTAATAGCTTATTTAAATTTTGCTGTTTACTTTCAAGACATGTTTCCAAGACGCATATATAAGTTTCATACTCGTTAACAGTAGATACTAAAAGATTTTCAAATTGCTCTTGGGATAAAGTCCTTATTTCAGAATCACATTCTAGCTGCATCAACGCTTCATGCAAAAATTCATCAGAACTCTTTAATTTGTCATTTAAAGTCATTATATGATCGTATAATTGTGAGTTGCTGTTTTTCAATGCCAAAATAACAGCATCTCTTTCTGCCAACTTTTCTTGACTCGATCCAATCTGTTTTTGCAACGTGCCTGAAACTTCTGTCTGCATCACATTTATTTTAACAAGAGAAAGGTTCTTTTCTGACAGTGTTTCTATATCTTTTAGTGCCTGATTGTATCTTGCAAGATGGTCGTCCCAGTAAACAGTCTGTGATGATGTACAGTTAACGACGGCCTCCCTTTCGCAAGTGATATCTTGTTTTAACAACATTGTTTGTGAAGTGGAATCTGTCAACTCAATAACTAAAGAAGAAGAGTCCATAGTCACCCACAAATCTCTCTTTAAACAATTCACGATAGATTTAATCGCTAAGAAGATGTCTCTCAGATTAACAGAATCACCTATTCCAGCAGTGAGTTTTGGTGAATTAAGCAGATGATGCAACGCTTTAAAATAAAACTTGGATTTTGTCGTGTGAGGAAACAGCTTCACTTTCTCCAGTTCTTTGTTCTTTTCATCGAGCTCTTTCTTCAGACTCTCAACAGTCTCTATCAAGTGGTTGGAACTTTCTAGCATATTCAAGAACTGATTCCTGAAGACAGCTATATTTTCATTCAAGTCTGAGTTCGTACAACGGAACTGTTCTCGGAGGGATTCAAGCTCGGTGACAGCAAGTTTGGTCATTGCTAATTGGGATTCAAGATCAGTAATCTGAGATGTTTTTTCCATAAGTTCGTTCTGCAGACTTTCAACCTGTTTCCTCAGCATATTCTAAAAGAAAAATAAACAGATAATAAACACAATCATTTTTAAATGCTAATTTTTTTTTTTTTTAAGTTGTATTATAAAAATAAAATTATAAAAAGGAACATCTTTAAAATAGATGTAACGACAATACATAAAAATTACATATTTTACCTCTTTCCATTCCATTTCATCATTTATGCTCTCCAATTGTTCATTGAGTTGTTGAATGCATATCTCCTGAGTGGCTACACTTTCGCACAAGTTGGCAATTTGTTCATCTTTTTGCTGTAGTTTCTCTCTCAACTGATTTTTATCGCTTATTATTGATAGTATGTCCGTACCCTTTGATTTCCATTGGTCTAAGCTTTCTTTTTGTAAATTGCACTGTATCGCAAGCTTTGCCTTTTCTTCTTTAATCATGGATAACGTACGGTTGACAACGCTGTGCTCAGTTTTAAGCTGATCATGAGCGTACCTCAATTCTTCATACTACCAACAGCCAAAATTAATTCAACAAATATTCTTCACTGTGCGAATAAAATATTTACCCTTTCTTTTATGCCTTGAAATACATTGAGCTCTTGTGATAATTGGGACATTTCATTTTCTGCTTTGAGAAACTGTGTTTTAAAATCACTGCCCCTTTCAGATCGCAAGTTTGAATTTTCTACTTTTAACGTTTCTAAATGGTTTATCTGCTCTTGTAAATCCTTTAGCAAATGCCTTAGATTTGCTACCTCATCGGTGTACTCCTGATTTTTTTTCCATAATTTTCTCTACAAAAAAAAATCATTGCAATACATGTACACCAATATTATTTACCAATATTACATTAGTTGTTGTAAGCTCTTCAATTTTATTATCAGCTCCCATCAATAAATATTTTAGTTGGTTAACACATTGTTCTTGAAACTAGACACAACAAACATACTATTTACTCAAAAAATAACCTGAATTTCATTTTAATGCTAGCAGATTCATAGACAATCTCAAACTTTGGTATATGTATCAGAAGTTAAGATTTTATATAAAGATTATCCCATCCTTTTTGCTCAATCAATTAATGAAAATATATTAATACTACAGTAGTAAAATAGAAGAGTACCAAATTTCCAGTAGATTGAGTTTTTCTTGTTTTGACAATAAAATTATCTATGGGTTTGTCAATACGTGTATCTTCATCGCTCGAGCTTGGCTGCAAAATTTTCAACAGTAAGCAACGTTATCTTTAGTAAGACATTTTTATTGATTTCACCGAAATGTTAAAACTCTCCATGAAGTATTCCCTTTGTTTTTTTGGGTCCAAACTGCACGCCCTGGTATCTGTGCAAGATGAAGCATTTTTCAGTCTCCCGGTGCTTCGATATCTAGAGGAAACTTTTTCTTTTTTCTCTCTGAATAAATTTACATGCATGGAAATGAAAGACATTGCTACTTCAAATTAAACCTTTTTTTGCCAATTTTCTGTTAAGTCCAAATAAAATTCCTAAAAATATAACTTTGAATTTTAAAATGTAACATGTGACCAAAATATCCAGATGAACATCATCGGTATAAATGAGTTTTAATTTTCTTATATGATACTACAAGATAAAAAAAATCAAACAATTGTATTTTGTTGTTTAATTCAAACTATGTGTATTTTTATCCTTATATTAATTACATGCTTATTTTATTGTAAACCAAAAATAAGATCAAAAATTCTGAGCTTTAATAAAAATTATTTAATTAAGATAGTTTGAAAAAAAAATCAACAAAAAACAAATATAAATTTAACTAAAAATTAATTGCTTGGTTTTGCTCTTAATAAAACATTGAAGATTCTTCAAAACAAAATTCTCAATCTCACAAAAATTAACTAGTGTGAGATCGGAAATTAAATTAAATTATTTCTAAAGATAAATGACAATAATTAACATCTCAATTAGAAAATTAGGTTCTAATAATAACAATAATTTGTTTTAATTAGGTTTCATATAATTTCATTTTTCTTTAATTTAATTGTGCATAATCATTTTCAGCTAAAGGTTGAACCGTTAGATTGATAGAATTGATCATGTTGGCCTATTCTCACTGGCTTTGTAAACACATAACAAATGCGAAAAGCAAAAATTAGAGAAAAATAAGCTAATTTATTCTATCTTTAACATGCTTTGGAAAAGTATTGTTAGGTAAGGTACTTATCAGGTCGTAAATATTATATATATAGATATATTATTAGGTATTAATAGGTCTATTTGAAAAAAATTCTTGATTTAGGATGGATAGTAATCAGTAGGGAGTAGATTTTTATGTTTACTTTTTTAAATCGAAACAGCTTTTCTAAGTTTTTAGCCATCTCAGCTCCAAACATCCTTAAAAGTGAAAAGCAGGCAAAAAAACTTTTTTTAAACACCAAGACACACAAAAATCTTTAAAGAAACTTGTATAAATGTGTCTCTCTTCAGCTTACAATATGAGGCAACGGAATATTACTATGAGAATTTCTACAAAATAAAGGATTTTATATGAAAACTTTGACATTGATTCTATTCCGTCCATTGAAAAGGTAAAGAATCTAATGGAAAACATCTACACTCATTCAAAGTTTGGCACTCAAAAAAATAAATTAAATTAAATTAAATACAATCTCAAAATATGTCAGTTATTGAGTGTATTGGTGTAGTTGAATCAACTATTAAGAAATTATATACAGCTGGAGGAGAATTTGGCAATAAAATAAGAAAGAAAATGGAAAATCTGCTGCTTACTAATCCTAAATTCAAAGAGCTAAAGAACATATCTGGCCTCTTGCATGGTAATCAAAGAGAAACTTTCAACTTTCATTTAAACCCAAATGAAATTTCAAGTTTTAAATTTGCTCCAATAACCTGGTAGATGTAATGCTCATTTAGCAGATATTAATACATTTTAAGACCTGAAAATTAAAATACCATGTCACATCCAATAATTTTAAATAATGAAATTAGTTTAAATTTGGTTTTATTTATTTTAAAATTGTTCTATTAAACAAACCAACATTATATTGTTTTTGGTTTTTGAATATTTTCTTGTTTTATATTTTATATTTTACAAACAATAAATACATATTTTTCCAAAATAAATAAAATATTTATGTACATATTTTTTTTAGTACATAAACATCCGCTCCTTTGTGATCAGTCAACTATGATGTATTTATCAATTACCAAGCTTTCCATCTGTATTTCTGCACCTTCAGGGCAATACTGAATAAGAAAAAACACAACTTTTCAGTATTGTGATTTTAAAGTTTAAATCTTTCATACAAATTCTATTTTTGCATTAACATTCTTTCATCAAATGCAATTTGGTTACCCTAGTAAATAGATTTTTTAATTATTTTAATTATATCTTGACTTTGTGGTACTAATCACATTGTGCACTGGCACTTATCTAGTTTTTAACTCGTTTAGGGGATTTGGCGATTATCATACCACCACATGCATTCATAAATTAGGGATAAGCCGAGTTCATAACAATTATATTATACAGATGATATCTTCACTTATTCACTTGTTATCAATGAAACAAATGCTAATTACTGATTACTGCTTTATATAAGCTCAAACCTTTCTTTTAGTCATGTTTTGAATATATTTTTTAACATCAGATGTAGTGGATAAGTCCAGAGGTTGGGACATCCTGGGTTTGGTCGTCTTGTCCGCCAAACCAATGCTAATACAAGTAGGTAAAAAAAAATTATTTTTTCACATTTAGACAAGTATTCATTAGGAAAATACGATATATTCTATTTCTGTGTATGAGTTATTTGAGTCATAAAAAGATGAGCAGAATTATAAAAATGTTTGCAACCGTGTGCAGAATTGAGTTTATATAAATCAATAATGAGTAATCACTGACTGATGATTGTTTCTGTTGCAATTTATATATCAACATCTTGTAAGTCCATTTAAAGAAAAATAGTTATATATAACATTTATATTATAATAGAAATAAATTATTCTGTTATTTTGTATATGTGCAGCTTAGGTATGTCAAATATAGGCCGAAAGCTTGGCAACTGACAAATATAATAGCTGATAAACCACAACCCATTATCACTAAATTCACAACCTTAATGTAAAAATTTGCTTATCAGTAACTTTATAAAGTTTAGACTTTATAAAAGTTCTAGATAATTTTTTTAAAATTTCTTATCTCAAATATGCAAATTTTCAGGATTTAATGACCAAGATTGGATTTAAAACAACTTTAATTGCACTAAAAACATATATACATTTCTCTTACAAATACAAATAATAATTAAAAAAAACTAATTGTCGTTTATTTCCTTTGTATTGCTGGCAGTTTGGAGGTCAAAGATTTTGTAGAAGCCCTCAGTGTTGGTTATTTCACCAAACTTCATGAGTTTCAAAGGTTTAACAGAGGTGGTCAAAAACACTCTCTGATAAAGCATATCTGTGAAATATCTCGGCGAGTGAGACAAAGGCAGAATCTCATCAGGAGGAAGGCAGATGTTTTTCCGTCTGCCCCAAAAATCTACGTAAGAGAGTTTGACCTCCTGGCCGTCATCAGATATGTATATAAAGCCGATAGTTCTTGTAAAAAACTGCCCAATCGCTGCAGTGCCCAACATCGATAGACCACCTTTAAATCACAACATCGTCAGAAGAAAAATAAAATTTCAGTACATAATGCGAACGCAAATACTGACAAAGTGTTGCCACTGAAACGGGAAGATCTCCACTGCAGTAATCGGTGAGAAAAAAACCATAACTCACGGGCACCGTCGTACATGTGATATAGAGTTGAATTTTCTTCAACCTATTTACCAACGATCCTATCAATATTGGAGTAAACCTGTGGAATAAACAAATATAATGATGTCATAAGATAAAGCAATATAACATTGTTACAAGTTGATCATTGGTTTCTTTTGTTCTGTGAAACCTGTCAGAACAAAATAAATCTTGCAAACTGATTAAATTTACCTGTAAATTACATTGAACCCTTTTGTTTCTGAAATTTTCTCATTGTTTTTCACTTCCTGTAATGTTCCGTTAGAAAGTGATCTCCGGACGGTGTTGATAAGATGTCTCGATATTGTTCGCTGAAACATTCTCTGGCCAAGAACTATAAGAGAAATGAAAAAAATTATTAGTTTGTGGAATTAATCGGTTTAAAGTATAAAAAACTAAACAGAAGATAAGCACACCATGTAGAGATTGGTTCAGACTTTTTTGTTCATAACATGACAATTACCTTAGCTGTTATCGTTAATGTTTTGGTTATTGATAAGGATCAGAATGGGGCCTTCCTGTGTGACCAAGGATTTCAATTTAAATGATTAAAAAACCTATTTACCGCAGTCTAAAAAGGAGAGCGTGTTCAATGGGTTTCACGCGACTTGTCTTCCCGAACGGATTTCTTAGAAAATCACCCTTTCTCAAAACGTACGAGAATTGAATTTAATTTTGTCCAACTGCTTATTGTACAAGGTACTGCTTAAAGTGTCTCAAGATTTTACGCTATGTCTGAAGACGGATTCATCGGAAAACTGGACGGGCACAGAGGTGTGACTGTCTCGTCGAAAACCGAATGTTGCCAAAATTTGGAACAGTTTGCCAAGAAGCTGGAAGGTGATAAGTTTTGTCTCAACTCTTTACGGTTGATGGAGTGACCAGTGGTGTATGCCTCTTAGGTCATAAATGGGTAAAGTGCCTTTTAGTTTAGATATATTTAAGGCCAGGTGCACACATCCAACCGTCAGATCTGATAGTCTGAAGCGCATATCTGAAAATCAAAATATCTGTCGCACGATTAAATCATACTCAAATGGTGTGTAGTTGGAACAGGCATGTTGGATGAAATTCAATAATTGTTCTAGCCAATCAGATCTGACAGTACCAAATTTGTACCCGTCAATTTTTCTACTAGATTCAGCAATTGTTTCAGACAATCAGATTTAATATAATGAAATTTATAGATGGAGATCTAGCTGCTGGATTCAAAAATTAATCTTCGTCATCAGGTCTGATGGTGTAATGTGCCACTGGTCTTTTGGCAACTGAATTTATCAATCGTTTCGATCAGACCTGATAGAAGGAAATTTGTAACTAGTCATCACAATGCCATATCCAACATACAATTTAAAAAATCAAAGCTAATATAAAGAAATTTATAGCTTGTCATCTAGGTTCAAAAATTTCTAGCCTGGGATGTTGGTGGCCGCAACAGTAAAGGCATTGACACAGTGCTCATCATTGTAAGGTAAATGCTTGTTGTGCGATCAACCAGCCTTCATATGTTGATTGGGATTCGGGTTGTGGTCTTCAAACATACAATGTTATTACATCAACGCCCAAGCTTTCGACAAGTTTTATTGCCTTCTTCAGGGGATCTACAGAGACATAGGGACATAATCATTTAGATAGTTATAAATTGTATAAATAGTTATAAAATATCAGTTTTTTTGTTACTTACAGATACAAAGTCAAAACTTAAACACATTGCACATTACACGATACGTATATATACAAACTATATACATATATAATAAATAAATAAATAAAAACCTCTTCTTAACAGCCTCTTACATATATAGGCTTTTTTTAAACCAGTAACCTATAAACTATTTATGTACCAAAAGAATATTAATTGTTAAGTAATTGTTACTGGTTTAAAAAATGCCTATATATGTAAGAGGCTGTTAAGAAGAGGTTTTTATTTATTATATATGTATATAGTTTGTATATATACATATCGTGTAATGTGCAATGTGTTTAAGTTTTGACTTTGTATCTGTAAGTAACAAAAAAACTGATATTTTATAACTATTTATACAATTTATAACTATCTAAATGATTATGTCCCTATGTCTCTGTAGATCCCCTGAAGAAGGCAATAAAACTTGTCGAAAGCTTGGGTGTTGATATAATAACATTGTATGTTTGTAGACCCCTACCCGAATCCCAATCAACATTGTAAGGTAAAGGTCCCAGGTTTGATACCAGTGGTCTTGCATTCGAACCCAACATAATTACAAATGGGCTTTTTTTTTTCCAAAAACACTGGCACCCCAAGGGTTCATATAACCTCGTAGTTGAAATACCCACATAAAAAAATTGTTCTAGGCAATCAGATGTGACAGCACAAAATTTGCGGTTGTCCATTTCTCTACTAGATTCAGCAATTGTTTCAGATAATCAGATTTAATATAAAGAAATTTACAGTTGGAGATCTGGCTGCTGGGTCCAAAAATTGATCAAGATAATCAGGTCTGATGGTATAATGTGCTGCTGGTCTTCTGGTTACTGGATTTTGCAATCGTTTCAATCAGACTTGATAGAATGACATATGTAGCTGGTTATCAGACTGCTAGATCCAACACACCGTTTAAACAACCAAAGCTAATATAAAGAAATATATAGCTTTTTATCTGGGTCCAAAAATTATTCTAACAGGGGGTGTAGGTGCCTGCAACAGTTTAAGCATTGACACGATGCTCATTACCGTAAAGTAAAGGTTCCAAGTTCAAAACCAGCGGCCCTGCATTCGACCTGACATAATTACAAATGGGCTTTTATTTTTTCATTTTTTTTTTTTTTTTCAAAAACACTGGCACCCTGAGGGTTCATATAACCTCGTAGTTGAAATACCCTCATAAAAAATTGTACTAGTCAATCAGATGTGACATCCATTTCTCTAATAAATTCAGCAATCTTTTAGACAATCATATTTAATATTAAAAAATTTACAGTTCGAGATCTGGTTACTGGTATAATGTGCTACTGGTCTTCTGGCTACTGGATTTAGCAATGGTTTCAAATAATCAGACCTGATAGAAGGAAATTTGTGGTGGTCATCAGACTGTCCGATACAACAAACAGTTTAAACAATCAAAGCCGTAAAGAAATTTATAGCCTGTCATCCAGGATCAAAAATTGTTCTAACCAGGCAGGTATGATAAGAATGTGCTTCTTTAGCTACTGGGTTCAACAGTTCAGATCTGATAGAAGGAAATTTGTAGATTATATTAGATTATGTAGGAGATGGCCTCATTACGGTATATGCACACCGCAACCAGTATTGGTCTATTGTGCATCTCCATTCTTTTTATCTACAGCTCCTCGTTAAGCTAAGAGCTTTTTACCATACCACAAAGCTTGTTCAATGGCTCCCTTGTGTAACATTCAGGCCTTGGCTTTTCCTCTACCAGGATAAGGAATCTTAGCCTGCATAAGCCTTGGCACAACAGAAGACATGTTCCACTCTTTCTTCTTCTTGGCAATATCTGCACAGGCTTGTTTCTGCCACTCCGAGTCTATACGTATGCCTACAGTCTCCAGTGGGACATCAAACTGCCAGATCCAACAAACTGTTTAATCAACCAAAGCTAACAAAGAAATTTACAGCTTATCATCTGGATGCTTGGTCCAAAAATTGATCTAGCCAGTCAGGTTTGATAGTAGAATGTGCTGCTGGTCTTCTGATTACTAACTAGATTTCCTATCATTTCAGACAATCAGATCTGATAGAAGGAAATTTTTGATTGACTGTCTGACTACTAAAATGCTTCAGATGATATCCCATATTTTTAAAAAACTAGTGCCAGATTAAACCATTTTTTAGGCAGTATACTTTATATGGAAATTTGCCTGAGAATAAAAAAATGTTTAGTAGCAGCATATTTGTTCCTTTCACTCTTGTTGATCACAAACGGATTATGCAGGGCCGCTGAATTCGAACCCAGGATCTTTATCTTACAGTCATGAACGCCGTGTCAACGACTAAACTGTTGCAGCCACCTAATTTCATTATTTATTCAAAATAAAACTCCATTAATTGCTTATTATTTTCAAAAATAGCTGTTTTTTTATCAAAGCATTTTCAAACAATCAGCACTGATTTGGTCAAAAAACAATCCATATATTAATTATAAACAAATAATCCTGAGTTTGTACTAAAATCATTTTTATTGGGTTACAGTATTGTTGCAAAAATATTGAAAAAATAATTAACTATCTCAATTCAAATTGGTACACGCATTTAAAAAACTACATCAACACTGAAACTTTGAACTATAAAATTATTTTATTTATCTGTATATTTCCTGAACAAATAAAACCAAGATGATAATGAATGCGTTAATCAGTATTATCAGGAAAAAACAGATAATAATAACTATAATCTCATTAAAGTTGATTAATCTTTTGGAACAGAATTTTTAACTACCCTATCTACGATATTGACGGATATATTTATTAATGGCACAAAACAGGCACAAATAAAATATGCAATAGAAAATTGCAAAATGTTCATTTTAAAATTGACCTAGTTGTAAGTACCTATAAATGGAAGAAATTGATGCTAATCCTAAAAATGATCTTACTTAGATAATTAAATTACATGACCTTAGAATACCGATTTTAAATAGTCTAATGTGATTTCAGTTTCTTTGAAAAAATGGACAAATGAAAAATTGAGAAGTGTTTGGTTTGAAGTTCACCTCTCACAGGCCGATTGGATTTCAGTTCTTGCGAAAGTATTTACCATACATCTTAAACAAATACTATTAAGTGTATCAACAGTAATGTAACAGTGTTTTCTCATTAATAATTTTTTGAAATTTACAGAATGGGTTCACAGTCCACCATGGTAAAGGTGATCTAGTGAACCTTGTTAAATGGCTGCCAAAAGATGAAAAAAATGTGATACCACCATTTGCTCATAATACGGTTGGTGCTGGTGCGATAGTGATAAATGACAAAGATGAAATTCTCACTGTTCAGGAAAAATACGCCGACTATACCCACTGGAAATTGCCTGGGGGTTATGTGGAGCCGTTGGAAGACATAGGCGATGCAGCTCAACGAGAGGTAGTATTATTATTATAAGTGTATTATAATTATATATGTATTATCATTATTATTATTATTATAACTTAATAATTAATTAAGGCTTTTAGTTGAGATAAAAAAGTCAATGGCACGAGCGGGATTCGAACCCACAATCTTCGGCTAGATACGCCGCTGCTCTACCACTTGAGCTATTGTGACCTCGATCCACTCGGACACCAACTTCCTATCTCAACCCCACCAAGATAGGAAGTTGGTGTCCGAGTGGATCGAGGTCTCAATAGCTCAAGTGGTAGAGCAGCGGCGTATCTAGCTGAAGATCGTGTGTTTGAATCCCGCTCGTGCCATTGACTTTTTTATCTCAACTAAAAGCCTTAATTAATTGTAATATATTAATTGGTCAAGTGGAGCACGAAATTAGTGAACTTAATCAATAATTTAAAATATATTGCACCTTTCAAATGTTCCAGGTATTAGAAGAAACAACCATTCAAACCGAGTTTATATCGGTTATTGCATTTAGACACTCTCTTCAAGGTAATTTCGGATGTTCAGATATTTACTTCATTGTTTGGCTGAAGCCTTTAACTCATGAGATTTCAAAAGAGGAAAGCGAAGTCAAAGATTGCAAATGGATGAATGTAAAGGATTTTATCACTTGAGATTTCAATAATTACTGGAATCAATTTGAATCAAATTACAGGTCCAAGAGTTCATAAACCACCCAAATGTTCACGAAAACAACAGATTATTTGTAAGGACTTTTCTTAACCACCAAAAATCGGGTCTCAGAATGACAAGGCAAAGGATGTTTCATCCAATATCAAAAAAACCACAGAGGGTTTATCTATTGACCAAAGTGGAAGATTCTTAACAACATATTATATTAAATATTAATTGTTTAAATATTGTTTTCTATTTGTTAGGAAATATATAATTTTATAGTAGCAATGTTTTTTAGTTTTTAACCCTTTTGGTGTGAATTTTGAATTTATTAGTATTTATAGAGTTAGCATCTAAATCATGCCAATTTCTCTATATGGCTAGGAACAAAACCATAAGATGCAAAATTTTATATTTATAACAACCTGTTTTATTTAATAGGATCCTTTGTATATTCAACAATGGAAAAGGGGGAAAAATTATAAATCTAAGCCTTATCCACAACACCCAACTGCTAATAGTTGGACCTAAAGTATCTAGGTAGATAGAAAGATAAAAGAGATAAGTAATTAAGATAATGTAGATATTCTGTTTAATATGCAGAAAATTAAACCTGAAAGTTAAATTATTTCTAAATCTAACTTGTAATTAAACAGGTTAAAAGGCTAGGTATCGTTAACAGAAAAATGGCGATCTATTCGGGCAGCCAGGTGGCACTGAGGGCAATTACCACATTGGTAGTAAAGTCCAGAGTCGTTTAGAATTCCATTAGGGCTCTGTCAGGCATTGGGGAAAGCCATAAAATTACCCTTTTCTGAGTACCAGGGCAGAGGAGCAACAAAGGGGTTGATAAAATGGGCAAGGGAATTCGATGAGGACACTTACGGTCTTAAACGGTTTTGTGGCTTAGACAATGTCGCAAAGCCAAAATGTGTTTGTGTCATCAAAGCCCACGAGTATAGAACTAAGCCCACAATATATTTAATTTGAAACCTACCATCAGCAATATTCTGGGATTATCATTTGGAACAGAATTTCTTCCCCACTGCTAGCTTACTGCCCAAATTTGATGTTTTTCACATATGTAATAATATCGATAAATGTGATGGATGTTATGTGCTTCTTAGTGATCCTAAATCGCTGTAGACTATCAAGGATGGTAGAGTGGTCACTCTCAGGACTTTGATCTGTAATTTCATATCATTATTTAGACTTGCACCCCAAAGGGTTGTCACACCCTGATGTGATCACCCTAGTGTCTATACATCAGGGAGATCACCCACACCGTTATGTGGCTAGGTCGCAAGTGTTCCCATTAAACCAGAAGCCCAGGAGATCGTCGCTTCCCAACCAACAGAACTAGGCTCCTGCAGATCATTTCAGTCCCAAACACATGCAAGCAATAATTTAGCCTAATACTAAATAAATTAGATAAGTGAGTCATACAAATAAATACATTCATGCATTTCACTCATTCTGCTTAGTAGGTGGAGTGCTGGTCTTCCATTGACTTACACTCTAAGTGATGAAAAACACTGGATGTACTTCACTTACAAACTGATCATATTAGTTATTTTGTATTTTATTTTTAAATTTGGATTTGTATAGGATCAAATCCGCGCATGTATGTACATACATAAAACATGTGCTGAGTTGAGCTTATTGGCATCTCATAGTCCACTGGCGATTCCAGCTTTTGCTATACATTCCTGACAGACTAGAGAATCACCCACCCCGGGTGTTGGCAATCCAGGGGGGGCAGACCTCAGTCGTATCCATCAAGTTACCGAGTACCAAGGTTGGCCTCATTGTGAGAACTGCTAGGTCAATTCAGTACTCAACGCATGCAATTCCAAACCCATTCACACTCACGTTCATTCTTAAATACATTCACTCCTAATTACATACCATTCATCAATTAGGGTAATGGAGTACTCGATAGTCCTCCATCACCCTTTACACTACTACACAACTAGCCTAATTGAGAGTCGATGGGGTACTCGATATTCCACCATCAACCATCTCACATCACACATCCGTGCTATTAATACATTCACTCTCAACACAAACTTGGTGTACACAACTATTATTATTAAATACTAAAGGAGGGAAAATTCAAAAGGTGCGGTTGAGATGGGAAGTTGGTGTCTGAGTGGATCGAGGTCACGATGTCTCTCAAGTGGTAGAGCAGCGGCGCATCAAGCCGAAGATCGTGGGTTCGAATCCCGCTCGTGCCATTGACTTTTTTATCTCAACTAAAAACCTTAATTAATTATAATTATTATATACAATAAAATAACTCTGTTTCCTGCAAGAATCAGAACCGAGGACCCAAGCACAATTCTCAAATCGGGTGACATTCCTGCACATTCTCTCTGTATGAAGACAAGGAATTTCACTCTTCATTTTGGTGGGACACATCGAGCAATTCTGCACTATGCATGCCGGACACAAATGCAGGCTTTGGCTCAAAAGTAAGTGTCCACGTGTCAACCTTGCATGGCCTATTCTTAATCAGGTGAGGATGACCCTCTCTTCTACGAGTCACATCCTCTGCAGGCCACCCATCGACAGTGCTTTTGATATGCGAGAGCTCCTCTGTCGATCTGGCTCATTGATACTGCCACCTTCTTTGAATCTTGTTTTTGCTTGCATTCTCAGCATCAGAGGGTCGGATCACAGTGGCTAAGTGGTCATTCTGTATTTTATTAGTCTGTTTATATGTATTTAACTTTTTTTTTTTTCTAATATTGTAATTTAAAATTTTCATTAACTTAAGGTATTTTTTAAGTTATAATAGCGAATATGAATCATGTAATTGACTGTCCGATCCTGGGGTTTTGTCCCTGTTTGGACTAATTCAATGGATAAATAAATATCAGATAATTCCTATAACATATATGAGACGGAGATTTACACTGTAGTCTGATGGAAGAATATCTCATGTAATAAGTCAGAAATTTCGTTCTTTTTTAATTAAGGTGATGATTGAAAATGTTTTTTAAACAAGTTTACAATAGAAGGACCATCACAGCAAATTGCATCTTTGCAAATCATGACTTTAGGAATAGTATTAGTTTTACTAATTTGCTCAAATTAATATGTATATTTTTGTTAAAATGAAAAAAAAGGAAAAAATTATTGGCTTTTTGTGAAAGTCGGAAAAATTTTATTTTGAATCAATTTGAAATCTCAATTATAAAGGGTTTTGGAATTGAGATCCGCCACTTGCCAGAGGTGGCGCTCCATTCTCCTTGTGCTATTTATGCTATTTATGTTCTACCTTATCAGTCAGAGCTTCAAAAGGTTGCTTTGCTGTTATGGGCGGTGCTATGCTCCTGCTTGACAGAACACTTTTCCTATTCCAAATCCGGTCAGATGAAGTGGGGGCGTCCTGGGTGTAAACAAGAAATTTATTTTTAATTTTTCAACCATGGACGAGCTTCAGCTTATAGACTACGACTGGAATTTGCAGGTAATATTAACCATCGTCGATTATTTTTTTACAATTTATTTCATTTATACTTAGGCAATTGAAGGCCTAGTGTTAAAGTGCACAGTGTCTTAATAGGTGACATCCTGAATGAATGCATCATTGGGTGTTGGAAAATGTTCATTATAGATGCCTAATTATGTTGAAATAAAGCTATAAATTTATAGTAACTAATAACTATAAATTTATAAGGTTTTATTGAAAAATTAATAAAAATTTTCAAAGAGCTCTCTTTGCATCCTGTGCACTACCATCAAGAACCTTATTAATGTACATTTACAAATGTGCTGTCAACAATTTAAAACAGCCTATTAAAGCTTCTCACAGATTAGTTAAAATCAATCAACTTCAATTTAGCTAAGCTTATTAAGCTTCCGCTACGTATATCAAGTTCTGGGTGTGCCGCACTCTACCATCCATGATTAGATTAGATTATACAGCAGCCAGCCTCTTTACAACCTGTGCACCACAACAAGTATTGGTCTATTAGTAGATGTAGATGTATTCAGGGTATAGTATACTGCGCCCTTTAAGAGCTATTGTATCCCCCGTGCTCTGCGTAAAGCACATCGGTGAGTCCTATTTCATCAAGAAACTTGATTAACAGGCTCGGTTTTAGTGGTTGAAGCTCTTCTATGGTCACATTATACATCCCAAAACACTTCCTCCTGCGGGCAAGTATAGCTCCGCAGTTTGTTAGTAGATGTGTTGGTGTCTCTTTTGCCTCTTTGCAGAATCTGTATGTGCCATTTTTGATTATTCCAATCTTCTTTAAGTGTGTTTAACTTACAGTGTCCTGTTAGGAATCCTATTAGGATTCGCAGTTCCTGCTTCCCTTGATACATTCTGTAATTTCTTTCCTTCCAAAATTGTTTCGAAGATTCTTGGATTGTCTGTGTCCAATGAGTGAATTCCATAGTTCCCTCATTTTCTTTTTGTCCTTCTATCTGAGATACTCATTAATAGTGTGGGTTCCTATGCCGCAGAAGGGTTCAGGTCCTGTCAGCGGTGTAACCCTTATTTGGATACCTGCACATAAAGGACACTATGGCAATGGAGTGGCGGATAGCCTGGCCAAAGAAGGCTCTAATACTGCGTTTGTCGGGCCACAACTGGTATTACCCCACTCTATAAACACAGCGAAAGAGAGTATCAATAACTGGGGTATGAAACAATTCCTTAAGGAATGGAATCTGTCCCCCGGACCAAGGCAATCGAAGGAGTTCATGAAGATCAAACCAACAGAATCGAAATGGCTATTCTCTAACTCAAGGAAGGGAATTAGGAGGCTGATAGGTATTCTGACGGGCCACTGCCCACTGAGAATACTCCTCTTTGTAATGTGTATTCTACCAGACCCCTTTTGCCGTTTTTGTGAAATAAAAGAAGAAACGGCACGGCACTACCTCGCAGAGTGCGATAGGTACACTAGGTCTAGATTCGACACTTTTGAAGGAGAGGACATCACCAAATCACTCTCCGAAATTAAATGGTCCAAAATCATGGGGTTTGTGAACAAGTCCGAGAGGTTTATGCAGGACACATGAGCCGACCAAGTCCCGGACCTTTTAGGGATGGGGTACGAGTCTACCCAGGCATTTAACCCCTCGGGTCTTGGTCGCCCACCCTGCATAATATATATATATAGCCTGTCAGATATGTTTCAGCTTTTCACTACCTTTTATCATTTTCTACATGATAGCCTTTGCATTTTTACCCACACTGCACTGTGCTTAATAGTAGTTCTGATATCCTCTAAAATACCAGTATTTTTTTTTTCTTTAATAACTTGCTAGTGCCTGCAGGTAAAGATAAAGAACAAAATAATCATATTGCTGTTGTCAATACATTCAGTAACTTAATTTGAAAACTGTTTTTTGATGTCATATGCAATAAGTTAACAAAACTCAAAATACTGTCCATTACAGGCAAAGTATTGTCAAAAATAACAATAAGTTAACTTCATTAATAACCCAAATGGTTTTTGAAAAAGAGTTGTTTTAAAGGTCAATCCAAACAATTTATTGAGTTTCAAGGCAAAAGATTTTATTTTGGAAATGTCAGTGGAACCTTTAAAGGGCATAACTTGTTCAAATTATCTTTTAAATGCCCATGTCTTTGCAGTTTCATATATTTATTCATTTATTTCAATAGGGTCTGGCACTCAGGCATCCTCTATAAACTTAAACGATTCCTAATCACTCCTTACTGCCTTATCCTTGAATACTAGTTAACTGAGGTGTGGTGACAAGTATTTAGATATCAGAATATAAGGCTTGTCGCACAAGGAAATATTTTTGGTCTCATCCTTTATACAACTGACTCTCTTATACATCCCACTATCATTTTTACTATCCGCCTAATCCTATCCAAGCATCCAAGCAACTTCCAACACCCAAGGACATTTTGAGCCTATCAAAGACTAGTGCAAATGTGTAGGAGAAGTTATACAGTATACATTAACGCTTAAAAAATAAAATAAAAAAAATTAAATTTAAAAAAAAATGCTACCAACTTCCAGTTAGGTCAGATAGTTAGATGCCAAGACAGCAGACTGAAATGGAATCCCCAGAGAACACTTAAGGGACTACAACTTAACGGAAGACGTGGACTACTATGAAGACTTTTAGGACCAAAATCTGCTTTAACACATCAAAACAACTAACTAAATATAAGACATTTCCACAACCAGTTTAGAAATAAGAAATGGAACTTTGTGGGTTCTACCAAGACATGTAAATTGTCACAGATCCGTACTACATCATTAACCTCATTATTTATAACATCTTCATCATTCATTTTGTCAATGAACTGATCTAATACCCATTTCAAAAAGTTCACACCACGCTCTTGATTCATCCTAACCCTACTGCTAAGCCCTCAAGACCTCCTCGCCATTTAATTGACACATTCACTACCAGCATTGGCTGGTTTCTCTAACATGTTTCCTCTGGGTGTAGTGCTTACCATAGTGTCGAGGTGACCGGGAGAAAAATATATATACACACATAAATAAATTATTTTAAAAAAAATGATGGTAGGGGTTGTTTGAAGGCTGACCCAGTAGCCATTTTAGCTTATTGTGGTACAAAATTTACTGGGTTCAGTGTTCTTAGACAGTACCTTTTCAATTGATCTAGGAGAATCCTAATTAGTAGTACTAAATACTTTTCATTCTGTTTGTCTCCATTCTTCAGTTATGGCTTTATCATTGACAATACGAAAAACATTCTCTTTCTCATATAATGCTTGTAAATATCTTCTTTTTTTAAATTTATTTGCTAATTCCAAACACATTTTTTGGCCTTACATTTGTTTGTAGATACTAGTTAGCTAATTCAAAGTCTGCTTTTTGATTAGGGCTTGTGCATTTTTTATCCAGGAATTGAACATAATTTGTCCATTCTTCTACTAGTTTTGTTTAAATTGTTCAATATTCTATTTTAAGGTTTTCTCGAAATATATCCCAGATTCTGTTCTCTCTCTCTCTTTTTTCCTCCAGTAATCTGAGTACAGGTTTCAATTATTCATTATTTTCAAGATTTCTCTAGCGTCTTGTTTTACCCCCATTATGAAATAATTAAGTGGTAGTCAGTTCAAGGTGATCTCAATTGGTACAGTGGTACCTGAAATGTTTTTCATTTTACATTCTAATTATTATTCTGTTTCTTTGCAGTTTGTGACAGACAGCAGTTCCATAAGTTCCATGAATGAGACATTTCTCCAGCTTCACTTTGATTTGAACCACATGGGTAATGAAAACGAAAGTGATCTCGTACCAAAATTCAAAGTTGATCTGGAATTGAACCGGACCGAATTGAGTACATTTATAAATACTTTGTCAGATGCCTTGAACAGTTAAAACCTCATTGAATGGGTATTAAATCTATTGCTTGTGTCAAAATGTTTTATCTGTAAATAAAATTGTTATGTATTGACTTAGGTTATTAAATTTCTAACATTCACCTTAAAATATATAATTTTTCTGTATTACATAAGATTTAGGGTAAAAAATGAATATCGACAGTTCACTTGCAGAAAATCGGAAATATTATTGCACATTTTACTTTGTAATTTAAGATATTGTTATTCTTATTTGATATCATTTGAAAATGTTGCCAAGCTAATATGTTGGTCATAAAATGAGCAGACTGCAAGTAAACCAATTTTTTTACCATCCTGAGCACTTTCGCTTATAGTTTCTAAACATGTTTTTTCATCTAAATAACACCAATCGATGCCATAATTGATGCTTTTGTGTTCATGGTAGTCGACTATAGTAGTGAATTCTTCTGGATCGACGATGTATGATCCTTCATACATGCAACACGTAGCGACCGTTTTACACGTGGATGGCTCCCATTTTAGTCTCCAAACACCACCTCCTGGAGTCACAGACCCCTTTGGCACCTTCCAATGTCTAAAGTCCCAGAAGAGTATGTTTTCATCATAGCTGTTTAATAAAATTTGTTTAATTTTTTTTTTTATTGATATGTTTTTTATCAAATTTAGTCATTTACCTGCCTGAAGCAAAAGAATGTTCATCTTTAAAGTTGTACTGAACAGCAGTAACACCCGCATTGTGAGCATTGCTGCTAAAAACTTTTGAACCTATCCTTTTATCAAAGCATTTCAATAAACAGTCATCACCTCCTAAAGAAGTACAATAATAATTTATTTACTAATACATTTTAACGTTAAAAAGTTACCTGTAAAAAATATATTGGTATTCCAATAATTAAAAGCAGAAATCCAGGCTTCAAACTTGTGCAAAGACCAACTATCGACGATATTTATATTACCAGAATCAAAATTTAAAAGATGAATAAATCCTTTAGAGTCACTCGTGACAATATGAGCATCACTAGTGTGAACTCCTGTAGACCAGTCCAGGGACAGTAACAACGTATCGTCATCCTTTGTAAGTTTTTTAATAAAAACTTCTTTCAGCTTTTTCTCCTCTTCTGAAACAGATTGATTTGCAGATATACTGAAATTTTTAAAAAAACAATTTGATTACCTAGAAGTATGTACAATCTTATTTCACCGACAGCATTCACAACAGCTAGGTAAATTGAATCGAGTTTGACATGGGCCCACTTACAATCGAGCACCCCAGGCATATTGATTTTCTGCACTATGTTTATCAGGTCTGGGTGTTTCCCCAGTTGAATTAAATGCAGTTCTCCGATCCTTTCTCCAGAATTGGAATCTAACTGGTATGTGCCACATACAAGTAAATCTCTAAATCCTTCAATAGGGCACCACTCGACAGAATCTGCATTCATGCCCAAGTTGAAGGTGGAAATTGCTTTCATGCATGCCATCAGGAGGCCTAAAAAATAATGTAAAAATAATATACAAAACTCCTTTTTAATATCGCCTCAAAACATCCAGATAATTCACAATTTTTATAATAATTTACTAACTGTATTTAAAAAAAAACCTGCATGTTATCATCTTAGGCTTGATGTGACTAGAATTATGAAGAAAATCCTAGCTCATCAAATAATGATAATGACTGCAATGAAACCTTTCAAAAATAAGTAAGTAGAGAAGAAAATCTTAGGCAATCAAAACTTAAACTCAAGTTCAGATCCACTATGATCCAGAATATCCTATACTCATGTACCTCAATGGCTGGTATGACCAAAATATTCTTCGAACTACAATTCAAGATCCATCTAAGCAACAAAACAATCCTTCATCAAAGGAAAATACAATATGTAGGTAGAGTGGATGATAGGAGGTATAAGCTTGGGAGTGCTTAGTCTCAAAATCAAATATCTCTTCTCCTGTGCACCTATCTCCCTCAAAGAGAAAGAGCAGTTTTATATTGGAAAGAAGTGCTTCGGTTTAAGTGTATAACACCTCTGGCTTAGAATCAGTTATTGCTCAGTGGACTTCATGAGTGGGAGGAACCTAGGCTGGGTCGTAGTAACGCTGGAGGCCTCTTCTGGTAACAAACTCCTCAGGAAGATTTAACCCTGAACTCATACCTGCACTCAAGTAAAGTATCTGACTCTCCATCCAGCTAACAATGACTTTCACTGAATATACTCGGAGCAGCATTGCATTACAAACGTTGGATGGTGGTGAATCCCTGGTTCTTACTGTGATGAGACCACAATCCGTGAGCATAGCAACAGAGCAGCTATTTACATGGGCATAGATGTGGTGCTACAATACAAACATAAAGAAATAGCTATCATGCCAGATAGCTAAATAGTCGACCATGAAATATAGTCAGCGAGATTATAAATTTTCAGGAATGTGCACACTAGACGATCACGGCCATCCTGATAGGTCAGGAATGTGCACAACTAAAGATAAAATGCATCTGACAATGCAATAGTAGACATACCAGATGATCAGGGGCAATCAAGCTACAGTTTAGGAGTTAGAAATCAAGAATTCGGATGGAATTGTGACTGCTGGGATGACTTGAACTTAATCTACCAAAGACATTTTTAGAAGGTTGGAAATAGGCACTCTAAGAATCTTAGAAAAGAAAAAGTAATAAGTAACTCAGAATTACAAAAGGTTTTTAGACAGGGCACTGAAGAATCAATACCTGAAAAAGATTGGCATGATCACTGAGTGTTCTGCAAAGAAGAAACTATGAAACTTTTAAGGAAAAACAGAGAAAAAAGCTACCTTTCCACAAACCAGAACAACTGTTAATTACATGTAATGTGCACTAAGCAACATGTGCTAGTCACAGACAGTACTATAATCTATTTGTAATATTTGAATTTAATGAAATTTCAGAGTGCAATATAGTAATCAAGAAAAAAAACTCCTTTTTTTTTCTTGACAACAGTGCAGGCTCCACACGAGAAAAAGGGTGTGCAGAATGTGCAAAGCAAGAAACCATGATAGATTTATGATTAGTCTGCAGACTATACTCTAGGAGAAATACTGTTAAGATTGGAAGAAAAATGTTGAATTGAAATCTACATATTTTGAGTGCAGATGTGGACATGTGTTCTCTGACTCACAGACCAACTTCTACCATCAAACATTGCAAATCTCATCTCTTTTATCATTTATAAATAAACAATATTACTCTTTCATAAAACACATTCAAATAGTATAGCTTTTGAATACTTGCATGGCAAAAGATTTTTTTTTTTTTCAAGTTGAAAAATTCTCATTACTTAACTTTTTTTAAATGTGAATAAAGGATGGAAAAAGAAATTGGATATTTTGGTGATAATGATAGAAATAAAGGCTAAATTTAGAAAATACTTCAACTTTATTTTATAACTAAATTTCTACAATTTGTATACATTTTTGTGCAATTTTTTCTCATCTTGTGTATTTTATTGATTGATGACATTATTAAATAGGCCACAAAAACAATATCTAAATTAATTAACAACATTAGAACAACCTCTTAAACCTAATAAATGCATGTTACTATGTGTGAAGTCAATACATTGAAAAACTTTGGTTTTAAATTAAATTAAACCTAAAATTTAAATTAACATTAATACAAGTTTAGATTTATTTTGGTAAGAAATGACCCGTTTCATCCCAATAAACATTATAATGACTATTTCGATAGACAAGGAATTAAATCAAATATATATTTTCACCGTAGCAGATATTAAGTGTAGCTACAGTCGCATGTAATTTATCAACAAATATATAATACACAAATACAATCTACATCACAGATTATTATTAATTATTAAGACTCTTCCAACAAAAGTATACTTCAATTTTGTTCTAACAATCATCAGTCATGTTTCACTTGTTTAATTTCCCACATTAATGCTACAAACATTGTGCGAGAAATAGACCCATTTTTTCTCTAAGTTTCCTTTTAATATAGTTCTACTGCTGAGTTTGCAGGACAAAGTTGACTTAAGTAAACACGACTTATTTCCTATCCTAAGGAAGACATTCATAAATTATTGTGTACAGGATAGTACAGTTTGAGGTAATATTCGTATTACATTAGGAGATTTTAAAAGTTAGATTTGGTTACTCCAATGTTTTCTTTTTTTGGACGGTAGACATTATTAAAAATCTTTGGTCAGCATTGAAAAAATTATTGGCCCTTGGAAACTGTATAAAATCCTTATGTTGCATCATAACATAATTAAATATTACAACATGATATATTTCTTTTAGATTTATCACAACTCATTTCATATAATTAAAAATTTAATTATCATTTTTATAAAACATTGAAAATATTTGTCTTATTATTATTTAATTATTTAAAGAAATAACACAAAATTTAAACTAACTTATTCGTTCTCATAAAGAATTAATTTAAATTTATAATTTGGGAATTTCCCATATTTCACAAATCCACAGACCAAAACAGCAAGGATAGCCTCAGACCTGTTTGATCGGAAACGATCAAATTACAAGCTGATTACCCCGCCGACCACAACATGAAATCTCAAAATTAATTAAAATGTTCAAATAAAATCATTTAATACAGTTAGTTTTTGTTAATTAATTAAGTACAAACGATAAATTCAGTAATTACTTATGTCCAATACAGACCATAACACTTGTAAAACTAATACTTCACATTGTTAAGTAACAATTTAATACATGAACTAATGCTTTTGTAAAAGTGCTATCAATGATTTTCATTTCTTTTCACAAACCAAACCTGAAAGTTAAAAGATAAATAAAGACAATTAATGTGTACCTAATTACAATTCAATTTCCAATTACAATAAGAAAACAAGTTTTTTTTTTCTCCATGTTTCTTGAAAATCTGGAAAATTTGTAGTAGCATAATTGAGCAAATAGACTAAATAATAGTCTTGACACACTTTAAAAATAAAGTTCACAATAGTAAAATTTATTATAATCAGGGGATTTAGAACTTTATGCTTTTAAAATGGAATGTGCAATCTATACAGTACAAATTAGATTGTTGTTGTTTATAACTGCAAAGTCATCTTTTATATCAGTATTTTCTCCTTTTTATGAGGGAAAATAATCTTAAATAAACTTGACGTTAAAGAGGTATTTTCAGTTTTTTTCTTTTACACGCTGAAAATAATAATACTGATATTATATCCATTCTCATTTTGGTTTTGCATCTACTATTCTAACATTAATTTAATTTAAATTGTACAGTAAAGTAATTTCTTAATCTTTAAGTAAACAAGGGTTTATATAATCATAAGAAATAAATTATATAAAAATTACTACATAAATGCTACATGAAATTGTGTAATGACGTGTTTGAAATCTTGATAACATGCGTATAAGGAATAAATGGCAAAAAAATCTTTTTAACAAACAAAAACTATTTACAGGATTACACTTTACCTGAGTATCTGTTCTACACCTTTCAAACATAAAATTTTTACAGACTCAAACACCATTGTAAATCAAGCCTGATCAGAATATCAGACAATTTTTAATTGTAAAAAGGTGTAGAAAATAAATTATAAAAAAGGCAGTTCAACTGAGAGGTGTTGCTTTTCCATCCCAAAATTATTTAAACAGTAAGGCGAATTGTTTGCATAAATTTGTAACTCCATTCAAGACCATCTGATCCTCTTCAACATTGAAAAAACTGGTCAATCCTCTCCATAACGTTAAACAGTAACGTTACTCAGCATAATAAAATTTACTATATAGTAAAATTCATGTGCTAAGTCCTGAAACTCTCCCTGCTATCTTGCTTTTTGACCTGATTTGCAAATTAAATTATTTTTTCGTGTTCTTTTGTTTTATTCAGAGAATTATTTTTATCATTATTAGCACTTATTAAGTGCAGTAAAAATACTATGCTGGTATGAACTGACAAGTCTTAGAAATGCATAACTAGCACAATTCCTGAGATACAATAATAAAATAAACATGAGCACCTTTAACCTCTATAAAAATCATGACTAAGTAAACTTTGACTATAAAATTTCACAAATAAATACCTAATTTCTTCAACAGATGGCAAATACAATAGTGTATAATATAAACAAAGAGGCAGAGGATGAGACCTGTCTTGAATATCCGTTCTTGTCATTGTCTCGCACTCCTCTCCGTTTCCATGAGGCACTCTCGGACGAGAATACGGGCATGGACGATGCCCCGTTTGAGCCGTTCTGCCGAAGATTTGCTCCCGGCGTAGGTAGGCCTAATGTCACGGCCCATCTCCTCGATCACCGATAAAAGTTGGGCGTATTTGGACTGCCCTGGCGGGAGTTGGCCGGAATGCTGCTGCCCCTTGGAGTTTGTCAGGTCGACAAAACTGCCCATCGTGCTCTCTAAAGTGTGCTCCTCTTCCATCATCATCTTCACCTTTTCCTTCACACACAACAAGTTCATTTCACTAAATGTTCCAAACACAATTCAGACTTTTAATTAATACAGTTTTTAGCTGAAAAAAATGTTTGCTTTCTCTGATAATCAGATAATAAAGTTTAATATGATCATTCCACTTTTTTTTCTTTTTTTTAACTGTGATTATTATTTTGTCTGTAATAAGGGTTCATGTGGCAGGGAAAATGTATTACCGTAGTACTGATTTTATACAATAATTTTTTCTTAACATCAGCACTAATCAATATTTCTTTCCTATGTCTACTATAACAAAAGACAGATGTAATTAGTTATTTTTATTTATATATTTTGTTATATAATTCTAATAAATTCTCTAATCATAATTTCAAAATTTTGTTAAGCCTTTCTTGGAAATAATAAATAGTCTACATTAATATGTATTTGTAACAATAGTAAGGGATTAAACACTAGTGTACACAATATCAAAACCCCAGTGACTACTCCTATATGTAAAAGTATTTATAGGCATGAATGGTTAAGTGTGACGCACGACTCTGATGGAATATCAAGTAGTCTAAATATACAGGGTGGCCCCAATCGATTCAGCCACACTTCCACATCTTATAGGAAATTGAACGCTGAGTAAAAAAAGGTCCTATGAACCTGTGTCTGCAAACCCTTCAGTTCCTAGCTACAGGCAAAAAACTATAAAAAACCACGTTTTTTACCTTATTCGTGAAATTGTTAGTAAACCGTTAGCCTGACCGTAAAACAGCTCGAAACAACATCTGTAGAGGATAAATTTCTGCGTCGAATGAGATTAAAACCAGCCTGATCGGCCAAAAATTTCATTTTTGGCAATTTTCACCCAAATCGAATGTTACTGTTTTCTGATGGGTACCCCCTACTGAATGAAATAATGTATGAAAAATCTGAACGGCTTACTTAACAATTTTAGAAAGTGTACGCTTCTTTTAATGAACATTACATTTTATTTATTTATTATGGGTGAAAAGCAGTAAATTAGCCAAAATTTGAATGTTTCATGAATCGGACTGGGGTTGGTCTAATGTGATGGAGAGTTCCCCAGGATAAAATGGTCCACAATCCTGGGGTTTGTGAATAGGTCCAATAGGTTTATGCAGGACTCGTGAGCCGACCAGGTCCCGGACCTTTTAGGGATGAGATACGACCCTACCCAGGCATTTAACCCCTCGGGTCCTGGTCGCCCGCCCTGTGTAATATATATAATGTGATGGAGAATTCGATCACCAACAAACGAGGTTTGTAACGGAGAATTTTTTGATAGGATGTTCAAGTTGTGAATTTGCAATAAAAATGTCAGAAATGGTGAATTTTGTGTACTCCTTCACCCCTACCTTCGAAAAATTGCCAAAAATGAAATTTTCGGCCGATCAGGCTGGTTTTAATCTCATTCGACGCAGAAATTAATCCTCTACAGATGTTGTTTCGAGCTGTTTTACGGTCAGGCTAACGGTTTAATAACAATTTCACGAATAAGGTCAAAAATGTGGTTTTTCATGGTTTTTTGCCTGTAGCTCGGAACTGAAGGGTTTGCGGACACATGTTCATAGGTCCTTTTTTACTCAGTGTTCAATTTTCTATAAGAACTGGAAGTGTGACTGAATCGATTGGGGCCACCCTGTATATGCAGCCTTTCATGTGCCATTATTTAAGTGTGTGCGCGCGCGCGCGTGTGTGTGTGTGTGTGTGTGTGTGTGTGTGTGTGTGTGTGTTTGTGNGAGAGAGAGAGAGAGAGAGAGAGAGAGAGAGAGAGAGAGAGGAGAGAGAGAGAGAGAGAGAATAAAACATAGTTTGAAAAGTCTACCAGTCTACCCTATTTGAATGTATTTATTAGCATTAATGATGGAATATTGAGGTTAAAACCCTGTTGGCCTCCCAACAGTAATTTGCATATAAAATTTATACTAGTTTTAGGGGGTCCTCAGTAGTATTTTGAATAATGTGAGTCCCACAAAACTTAGATAAGTTATTGTTTATAACAGGATGAATATGTTAAGACTAATTGTTTATATCCCTGATTGGGAGGGTTAAATATTACAGA
The DNA here is from genome assembly GCF_000648675.2 of Cimex lectularius. NCBI lineage: Eukaryota > Metazoa > Arthropoda > Insecta > Hemiptera > Cimicidae > Cimex > Cimex lectularius. Next base: position 2,251,813 of record NW_019392993.1, read on the forward strand.
GAGCAAAAAATTCATGTCTCATCCAGAAGGGATGGATCAGCTGGCTGTTCATGAACGTCATTCAGCAGATATTTATAATAAGGAAAAAACGTGTTAAACCGAATATGAAAGTAGGTAAATAAATATAGTTAACTTATCCTAGCACAATAGTAGAATTGAGCTCAAATGTGGCAAAGATGGCAAAAAGCAGAAACACACCTTAACATACAAAACCTACCAAGAATAGACAAAATGAAATGTCTAACCTATTTATTGATAAGTTTTTGATTTGACTACCAAAGCTTATATAGCCCTGATGATTATTGCTACTACTTCTCACCCACCAAACACATCTATTCAAGACATAAATTCAATATATATCAAAATTGAAACATTAGCAATTACATTGTTGTATTTGGTTGTTACCGATCACATTAGTCTCCCTATATTCAATGGGTTTTAGCATCTTCCGTGGGACTGATAAGCACACCAAGATTTGACCATTTCATAATTGATGATAAGAAGCAAATCATTTCAATTAGCAAACTTTCAATGATTGAATAAGTTTATACAACCCTGATGACGATTAATAGTACAACTGACCTACCAAACCATACACTCATGGATTTTAATGCCACTCAAATGCATTTCAGCAAATAAAGTAGGAACTCAAAAGTCCACCACCGATGTACTATATACAATAAAACAACCGTTTCCTCCAAAAATCGGAACAGGTGACCCAAATACTTGCTGCCCTACACCAGACACATTAAGCAACCTTTCTCTGCATGCCAGGCACATTCGCAGGCTTTGGCCCAAAAGTAATCTCTAAGTGACAACCTCAATTGGCCTATTCTGGTTTAAAAATATATTTTATAATAACAATAATCTTCACTGTTTTTGAATATTTAATGTGTGCTATTATCCACCTGTTTATGCCAGCTACAAGAGAGGTTTGGACTCATATGAACCCACCGGTCAGTGGCGAAAACCTGCTTGTCCTCATGACTTCACCGGTGCTATATATATTACGCAGGGCGGGCGACCAATTCCGAGGGGTTAAATGCCTGGGTAGACTCGTACCCCATCTTCACCAGTGCTAAGTATGTTTATATTATACAAAGTCTATCAAGCCCAAATAATTACTGGAATGTGCACTTATCTATTTGGCCAAAATTCAAGTTATCCAGTTTCACCCCTACGGTTCAGATTTATTCTAATCAATTATGAACTTACTGATTACTCATTTAATTATTATCAATTCTGCATATACATATGTTCAATATGAACAGGTTTTGGAAGAAAGGGATCAGACCTTGTTCTTATCCATCCTGCTGCTGAGCCGATGAGCTGTAAGACAGCTAGGCCATTTCAGCCTCCAAAGCATCAGAGTTTTAAATCTAAATTCACTCTCTTAAATACATTCTTTCATATTTATATATCATTTACTCAATAGGATGGTTAGTAATATCGAGGAACACAAAGTGAAATATCTGTCAGTACTACATACAATAAAACAACCCTGTTTCCTCCAAGAATCAGAACAGGCTCTGTTTAGAGCCAAAGAATTTCAACCTTCAGTAAGTATTAAGCAACCTTTCTCTGCATGCTGGAGACCTACGCACTCGGTTTAAACTATCAGGAACCTTTCCTGTTTTATTATACAAATTTTTAATTTGTAAACTTTGTATATATATTAAATAATAAAGATGTATGTTAGTAGTGGTTGAACTCATTTATATAAGATCAAATCTGCACATGTACACAAGTTGATGACGTGTAGACAGTTAGGGCATTTCAACCCCCAACGCATCAGAGTTTTTAAATTTAAACCAACACTCTCTTACATACATTTGTTCATATTTATATATCATTTACTCAATGGAGTGGTGTAGTAATATCAAATGCTCTACCATTCTTTACACACTTATAACTAATCTAATTGAGGGTTGATGAGATGTTCAATATTCAGCCATCGACTACACATTTCCCACTAATAAATACATTCATTCACACAGAAGACTATATACAATAAAACAACTCCAAAAATAAGACAGGCCCTATTTGGAGCCAAGGAATTGCATCCTTCAACTGAGTGAGACACATCAAGCAACCTTTCTCAGCAAGCCAGACACTTATGTAGTCGGTTTAAACTATGAGGATTGTCTTTCCTGTTTTCAAATTGCAAACTTTGTACTTATATTAAAGAATAAAGACATATAGTAGTGATAACATTCATTTATATAAGATCTACACGTATATGTTCAATATGCACAGAATGGCATGGTTTTGAGTCTGGTGTCAGATCTTGCCCTTACCCATTAAAATGATAAATGGTGAAGTGAGTGTGTTATTCAATATTTTTAAAAGGATAGCTCCTAATCGCAGTTAGTTGTTTTCAACGATCCTGATTTCAAGCATATAGCTTATCATCAGGTGAAAGAATTTAAAACTACGAAAAGAACTAACTGTGAGCAGGAACTATCTCTTCAAAAAGATTGCTCTTATCCATCCTGCTGCCGAATTTGACGAACTGTAGTCATCTAGGCCATTTCAGCCCCCAATGCATCAGTGTGTTAACGGGGTACTCAATATTCCACCATTGGCCCTCTCACGGTATACATTCGCACTAATAATAAATACATCCACTCTCGATATACACACGAGGGAACATAAAGTGAAATATCTATACTAGGACTATAAACAGTAAAACAACCCTGTTTCCTCTAAGAATTAAGGTACCCAAATACTTGCTGTCGTGCTCAAGCACAATTCTCATGTGGTGGCATTCCTACATGCTCTCTATATGGAACCAAAGAAATGCACCCTTTGAGCAAACCTCGCATGGCCTATTCTGGTTTTAAAATATATTGGTTGTATTTGTATATCTATTAAGAGTATTATTTCGTCTAAATATGTACCTGTTTATGATTTGGGCATTTTGACTACTCTATAATTTTTGCCGGTTTATAAAAACACAAAAAGAGAAAAAAAAAATGTAACGTAAAACTGTACGGAATTATTTTAAAACTTGAAAATCGGATGGGAAGAAACCTTAAAATCCGTGTAGTAATTTATACATTTAACAATAAATTCTTATAGATAAAACAATTCTAAAAAATACAACACAATTTTCTAATGTCTACAAATATTGTCAACAATTTATCCGGAAGAGTTCGATCAAAACAAAATTACTATATTGAATATTTACCTTGAATCACGGTACGAAAAATAGAAAGGCGCCTCAGATATGGCCAATGATTGACTAAATGGTCGCCTACTTTTTAATATAACGGTCCGCTTTTCGCCACTGGAATCTCCAACAAGAAAGGAAAATGTACCATTTGTTCAACCCTCCAGCACCACTCCAGTTCTCCAGCCAGACCAGTTCCAGTCAAGCTCCGGGGAGTCAATAGCTTTGGTTACAACCCCACTTCAACCAACACAACATAACTTTCGGATCAACTCTACCCTGCAAATTTGTGTATATAACCGTTCATTAGAGGCATTAAATATTAATAAATTTATTAATTGCTAGTTAATATAAAGGGGAAATAGTCATAACGTTTCATTCCTAGAAGGAAATTATTAATAATAAAACCAATTAAAAATTGCTAATTTAATTAAATCTGCACCCTGATAAAATAGTAGACTATTTCTATCCGTCAAATCCTTATTTAAATAATAATAATAGCATTAATAACTATGAACAACTTCAATTTCGGTTTTCCTGGGGGATGTGATGCAATTTCACTATTTTCTACCCCTTGCATATTTTCGTTAGATTTAACACACAAATAGTTCTTGTTACTGAAATGGACTAATTGTTTACCTTAAAAAATACTTTAAATTTCACTCTGTTCAAGAAAGAGGACATTAATTTTTTTTAATCATGAGTAACAACATCTGCAATAGCATCGACTTCTTCAATAGTTCTGTGCAATTGCTAATTTTAAATTTATGTTGAGGTGAGCGGCCCCAGAAGAATCTTCTGGGGCTGCTCACCTCAACATAAGTTTAAAATTAGCAATTGATTATCCAACAGCCAACTAAAACAAGGACACGTTCTGTGCAATCTGTAAAAAACCAAATCCTTCAACCCTACTTTAGTCAACTTTTATATTTTTTAAATGCTTTTATATTTCATATTGTTAAAAGTTTATTACAATTTATTTCATTTACTGGTTCACCTAAATCTTGCACTCTAGTTTTATTATAAATCTACAAAGAGCATTATTTTCATTAAATATGTACCTAAATATTGTAGTTTCAATTGTCTTTCAGCTTTATTTTATTTCCTTTGCCTTAATTTGGTTAGTAATTATGTCTTTTATTTTTGTTGTTGTTCAGTTTTTACTCTTTAATTGTATTTTTATATTTACCATTTATAACAATTACCATGTATATATGTCCTTATTCTTTTTGTATATATCATTTGTAATTTTTGCATATATTATTTTGCACATTATTTTTATTTTTTGTTATTATAAAATGTCTTTTTATAGTGGATTTCGATCTGTAAATAAATAAATAAAATATTTTCTGATTTCTGAGGTGGAAAAGAGGTACGTAAAATTGGAGTTCACCAAGGATTTTTGGGGAATCTATACAATTATTAATTAATTTGGAAATAAAAATAATCTCAAAATATTTTCTTCTGCAGCTAAAATTAGAAATATTAAAATAAGATATAACAGGAGCATGAGAGGAATTATCATTGTGACAGTTTAATTTAAAATATAATGTATGAAGAATTTGAATTGAATGAATTTATTTTGAACAGTTTGAAGACGTTTTATATCAGCATAGTAGTGCAGATTCCAGATGATTGAGGCATATTCAAGAGTAGGTCGAAGAAGTGAATTATATAGATGGACATAGCAAGAAGGATTTTTGAACTGATAGGTGCTTCGGATAATGAAGCCAAGCATGTTAAAGGAGCGATTTTTGATTTCTTGTACTGTAGCTTAAAGGTAAGATTACTATCAAAGATGATGCAAGTTGATGTTACTGAGGACATTAATTTGATTTAATTTTTGTTAAGGTTGCTGAAGACGACAATAGGAAGAAATATAATCCCTTGGTTTAAGATCATAACAGTATCTAATGCAGGGATGATAAGCAATTTGAAGACGATGAGCAGATTGAGAGGGTAAGGAAAGAGAAAAAATAGCGCTACAGTAAGAGAATAAATGAATTATTAGGGATTTATTAAGGAGAATTCTAGATTTTTGTGAAGTGAAAAACCTAAGGCTTATTAGGGTTTAAAAGAATGTAGTTATTTCTTAACCATTGGTTGAGAGAATGAAGATCACGGTTGAGCAGAGAGATAACTTCAGAGATGTTGCTTGTAGGACATTGAATGTAAATCTCAGTGTCATCTGCATAAAGATGAAATTTGAAGAAATTAAAAACTAATCACATGGAAAAGAGTAAAGTGTCCAAGAATAGCGCCTTGGAGAACACCGTTGAAATTGAGAGAGGAGATAGAATTTGAAGCTTTAACTCTCTGAGTTCTGTTAGGCACATAGGAGGAAATGAGATTAGAAGCAGTAGAAGAAAAACCAAAAACGTGTCAGTTTCCAAATATGCAAATTATGAATTACGGAACCAAATGCATTGGAAAAATCAAATAGAACAATAATGGTACACTTATTATCATCAATGCCTAAGCAAATATCTGAGATTTTGAGAAGGGCTGTCTCACAACTATGAAATTTTAGGAAGCCACATTGAAAAGGGGATATAAGGGCATGGGAGTCAATAATAAGTATATTTGTTTAAATAAAATCTTCTCAAATGTTTTGGAGAGTGATGGAAGAATATTAATAAGACGATAATCATTAGCAAGGGTGGGTTTAGGTTTCTTTGGTAATGCAACTATTAGGGCTTCCTTCCAGGCTGGAGAAAAACAGTATGAGGCGAGAGAGAAGTTCAAAATGTGGGTTGTATATGTTATAGTGACAGGAAGGGAAAAAATTATGAGTTTAATAGTAATAATATTGGATTTGTTCTCTAGTTTCACTTCATTTTTTGATATAAACGTTTCTTTTATTTTTCCAGAAAATCATTTAGAGATATAATAAATATTGTTAGTTAAATTTTAATTACCACTAAATGATTTTCCGTTTTGTCGTGAATTTTCTTACAAACCATCATAATTAAATATTTTTTTATTAAAACTCATGAATTTCTGCTCTCATTTAATTTGGTTTATATTACAAAAATGTTGTAATTAATATAATAATAAAAATACATATAGTTTGAAATAAACAACAAAAGACAAGTGTCCATTTTTTAATTTTTGCCTGAGTGTATATAAGTTTTAATTTGTACCCAGACAAGTGTCGCAGATGAGCATTATAAAAAATCCAGGTGGGAATCAAACTGACAACTGTGTGATCTATGATAAACCAAAGCTGACACCTAACCACATGATCACAATGGTCTTACTTTCACTAGAAGCGCTCCTCTCATAAATTTGTCGCTAATTAATTAAATTAGTACAATAATAAAAAAGCATTACATGATTACTTCGTGAGGTCTGTATGAATGAATATGAACCTGTGAGACGGTATTTTCTGGTCATCCTGGTCGCTTATGCTCGCTTTTCTGAATATAGAGTTAATAAAGAAAAATAAACTAGTTTCAAAGAAAATTAAAATGACCAATAGAAAGTTAATTTAGTATAATAATGTATTGTTGCTGCTTAAATTTGGGCTATCTTGATTAGTCTATCAACAGATGCCGACAAGTCAGTAAAGATGTAAGGATATTCGAAACCAGGAAGATAAGACTAGTCATACGTATTTTATTAAATACTTTAAGTAGTTTTTTTTTGTTTTTTTTTAACCATCCCTAAATGTATTAATATAATGCGTATTCATTTTGGGGGGGGAAGGGAAAAAAAAGGCCAGAGGCGACGGCGGGAATTGAACCCACAACCGCGGGGTCTACGAGCTGAGAGTCTCTCACGCTAACCACTCGGCTACCGCAGCCCCCAAGTAATGTTAGTTAATAAACAAATTAATTTTAATAGAAACAGAGGTCTCTATTATGAGTTTTGGAGTTAATAGGATTGTTTTGTATCCTGAGCATGTGTCGATTGAGAGTGAATGTATTTATTGGCATGAATGTGTAGTGTGAGAAGGCCAATGGTGAAATATCGAGTACTCTATTAACCCTCAATTAGGTTAGTTAAAAGTGTAAAGAATGATAGAGAAATATCATCAGCTCCACCACCCTTGGTATGTAAATAAGAAAGAATGAACTTAAGTTAGAGAGTGAATGGGTTTGGTTTTAAGAACTGACTTCATGACCTAGCTATCAGTAGGCCCTGAAGCCCAACCCCCTTTGGACAGATAAGATCGAGATCTGACCCCATACTGCCAACATCTGGGATGGGCGATTCTCAAGGGCTGCTAGTAATTTATTGTAAATTACAAAAGCGCTAGAATTGCCAGCGAGCAGCAAGAAGTGATAGGCTCAACTCTGTAGATGTGTGTACTGTACATAAACGCAAGTACAGATTTTAGCCTATATAATTCAGTCATCTAACTATAACAATAAAAGGACGATATAATGTAAAATTGCAAAAGTATCAACATTAAGAGAATTGCTGAGTGATGTTCTTACCAGTACTTCATTTATTTACTAAAGAGGAACCAAGAAGCGAGCGTAAAAAGTTGAAATAAAAAATTCAGGAATTACACGTTTAATAAACCATATATTTCCTCTGTATAGTAAAACAAAAATAACATGACACCTTTTTTTAAAACATATATTACATATATAATATTTAAAACAGTACCTCATTTTGATAACACAACTAAAATATTTTATGCCACATTTGAATTTTACTAGTTCACACTTTTCAAGAGAACTATGATAATAATTCTTGTAACATTTAAAAACTGTTTATCGCACATAATGCACTTAAATCATAGGTTCGTGAAATGGAAATTACTGTAAAAATAAAAATTTAAAAAAATTAAACAATAAGATACCACAGACCATGATAAGTTTTAATTATCACGCAACAGTACAGCAAAAGAGGGTGTAACATTTTATAGGATTTTCCTCTTTCTTTCTCCCTTAACGCCTAACTACAATTTTCAATGAAAGCAACCAACATGTGAGATTTAATGGAGCTCGAATAATATACTTCATTCTAAAATAGTCTAGAAATTCAATGTTTTTAAAGACTAGTCAAATGTAAGTGGTACCTAGAAATAAGCACATATGAACGGAAATTAAAATGATCACAATCTAAATTAAGCTAAAATAAGGGTTTCAGAAATAACTAATTTCTTCACAATAATTAGTGTAGACCCTTTGTGTTAACTACACATAAATAACAGTTGTTACTTTTTACTATTATCCTGTCATATCACGGATTGGTTTACACAGTTCATTTATACAAAACTGACATGTGTTAAACTTTGCGATTCAGTTTATGCAATGTCATCTCTGTCAATGTAGTTATCCTATAATTTGATACACTATAATTATCTTGTAAAAAGGCAAATAACACACAATTCTTTAACTTTTTTTCCTACCTAAGTATTTATAATTACAAGTGATGATAAGGAACAGTTCCACGTGGTTAAATTGAGAACTATGTGAGCACAATTGAAATTATTCTCTAGAATAATATCACTTTCAACTAAAAATAAACAAAAAAATGTGTTCCTTAAGCATTTCTTAAAATACTTTTGTGCATTATTTGACGATAAGTTCTCAACCTTTATTCTCATTAACTGTGTTATTTTTTGAAAAATGAGATACTGTTCGTCTTGATGTGATAGTTCATACATTATTTAAGATATTTATACAGGGGTAAACATAGGAAGCAAGGAATTGGTATTAATTTCAATAACACTTCCTCTAATATGTCGAACAAAAGAAATAGAACTTAAAGAGTAATACAATGAAAATTAAAGTTGGAACTTTAAACCCGTCAAAATAAAATGTACATTGTTTTTTATTACATGGAAAATAAGTTTCCCAATGGTACTAGTGTTATTGTGCTTGTGTAAATTACATTTATTTTTGCGATCATGCCCACATTAGTAAATTATTGACTCCTATAGTTATTTACAATTTTAAACAACTAATGTTACAAACAAAATGTTTATATAAGATGATAAAGATGTTGTCAAAATAAGGCTACACATACACATTTAACAATTTACCATCATTCAATTTTAACAAGGTGGCTCGAGATCTGAATGCCTTTTATCATGAAAAAGTAGCAAAACAGAACTATTGCACATAATCTATCTTTATACTGAATTAATGATAAACATCAAATTAAATTAAATAATTAAGTAATGTTTTGATCACTGGTATAAACTTGGGACAATCTAACACTAAGTACTTATAAAATTGATACTTAAAAAAAGAAAAAAAACACAGCCCTTTGAAAGCAAGAATAGACCATGAAATGTTTAAATAGAAGGAAAATATGAGTAAGCATTGCACACAATGTGTAATATTTATTTATAGAGTAATAAAATTCTTGTTTAAGTATTGAGTCACATTACATGCATTAACATTACTCAACAAGTATTTTATTGTTTAACATTTTTTTTTCAAAGGAAAAATTATTAACCCAAAGTCAAAGATTTTTTTATTTACAACTTGCATCATTATTTCACACAATTTAAAAAAATGTATATTATCATGTGAGCTTGTTATTATTGTAAATTCAAAATGATAACATAAAGTTTACTGTAGTAAGTAAAAAATGGGGTAATTTTTTTTTCTAAAACGAAATCAGAAAAGTCTCCAAATTAAATACTTTCAAAATTCTGTATCTACATACACTTTTGAACATAGAAATAGTTACACTAAATAAAAGCAAAAGAACCATTAGTTTAAAAGTAAAATTAAAATGCATTTACTTTGAACAATAATTTAAAATGAAAATCTGGTGACCTGACCTGGAAAATAAAAATATATAATTCAAAATGTAAATGTATTTAAACGTTTATAAAAAAATTAAGCCAGCTACTATTAACATGATATCAGGCCCTTGAAAGAGCTTTTTGCCAACCCTGAATATTTCAACAAGGGAAATGAAAATTGTTATTTGACTTATCTAATGTTAAAATGTTTGGGATAAAGATTTTTCAGGCTGTGGAGCCAGTTTTGGAAAAAAGCACGAGAAAATCTTTTTTGTAAATTGAATTATTTGAATTAGCATAAGCTGCCAGTATGGCTTATAACCTTTTTTTTTTTTTACTTAGAACAACTGACATAAATTTTAGGGAAATAATTTTTTATAGTTTAAGTAGAACATTGTATAAACATTTATATGAAACATTTATAATCAGAATGATAAGAAACATTTTAGTCCATAAAATTGTAAGATATCAGTAATTTGGTTTGAAAATAACTGAAATTAATAACAATTTCTAAATAGTTAACATAATTACCTATATAATAACACATAATTAAATATAATAAATATATATATAAAAAATTGTAATATATATATATTTATATTTAATTATGTTTGTTCAAGTGATAAACATTGAACTTCATCCAATTTTGAATAGCATTAATGTTTTGTTTTCAAAATAAAAATAAAAATCTATCAATCACATTTTTTTCATACTTGACTAAATGTTCCCTTCTAATATGTTAAGTGTTTATATGATAATTGTCAATAAAAAGAAAATCCATTTACCAGTAACCAGTGGGGGATAAGATTTTCTTTTCAAAAAACCTGGCCCACATTACAAATATTTTAGAAACAAAACTGCTTTCTGTCAGAGAAAAATAAAACTTTTTTGATAAAGTTGGGTCAGTGAACACAGTTCTTCTTTCTTATTTAAGAACAAAAACTAACTTTTTTCACATTTTCAAAGAAATAAATATTTAAACTAATATAATTTCTTGATATTACTTTATTTAAAATCTGATTTTTTTACTCATAAAAAAATAATAAACTATACATAAAAAGTCATAATAATGGTAACACTTAAAATAGCCTTGTCTTGACTTTTCAAGTTGCTTTTTAAAATATTCATCTGAATGAAGACCATTTTAACAAGGAAATTGTGTTCTATTTCCCCCTAATTTAATATATCTTGGTTTATCCAATAGAAGGTAAGAAACAAAATTTTGGTGATGATCCATTACCTTCAGCCGCTTCAATTTATTTTAAAATTAGTAAATCCTGTAAAAAAAAAAAAAAAAAGAACAAATCAGTGAGATTAGAAACTCAACAATATTATTTTAAAGATGTTTTACAACATTCATCAATATTTTATAAACACATCCCTTACAATTAGACAATTCTGTTATTATTAATGTGTGGTGTTTAGTGTCCGTTACTTAATGATTATTTGGAGGTCGTGTGGTCTGGTGTGACGTAGATTTTAGAAAAACATTTTCTTTACCGTGCCAATGTTTCGATCTTTATTCAGATTATCTTCAGGGCCTGGGATTTATAAACATTGTTTAAATTTTACAAATACTTGAAGGATATGAAAAAATGAATTTATACAAGGCTAGAAAATTTTAGATTTAAAAAATTAATTAATAAAAAATGAATTTATACAATGCTAGAAAATGTTTATAAATCTCAGATGATCTCAATAAAGATCGAAACATTGGCACGATAAAGAAAATGTTTTTCTAAAACCTATGACACTATAACCATAAAGGTCAATATAACAATATATCAAAGAATTAGTACCGAGTACTGCTGAGTGATATTTAAAAAATTGAAGCAAAAAATAACAAGCAATAAATAAAAAACTGTTTAAATAAGAAAAACATGAAGGACCAAAAAATTTTAGATAAAATAATTATTCACATATGTAATAACACATAATGATGATGCTAAAAAATTTCTGTAACTTTTTCTACATTCTCATCCTTCAATACATTTTTTTAAACTACTCACCATTAATTTAAGGTGCTTCAAGACTTTCGTCATCCCTCCGAAGTTTTTTAGAATCTTCCTGGTCGATATCATGTTCATCTGCTGGTCGCTTCATTGAACCATTATTTTCATTATTTTCACTTATATATGAGTTTCTAAATAAAATTGTAAAAATAACATTTATAATTTTTTTTTTAATTTATCACACAAGTATAGACTTACGAATAATTAGAATAAGTTGCTTGGACTATGACTGGGGCTTGAGAGTAAGCTGGAATAACATTAGATTGGTCTTCTGATAAACTAATCAAATTGTTTGCCGCTATCGTGGTTGCTCCTGGGTTTTGATTGCTAACTATGTATTTCTCTGAAAAATTAATTTACACGACATATAAGCATTTCACGCATCAATAATAAACAAACATGATCATTTATAATTTCATAACAAACCTTGCCTATCATGACTGTTAACTACTGTAATATGAGGGGTAGGTAGTAACAGCCGAGGTTTCCCAGAGATATGTTGAATATTATTACCTCCACCTCCTACTCCACCACCACCACCACCACTATTATTATTGACCATAGACCCTACAGAACCAAATAACAATTTCTAAAGAATATAAAAGAAATTTTCTTCAAAAAACAATGGCCAAGGATAAAAACCAGTGCAAAAGATTTAGACAACTGTTATTAGTACTGTGACAAAACCTTGGTTGTCATTTTGTATAGCCCATTGTTTTACAAAGGGTCAGAATTAGCCGGTGGCTCATGGACAGTGGAGGTCGATTAGATAAAATTAAATAGCATGATCAATGCTGACCTTCTTGTCTCTGTCTAGGTGATCCGGGTGCCGATTGACTATTTAGACCAGGAGATCCAGCTGAAGTTTCTAGTGTGGGCGATCCTTCTCGGGATAAGCTTTCAGGTGTCATAAGACCACTCATACCGACATGACTTGGAGATGCTGGAGCACTCCTAATGAAAAACAAATACAATTAGTATAGTTTAGTCTTAAATTTATTAAAACATGGTTTAAGTTGAACTTACCTAGATGAAAGCCCAAATGGGACTCTAAAACAAGGCACACCCCGCTGCCTTCTTCTCCTAAAAGCTTGTTCTATAAGTTTGCTCTCAGATGCAGGATCTATTCTCCAAAAAGAACCTTTACCCGGTTCTTCTTGCGACCGTGGAACTTTGATAAAATAACGATTAAGAGAAAGGTTATGTCGAATTGAATTCTGAAAATAACATGATTATGGAAAAAAAAGGCTAAAAATGAAAGAAACATAAGCTATCAAACTGTCTACTAATTTACCTGCCATCCTTTGTCAGCAGTTCTATAATATGGGTAATTTTTAGTTATATATGAATATATTCCACTAAGTGTTAGTTGTTTATCTGGTGCAGAAGCAATAGCTTGAACTATAAGTTGTGCGTAGGAATATGGAGGCTTTGAGTCATCCTGTACAAAAATGTAATTCATTAAAAAAAAAAAAAAAAAAGGTTAAAATATTAGATCAACGACTTGTACCTTTGGTGGACTGTAGCTATCAGATTGTTGGCATCCATTACTTGATCTATAAATTTTATTATGCGAATTGCTTCCTTCTGCTCCTTCCAAAATGTCATTCCTGCATTCAGTTATTTATTTAGAAATATATTTAACAGCAATTAATACATTTTTGTAAACATTGGCTAACTCCCTTGAATCGTGTGTGTGCCTGTGTGTGTTTGAAGTAATGCAGATGCAACTAATAGATGGCTGCATTTAAGAAAAATTAGGTTTCTTACAGTAACACAAATATACATGCTTCATGCTTTAACATATATATGATACAACCATATTCTAATAAGCATACTAATGAAAAGCACTGGATTCTGTTTTCTGGCTATTTATACCTCTGTTCACATAATTATGTTTACTTCTAAAAACACTGAAGGTGAGTTTGGAACACTATTATTAATTAATAAAACCTTCCTTTTATTAATTATATTACTAATTATATTATTAGTAAACAATTATATATTGGGGTTACAAGAAAGTTTTTAAAGGATTGGGCCTAATCACCTTCAAGTTAAAGCGTCATAATTAAGCTTTAGTTTTTGGAGTGTCCTTTTGTCGTACATTCAGCATATTCAAAATATGTCGATTTTTATGCCAACAAAATGCAATTTGAGGGAAGCTTTACTTTTCTGCTTTTGTTTGAAAAAAAGAAAAAACAGGGAAAGGGGCACCACACTCCATCAAGTTGAGTACCAATTTAGACAGTTAAAAAGTGGTGATTTGACACAAAGGATTAAAAAAGGATGGCCAGAAATATATGATTAAGTAAAAAAAAAAAAAAAAAAAAAAAAAAAAAAAAAAAAAAAAAAAAAAACGGGATAAATCTTCAATTTATTAGTAAAAAGGCTAGAAAAGGTTGGAGATAACGAATTGGAGGCATTATTGAACAAAGACTCGTGTCAAACACATGAATATCTTGCAGAATCCTTGGGGAGTGATTCAATGAGCAAATTCATTACGCCTCAGAGCCATGATAATGCCCAAAAGCAAGGGAATTTTATGTTTACAAATTAAAGCCAAGAGATATGGAAAACAGATTTTTCCCCTGGAAACATCTGCTCAAGGGAAGGTTTTATTTGCATCAAATTGTAACTGGTGATGAAAAGTGGATTCATTACAACAATCTCTTAAGAAATCGTAAGATGATAAGTCTGGCCATGCATTAACGTCAACAGCGAAGCAAAATATTCATGGACAAAGCTCATGCTCAGTATTGGACTGAATATTGGACACTCAAATTGGATATCCTACTTCACCCTCCTATTCTCCTGAAATTGCTCATTCTAACTACCACTTGTTTTGTCTGAATAGCACTTCTGTTCTTATGAGGAATGTAAAAAATGGGTCAATTCTTTCGTTGCCTCTAAAGACCAGTTATTCTTTCAATGCAAAATTGGAAGGAGATGGAAAAAGGTAGTGGCAAGAGATGGACCATACTTTGAATAATCAATCTGTTACATTTTTGCACAATAAAGCTACAATTCTCACATATTTTTTTTTAACTTACATGTAACCCCATAAAATAATGAAAACAAAAATACATGGACAAAAATACAATATAAAATGTTCTCATTTTGTGAGAGAGAAATGGCGATTTAAAGTGACTTTTGTCTTGTAACAAAAACAACAATGTTGTTTATAAACATATTATTGTATGTTATAAAGTTATAAAAAATACAGCATCATAAAGCATAAATGCATATCAAGAAGACATTAAAAATGATAACAATATTGGCCTATATGATATGATAATGGTAAAACAAGAGAATAAACATCCTTTCATTTTTATTCTATTTTTAATAATGTAGTAACCCATTTAATATAACCATTTCCCTGATGCTCTAAATTGTTTTATTCTTCACTTTGTCTGTTAATTTTTTATTTAATAAAATATAAGTACTATACTTTGTAAACATCACATTTAAAAAAAATTATATCAAACATATTGCATTATGTAATTAATTGTACCATAAATAATAATTACATGTAAACAAATTATAATTCAATTAATATCCGATCGTTGATGAAAAATGTAGCGACTCAAGTGTAAAACTAATAAGTACTTGTTTTTTTTCACACAAAGTACTGCTTTTGAAGAAAAAGGTCTAGAAGAAGTATTACAAATGATGCAGCAAACTCTTTGCAAAAACCCATCAAATTCATGCAATGAGACGAACTATTCAGGCTGTTTATCAAATGAACAAATAACCAAAGGTTATCATTTCGTAGGGACATTTTACAAGTGAAATGTTTACGAACAGTTATTACATAATTTTTGAGGTAAGCTGTTACAGCGATTCAATTCAATTGAAATGTTCTTTAACAATTAGTAAGACTGAGTACAGCAACACACACTAAAAATGTTTTTTTTTTAATTTCTGTATAAAAATGAAAAGCTTGAAATCGTTGATAAAGCATTAATGGCACAATTACAAGATGAACACAAAAAAAACTAGTATGTTTTAATTAAAAAGAAGGGTTTTCTAGTGTTATTTGTTTTATTTTTTAGCTTTTAATAAAAACAATGAATTTGGTTAAATTAAATGTTAATCGTAAAAACATAAGAGTTAGAAATTATGTTATGACATAAAATATAATATGAAATAAAAGAAAAACTTTGTAGAGTCAAATTATATTTTGTTGAAGGAACCAACACCCATCGCTTGTTTGTGATATTTTATGAAAAAAAATCAAGGGAGCAGCTTTTCTCTTATTTTTTGTTCTCGTCTTTTTAGAATATATTAAATGTACAACCACAACTTTATCACATAAACTTCGCTCAAAAATAGATCCCTTAATGATTTTATTTAACCAAATAAAGCAAAAGGATTAAAAGGAAAAGAAAGATCAGAAATGTCCAATAAAACAAAAAACGTGCGTGATAAGATATTTGTATCTACTGTAATTAAAAAAGGACACAATTGTAAAAATAATAATTGGCTTGGTTAGTGCCAAAAAAAAAAAACCAGCTATAAGTATCTTTCTTACTAGAGTAGTTCTAAACTTTAAATTTGTATTAATTTATTTTTCAGGAGAAAATATCAGTAAGACATCAAAGTTATTATGTTCAAGATAATTGTGAAGGAAATTGTTAATAAAGTGTGTACACTTTTTTTAACAGGGCCCATTTGTAAATCTCAGGGTATGAATTCAGGACCACAAAGATTTGAACCCCGAACTCATACAGTAAGGTAGGGCCAAGTCAATGCCTTAACCAAAGCAGCCCCCCTCCCCACTACTAAATTAATCTTAACAACTGTCATCTTATAATCAAATCATAACTTTTGATAGATAACTTTTTATAATGATAATAATTTAATCATAAAAGTTGAAGTACTGTTTATAAGTTTATAACTATCTATACCACACAACACTTAATATTCTTAAGTGAGGTATAATTTTATAAATAGACGTATAAAATGTGCTCTTTTAAATATTTAAAAATGAAAGTTCTTGTGTGCATCATTTATGTACTATGTATATTTTATGAATATACTTGAAATTGTGTACAAAGTGGAATATTATGAATGGTGGTAAACTTATCCATTGCAAATGTAATAGTATATGGAGTAAAAATAATAAATAGTAAACCAACTCACACCCACACATACAAACACAACATACTCCCACAAACAAACACATACACATACATACAATATTATCAACTCTAATTTGTTGAGAAAACTCAAATTTTATGGAAAACACAATTTAACAAATCATCATTTTTATTAATAAATATTTAACTATGGGTCTTAATTGTCGCTGACCGAAATGAATTTTAGTGATAAGCTTTAGTAGAAAATTGGACAAAAAGCAATATTTTAAAATGATAACAAATTCAGTTTTGATGTCTTAGTGGTATTTTTATAAAAATATTATTTGTTTATATTTAAAAAATAAAATATTAAAAAATTGTGGTTGCTGGAGAGAAAAAAAAAAGTATTCATAACATTATGCAAAACAATTCAATGTCGGAAAACAAAATTGTATAAATGAACAGCATTTAAGACATTCTGCAAATACATTTCTGTGCAGTATCTAAATTACAATATTAACAAAAAATTAGGGAGGGTAAATAGTAGTGCTATCGGGAACGAGTCAGTTTTAGTTTACCTGTCATCGTGTGATGTAGAAACAGTGACAGTATTGACAATGGAATTTGGCCCTGCTACAACAGCAGCATAGGCGGCTGCCATTTGCAGATCAGCACTAACATTGTGCCTAGAACTTTGACTACCTCCCCTTGGGCTTGCAGGACATGAATTTGCTGCGCTACAATTTATAAATTACAAATGTCACATGGCTTATATCGACTTTTTAATTTTTTTAAAATATATTTTTATTAATTTTTCAAGGAGAAAATAACAAGCCATTTCACAATTAATTACAAGGGAATATGTGAAAATAAATTTATTAGTCATCACCTAAAACAAATAACACAGAAATTGTTTAAATATATAAATATTGTTTAAATTTCAACAAGAGATTATTAACTGAGGGCCAGTTTTTATTAGAGATTTATAACAATCCTGACAAAATTTTAGCGTCAGTTTAACATAAACATTTTAGATCATGGGCATTCATAACTACCATTTTAACTATAATTTTCCCAATTACTAATATTAATTAAGTCTTTTATGGATATTTCCAATCAGCACAGTTGTAGTTCTATTCACAATTAAGAAGCATAAAGTTCTAAGTAGTGTCAATAACAGTGCACAATTAGTGGCAAAGTGCTTACAATATGACTTGGTCTAGTATTTATGTTTTCCTATTGCAAAATCATACTTGACTGTAAATCAAAATAACAATCTTGTGCATAACTTCTACTAAAAAATTGCTTGAAATTAATACTATCCAACTTTGATAAATATAAACTAATATCATTTATAATATTTCTGAAATATTGCTTAAAAATTAATTACACTTTTAGATTAGATTAGATTATTAGATTTGACTTTTTATGAAAAAAAAAAAAAAATTACTTTAGGAGGCAAACTGGATGGTTTTATTTTTATTCCTTTTAACCATTGAAGAAGCATGTATTGTACAATCAAACAGATTGTTTATTTTTACATTACATAAATCCCTTCATAGTAAATGATAAATTTATTTTAATGATTCTATCCATGATATTTATGGAAATGACCATACTGCATACTGATAACGAACAATATTTCTCCTCATTAAATTAAAAGCATTTTAGTACTTGCCTTTGACTTCACATAACTAGAATTTTTCTATCAACAAAAAAATGATATGAATGTTATATTTATATTCATCAATATATGTATTTAGCAGTCATAATTGATCATATTAATTATTTTAAGTTATATTTATAAGAGAAATTATGATATATAGTTAGTATTTATCTTAAATTTTCAACCAAAAACCTTACATAAAAAGATTAATTAATTTATCATAAAGTTCTATTATCCAGGAGGTCTTTGATAGAAAATAAGTCAAGTATTTAAGTATGAATAGTCTTTAGAAAATAAAATTTGCATCTTGAATTTTTACTATTCAAATATTTATTCCGATGACTTTTAACTACTCGATTTCACTTTCTAGCCTTGTTTATCAATTTTTTTTAAAATATTCTATACATAGTAAAAGAAAAATATTTACATTTCATATCTGAATATGCGATAACAAGCAATTTAAATAGTGAAAGGCCAAAATAATATAATTTTCCTTTATTTCTTCTAATACTTTAAATAAAAATTTAATATCATGGGGTGAATCACCTGGTAATTCCAACTTGGCAGGTCATTTAACAAAGGAACATGTAATAATAATGTTTAAAATAATATTTATTTATAATCTCAAACAAGACCTAGATAAAAAGTATAATTATCTAAAATAATAATAATACCTGAATTAAACATTAAGCCTCAACACTTTGATAAAAATGAATAACAGATGAAACAATATATCAATCTATGTCATCAACCAATAAAAATAAAAATAGGGTAAGAAAAGAAAAGATAAAAATAGGGTAAGTTAAGTTCAAAAAATTATTTCCTTGATTAGAGTGATATTGTTAGACAACTAACATTAAGAAAATCTAAACAAACAATATAAAAATAAATACGGCATAAATTATCAAACGAAAATACAATGCAGCGTCTAATTCCCGTCCTAATTATGTTAAATTAATGCATATATTTTTGTTTAAAACAAAATCAAATTTTAATCAGGGATTTATTTCAACCGTCAACTAGTTAGTAAAAGCCGTAAAAACAAAAGGTAAATAGATAGTCCCAAAAATTGTTCCTTTGAAGCTAAAGCTCATTAAAGGGGTGAGGCTTTTTTGCCAGGATATTGACACTATAATGAAATTTATGCTCAGTAAAAACTTTCAGTATTCATTTTAAACAAAAAGCATATTACCTTATCGTACCAGTCGGAGAAGGAAAAGGACTAGTAAAATTTGTATCTGGATCTGGAATGTTGATTCTCAATGGTGGTAGTGGTGCCCTCTGCTTAACAATCATTGGCGGTACTCCCTCATCGACCAAGGATTGAAATGTTAACCTAATGGTTGTGCTTGGAAATCGTAAGGTACACCTGGAAACCAACATGCACAAAATTTTTAGTATAAGATTCAGGTCGCATTTACAGAGACAAAGTACTGAAATATAAATAGTGAGATTATAAATAAATAATATAATACAATAAAAACAGATTGTGCAAGGATTATCTGGATAATAAAATAAAAATATTATTGTTATTTGTGTTATGAATTGTTCTGCATTGCAAACAAAAATATTTTTCAGTACAAACAAAAGGGCCAAGATTGTAAGCTAAGGGAACGCCGGTTACAATCACTTTCTCCAGTTGCTATTTATATTTTACAAATGTATTTTGTTTACTTGGCTGTAATTCAGCATGACAAGTCAACCTTGAGAAAACATCTGAGAGAGAGGAAAAAATGTAATACAAGTATAAATAACAAATTAGAACTGTTAAAATCCTTTTAAGTGAAATTTATTTAGGATGAGATAAACTTGAATACTAAATTCTTATCAAACTACTGGAATAATAAACAATTTGTTATATAATACATTCGCATACGCTTTTAATCCTATCTGTCGCCTAGATTAATGGCATTTATATTTCCCAGTGAATCACGAATAAAACTTCAAAAGTAACTAATTAAAGTGAACTAATCAAAGGGACCGTTTAAAATAATAAATACTCTGTACTTTCTAAAATCATTGCAAATAACAAACAAACAAGAGCATTGTACTGTTATTAAAATGTGCTGACATTTGAGAAATTTCTACTGATAAATCTTGTCAATGATTAATTAATTTAGTGAATTCTGGACACAAAAAATTGTCTGCTGTTTTCACTGCTGATGACAATATTTAAAAAGGATTTATAATAAAAATATAAAAATGTACAATAGTCCTTATCAATTAATACAAATATATTTGCAAATGTCCTTGCAATCAATATAATTATATTGCCAATCTGTTACATAAGGAAAGAGAAAGGAGTTTTTTTTTTCTAATAACTCAATTTGCATAAAATACTGCATTAACGTGGGCAAATTAATAAAAATTAAAATTTCTGTAAATGTGCAGAATAAGAGACTATTTGAAAAGCAAAAAATCTCTTTCTAGTTATGATTCATTACTACACAAGTGATTTAAATGTGAATAAATTGAAAGAAACAGATAATAGATTACAATTAATTAAGGTTTTTAGTTGAGATAAAAAAGTCAATGGCACGAGCGGGATTCGAACCCACGATCTTCGGCTAGATACGCCGCTGCTCTACCACTTGAGCTATCGTGCCCTCGATCCACTCGGACACCAACTTCCCACCTCAACCACACCTTTTGAATTATCCCTCCTTTTTGCCATTTTTCATACATAATAGACTTGAAATTTTACATCAAACTGGTTTAGTTAAAAAGCGGTCTGATGCCAGAGAAAATAGTAATTATAAAAAACTATACAAGCTTGTATGTATCACGAGCACAGAATCTTACAGCTAGTATGGAGGATGTTTAGAACATTGCGTGATCTCTCTCCATATAATAACAAGGATTGCAAATAAAATTATACTCAATATAAGCCGAAAAGAATTCAGGAGGGATTACAACATAAATGAAAGGGACTGATGTGTAGTTTAAAAAAAAAATACCTCTCAACTTAGACTCAAAGACTCTCTAAATAATAAATGTGTGGGAATACAGAGAAAATACTCTATACCAAGAAAGGTATGTAATCTGCTGTACCTTGAAGGTACAGGAACTGGAATGTTTAGTCTCAAAAACCAAATACTCAGAACTCATGGGTAATGAACTTATTTGCAAGTTGTGTTCAATTCAATCTGAACTGATGATCAAAAAGACACAGAAACCATTGGCACCACAGTGTGACTGTTTGGATGAGGGGTATAATTGTTCAGATAACGACTGAGGTTGGCCAAATGTTGAAATGCAACTGACAGACAAAATAAGCATGAATTATGAAGACCATAATGATTGGGGGGGGGGTGATCAAGCTACAACCGTTAGAACATTGAATTCACATTCTGGTATGCAAGACCAAACTAAAGGCGGAAATGAGAAAAAAAGCCACTCTCCGTCAGGCTCCAAGTCACAATGGGATTGATGGAAATGAATGAGCATAATCCGAAAATAATGCAACTGCCCCAATTCTGTCAGGATCCTTTTCTGTCACCCAACCGTTCTGTGGGATAGAAAATTTCACTATCAAAGACATTTTAAGAACATACCAAATGATTAATCACTAGGTCTTGCATACCTAAGAATGCACCATCTTGTACGATACAAAAAGAAATTTCAGAATGAATTAGAGACAGCATTTCTTGACAGTGCACTGCCTACTCCATGGAATCTGAAAAAGATTAGCGCCAATGAAAACAAGTGTACTCATTTATTTGAAAAAAAATCAGGTCAAATTTTAGTTTCCTGAAATGAAAAGGTGAACGTTCTTATAAGGAAAAGAATCAACTGATAAGAACTGAACCTCTCTATGGGCAAGGAACACACTATCAGAGAATTAAAAAAATAATGATTGAATACCAAAAACATTGTAAGATTGAAAAAGAAAGGACTATTCAGGAAGCATAAGAGAAAGCCGAAAGAAAAATGCCACAATGACATCTACAAAACAATAAAAATAAATAAAATATTGGTTTCAATGAAAATTGTAGATACTGAGATTTCTTGTTGAGATATGTGAAGTTATGAACTTGTAGTTTCCGGTCATGTTAATCTGCCTTCTCGTACATCATCAAACCACACCAGATTATATTTATGAACATAAGAAGCCACAATATATTTACTATCAGACTAGGGAGCTATGGGAGAAATTGTGAAGGGACCATTGCAACAGAGCAAGTTATAAATTTCATTCATTAACTCACTCATAGTATGATTCAACACCTCCAATCTACCAAACCATTACCACACATTCTAATTACATGCAAATAATAACTTATATACATTAATCTTACCCATCAATTATTCTTTTTATCTAAGGTGTTTGGTTGAGATGAAAAATTAGTGACAAGAGCAGGATTTGAACCCACGACCTTCGGTTCAATACACCGCTACTCTAACCACTTGACCTATCGTGACCAAGTGGTTCGAGCAGCAGCGTATTGATCCGAAGTTCATGGGTTCAAATCCCACTCGTGACACTCATTTTCCAACCAAACCTTAGATAAAAAGAATAATTAATTAAAATAATTAATACGGTCAATTATGACTACTAAACAAATACGGAATAACGTACAAAGTTCAAAACAATGTTTGTTGGAAATAATTTAATATTAATAATCAAAAATATAAAGCTCTTAATCATATTATTTTTTAAGTCTTTTACAAAGGAAATTAATTTGGAAATTCTAAATAAATTACAATTAATTAAAGTTTTTAGTTGAGATAAAAAAGTCAATGGCACGAGCGGGATTCGAACCCACGATCTTCGGCTAGATACGCCGCTGCTCTACCACTTGAGCTATCGTGACCTCGATCCACTCGGACACCAACTTCCCATCTCAACCCCACCTTTTGAATTTTCCCTCCTTTTTGGCCGAAGATCGTGGGTTCGAATCCCGCTCGTGCCATTGACTTTTTTATCTCAACTAAAAACCTTAATTAATTGTAATATATTAATTGGTCAAGCGGACCACGAAATTAGTGAACTTATAAATAAACTTGAAAACAAATCAATCGCATAATTCCAAAGCGTAAGTGTAAGTAAAATAGTTATAATTCTTGCATAAGTTATGTACAATAAAAAAAATATTCTGTTACTGCAAATTTTGTTTGGTTGAGTTTAGCACCTGCTAAACCCCAAAATATCTATCCAATTAATTCATGTCCTAAGGTATTCAAAATAATCTCAAAATTTATTTTTCACAAATTGCACAATTTGTTGAAAAACATCTTAAGTGTTTGGTGGGGGGGGGGGGGCAGTAGCTGAGTGATTAAGGCATCAGACTCTGAGCTAGTAGATCCCGCGGTCGTGGGTTCGATCCCCACTGTTACCTCTGGACTTTTTTCTGACGCCTAAGGGGACTGGTGGCCGCAACTGAAAGAAATTGACACGGTACTCATCAATGGAAGGGGCAGGATCAGATCTCAGAGACTGAATTTGGTCCCAACACTCACTTCAAACATGAGTTTCTTCGATGGAAGAACACTGGCACACCGGGGGCTCAAATTCACACTCGTGTTGCGAGCCCCCAAAAATGGAGCCAGGGATAAAGTACAATGAGCTGAACAGCTGCAGTGCTCAGGGGGAACTCTTCCAGTTCCTGGTATCCATTGAAAAAAAGGAAAAAGTGTTTGGTGGCATAATGTAATATACAAAAATTTAATTATACATCATGGAAGTTTATGAGGGTTAACAAGTAAAAACAAATTTAATTTAAAAAATAAATAAAAATTATCTTCATGATTACTAACAGTGAAAAAGTCCTGATTACAATCATGGGCAAGTGAAATGAGGGTTTGCTCCAAGACAAATTGACATTAATCACTTCAACCCAGTAATTTTAAGTAGTCTGTGTTCAGGTAATGAGCGGGTCCTACCTAAATAGAAGAGATGAAGCTTTACGCTATACAAGAGAGATCAGTTGATCCTTCCAGTAGAACATGTAGTTCAAAGTAAGAGTCAGTAGGTGAAATAATTTTGTAATAAATAAATTTTGAAAGGATTCGATTAAATCAAAACGTCAGTGTCTCAAACCTGAAGCATGGCTCAACATCAATCAACACACTACATTAAATACTGTAAACTTCAAATGGGTGGAATTGAGGGGTTTGAGAGCAGGCTGTTTTTAAAGGTTTTGCTGGTCTGTTGTTTCAACGCAAACAATTGTTTGTGAAAAGAATATTTTAAGCGTATTTCAATCCGGATTTAGGAGAGATCGATAGTTGACCATATCTTCTCACTCACAAATATTTTTAACCTAGAAACCTCGAAAAGAGTAAATAAAATTTTTGCGTTTTCTTATTGACTTTAAAGAGGCCTTTGACTCAGTATACTGATGGCATTTTAGTCAAAAGATTGCAAACCTCAGTTTCTCATCTGCAATCGTCAATATGCCAACAGCTTCTTTCAAGACTGCTGTTAAAATTAATAATACTGTCTTATCTATTTAATCCTGGCATTAGAAAGGGAGCCTCCTCAGCCCCTTGTTTCATCTTTATAGACGTTCCTGATGTCCTAGAATTTAGTATTCATTGCTCTAATGTTTTAATTAGCGTCTTCTCTTTGCTGCGGTGTAGCCATCCTGGCTAATTCTGTTGCTTTACAAAGGAATGTAGTTGCATTGGAAAATTATGGCTCTCGTAATTAAGTAAATAAAAAAATGTAGCTTTTCGTAGGGGAAAAGGCAGGCACGTAGGGATCGCTGGTCCTCCCAGGGTAAACGAATCGAAATTGTAAAGAGTATAAATATCCGGGTGTCATCATCATGCGAAAACTCTGTCCCATCTCAAAAAACAAATTTTACAAGTCCAAACTAGCGATTAATTTGGTTTTGTCCAACCTGATCTCAAACTTCAAAAACCTTTAGGCAAAGCCAATAAGTAACCTCGTGCCAGTTGAACATGTACTATTGAGTTCTTTTTTTGATTTTTATATATATTTTTTGTGTTCATTTTGTTTTGTAGTATACATACTACCATCTTAAAGTCCAAAGGTTCTAAGTTAAGAGTGGATGTAGAGAAGATAAATTAAAAAAAAAAGTTTAATTGCATTTTAATTTTTGATTGATGAAACTTTATTTATTTCTCTTTATTTTTTAACGTTCTAAAATTAAAACAATTATCTTTGAGTTAAAGCCAAGCGTAGGTTCAATGTTATACATTCTTGCCATAAATAAACATGGACGGGAGATTTCTAAAACTATCGGAAGGGAAGAAAACACGAAAATGGGACGAGGAAGAAGAAGGAGAAGAAGAAGTAGAAGAAAAAGAAAGAAATTAGCAGAAATAAAACGCCGACACGACTGCAATTTATTTACATGTAAAACTGTAATATCGTCGAATTGGGGTGGGGTGCGGAAAACGGAATATCGCGGATCCTGGTGCGATCACATTCTTCCTCTCGGCGTAAAAATAATAAAAAGAAAGAAGTCGGATAAAAAAACAAAAACAACAACACTACAAATAAAGGAAGAGAGAGAAAAAAAGCCTTAAAAGGTCAAAGGCGCGACAAAACATGCGACGGGCGTATATTCCATTGTCCCGTGATCCGATTTGTTTATTGCGTTAAGAAATTACAAAATGCAACATTTTTCTGTTATTTTAAGTTTGCGTATAAAAAGAATGATTAATTGGATTTTTCTCCAAGTGACGTAGCGACGAGTTGCAGATCAATAGAATAATAAATGAGGTAGAAGAGACAATTAAGACACCGCGGACTTTACGCCCCTGTGAAGGGTTTTAAGCCGTTTATCGCCTTAAATTGAGAATTAAAATAATATTAAGAAGAATATAGAAAGAATGGTGGATAGAAGGGCGATCGTTGGTTTTATAACGAAAGAGCTCTCCTATGGCCTTCGAGTTGGTAAACAAGCTTGTTATAAACATGACCCTACCCACTCTCTTCAATATTTACACGAGTTCGTTAGAATAAAAAATATTGTTCCACTCACGTTTTAGGTAACTGAAATGAGGGTGCCCCTTTCCTTTGGAAGACACCGTCGACGAAAACGCCGTTTTTCCCGTTGCACACCATAAAAAAATGCGGATGTTCGAAAACCAATTCCAAGTGTTTACGCGAGATAAAACTCGAATGTCCCATATTAACGTCGACATCGCCTCGTGAGCTGTTCCTCCCGATGATGATCCTCTTCTGTCTCACGAAGTACTCGAACTCGCGCCCTTCCAGCCTCGCGATCGCGGTGTCTTTGGTGTCGGGACTCCATTGGATTTTCGTCGGGCTGGCTGGTGCGGATTTGAGGGCGAGAAGTGCCCAGGCATCGCTTTCCTGTGAGCGCGACACGGACATCCCGTCTGCCGGTCTTTTCCGATCCTTCCCCGATCCCCTTCCAACCGGGGGCGAAAAACGGCGAGTATTCGATTAAAAAAAACTGTGGGTATTGTTTACCCACGGAACCGAAACGTGGGTGGCCGAGAAAAGAAACCACGTGACGATAGGAGCTGC
The DNA here is from genome assembly GCF_000648675.2 of Cimex lectularius. Taxonomy (NCBI): domain Eukaryota; kingdom Metazoa; phylum Arthropoda; class Insecta; order Hemiptera; family Cimicidae; genus Cimex; species Cimex lectularius. The sequence continues at coordinate 2,278,923 of NW_019392993.1, forward strand.
GCGATTGTGTCAAAACAAAACACCACTGCCCTAGAGGGCGTTCTCTCTCTCACCACAGTCCACGGATCTTCCGTTCTTTCCCGTCACATCCCCTCCAAAAGAGGAACGTTTCACATTCGCCATTACGGCCACTTTCCCTCTTCCCATTCGCCGCCAACTTCGATTTGAACGGATCTACGCCAACTGGATAAAACTACATCTATTATTACCACTTGAAACAAATTTTTCAAGTTGATTCGGTCTACACAGACTTCTCCAAAGCATGTACCACTGTTCATCGTTTTGTTTTGATCGCTAAATTAAAATGTCATGGAGTATATAGAACCTGTAGAATACAGGTTGAAAAACTAAAATCGTTTTAATCAAATCCAATTTCAGTTACATCTGGAGACCCACAAGGATCACAAGCCTTTTATTATTATTTTTAATTTTTGTAAATGACAAGTCCTTTCTTTTGACAAGGTCAAACAAAAGAAATATTTGGCTTTACACAAGGTGACAATGGTTAATGGCTGTCTGTCAAATTGATGTAAAATAACATGAATTGTAATAAATAAAATATAAAAACAAACCAAAATATAGTTACAATGTTTATAATTGAAAAACAAACAAGTATCTATAACATCATTATTCGAAAAAGAAACAAGTAAAAATAAAAATGATAACTATTATATTTAAACTAAATCAAGTAAAATAAAATGAAAGTTACTAAATTCTTCTTAGTTTCAGTAAACTAAAGCATATTTTGTGGATATATACAGTTTCAATTATATTTGAAGTTCCCCAGGGATCACTTTTAGGCCCTTTATTATTTTTAATTTTTATAAATGACCTTAAGTCCTTTCTTTCAACAAGGTAAAACAAAAAGAAATATTTGCCTTTACACCAAGTGACAATGGTTAATGGCCATCTGGTGAATTGATCTAAAATAACATGAATCGAAATAATGTATATAAAGAAAATATAAAAACAAACCAAAATATAGTTACAATTTCAATAAATAATTGTAAAACAAACAAGTATCTATAATATCATTATTCAAAAAAGAAACAGGGAATAGACAAACCTGATAACTATTATATTTAAATTAAATCATGTAACATAAAATGAAACTTATTAAATTCTTCTATTACTTAGTTTCGGTAAGTTAAAGCTTATTTTACGAATAAATACATCAGGTTCCGGTTTTATCCATTTAATATTTTTTGCAAGGACCACGATGTACTGAATTCATAATCTGTAAGCCTTGTCCTTTCTTTCTGCTACAGCATTTCCATTATATGCTGATGGTCTTAAAATTTTCCTCTCTATAAAATCAACATGCGTCTTCTTTTGCAGCAATCTCTCTATTGATAAACTTAGTTTGTGGTGTCATATTAATTATTAGCTAAATGCTTATTAATTTCCTTTAATCTTTCTTCCAACACCATTCCTTTTAATTTTCTCTCAATAATACCACACTAAACAGAATATCCTTTGTCGAAGACTTGGTTTAATAGCAAGTTGGAATTTAAGGAGCACATTATTAATGTTAATAAAAATCTCTTAAAATTCTGAGGGGATTACAATTATAAGAAACCCTCATAATTAACATAATCCAATTCATCATTGAAATTGTACAGAAATCTCTTTAAAAAAACTTTTCTTCTCATTCTGAATTTTTAGGTAAAGTTCAAAATAAATTTATTAGAATCCTTCATTTTCAATTTCCTCTTCTTTCATCTTCAGAACTGTTTTTTTTTCTCTTTATAATCTTCCAGCGTTAGCTGACAGAAGGCGTTTTTTGATCTATTATTTCTTCACAATATAATCAATGGGCGACTAAATTGTACTGACCTCATTTCATGTGTCACTTTCAATGTCCCAATACAAGCTACGGCATTCATCTACTTTTAGTGTACCGTTTCGTAAAACAAATTCATATTTTATTCACCAATAATAATGAGAGAAGGAAATAAGATTTGTCCAAATATTGATTTTTTCATCTAAATTTTAATTGTGTACCGACCGATATTCCCATCACACACCGATACAAATATCACAATTATAATTCTACAGCCATCAAAAGTTACACTAAATTTTAATATTTTTTAAATTTTTTTTAATATTTTGATTTTTTCATTGATAAAAGTACAAAAAAATTTAAATTCACTTCGACATTGCATCTAGTCATAGTTGGAGTGGATATTTTTATATCCACTTATATTTGTGTGTTCTTATATATTTACTAATCACCTATATTTTAATTCTATTTTGTTTCCTTTTTTTCTGTGTTATTAAGCTTCTAAGCTGTTTGTAATAAATAAAAATAAATGTAGGTGTATTAATCGTGCCCTTTGATAGCTATTGTGTGGTCTGTTCTGTGCTTATATTCATGATTGCAATTCCTAGGTCATCAAGGATCTTGATTAGTAGGCTCGGTTTTGGTGATTGAATTTCTTCTGAGGTTGCACTGACAAAAAATCCTCATATGATTGGATAACCAAGCAGCTATTAAATAAAGCATTTGCATGTAAAAAATCACATTAAAACTAGTCACTGAATCCATCCAAAATCTCAAAAACCTGGGGAAACAGATTTAGATGTATCATTCAAGGTATATAATACTGTAACTAATATAATACTGTGCACTTTAATAATAATAGCACACTGGTGAGTCTAAGTTCATTAAGGAAGTTGATTATAAGACCTGGTTTCAGTGGTTGAATTTTTTCTAGCTGCATCGCACAGCTCAAAACACTTCCTCCTGCAGGCAAATGTTATGCCAATTTGTTAGTAGGTGTATTGGGTCTCCTGTTTCTTTACAGAATTTGCATATGCCATGTTGTAATACACATGTCCTGGGACCCATTAGAGGGTGTGGAGAAACAAAACAATGGTAATAAATGTAATAAATAATTATAACAACACAACAATGATAATTTTTGGGTACCAGGACACAAGGTAATTTTGGGTAATAAAAAAGCAGACATACTGGCCAAAGGAGCAAAACCATATTATGCATATTCCCTAAAACTATTTATGGAGTAACAAAGACACACTCCATTACATAATGGATCCAAAAAAGATAAAATTAGCTATGGATAAACTCTAGACATGGTAAACTTATGCTAAAACTACCTTGTAACAAGACCAGCATACTGACTTAGATAGGTGCTAATCTCAGAGGAGAAAACCATCTAAACACGGGCATATTCAATGTGAATCGACAATCTGAGGGAACTAGGAGAGTACAATAAGCCAGAAAAATTTAATTTGTTAATAACTAAATGAATGCTGTTAAAGCCTGAACCAGGTTTCACAAATTATAACGCAAACGAAAAAGCTTAGCTTTTTTTTTATTGAGAATATGTATAAGAAGAGTCTTTTCGTATTATTGCCTAATAATTTCTTATAAATAACATCTGAAATTTAATTCTAAAACCTTGAATATACAAGTTTTTCCATGTATTGGTTCCTACAATCATAAATAAATTATGTATTTCAAAAAACAAATAATTCATTTTATATGAATTGAAAATAAGTAATTCACAGTTTTAAAAAAAGGAGTAAAAAACAACAAACAGGTCTCTTTTTGCATGATTCAATTTAAACTTAATCCATGATAATTTAAAAGTTGTTCTTTCCTCATGAAAGGATATTTTTCATTCTAAAATTTTTACAATAAATAATTCGTTTTGAATTCTGTTGAAATGAAAAATTCATTAAATAAAAGAAAAACAGAAATTTAGTATATTTAATAAGTATAAAATAAAAATATGTATAATTATAATATTGTTACATAACTTAAGGGCTTAAAATGAAATTTATACAAGTGAAGTGAAGGAAATGGAGGTAATACCTCAAGGTTAAACATTGGGCGGTTGTACATTAGGGAGAGGAGGTGGTGGTAGTTGGGACTGGGGTTGCGGTTGAATCAACTGCTGAGATGGAGGAGGCTGTTGTTGGGGTTGGGGCAGTTGCTGCGGTTGATTTTGTTGTGGAGGTAGATTTTGCTGTGGTGGGAGTTGTTGCTGTTGTTGTGGCTGCTGCTGTTGCTGGGGCGAAGAGGGAGGCATTGTCGCTTCAGCAGCTAATCTCCTATGGGCTTCTTGTCTCGCCCTAAACTCCGCTGCTTTCAGCTGTTCCAGGTGGAATTGCTGCCGTTCTGCAATCAACTGTTGCCTTTGGTACTCCAAGCCTTCTCTTTCTTTTTCCATCGTTGTTTCTAACTCTTCAAAATGCCTCAATTTAATTTCAAGTTTCTTCATTTGTGTTTCTACAAGTAAGGCGACAAGGGATTTGATTTTCCTCTCTTCTACAGCTGCCAAATGCTTGGCTTTGACAGCTGCTGCAGCAAGCGCAGCTGCAGCTGCAGACTGCAACTGAGCATCTTTAACGACTCTGTCTTGTTCTGTTTCCTGTGGGGTTGCCTCTTTCTCCTTAGCTGGTTCATCAGTTTCCATGGATTCAGGGGCATTATCCTCCGCTGGTTCTGTTTTAGCCTCCTTCACGTTCTCTTCAGATTTCTCCTCTGAAGGTTTCTCAGCTTTTCCAACACCAGCATCCCCACCAGCACCTTCTCCTTCACTACTTTCTTTCTTCTCTTTGTCCTCACTCTCATCTTTCTCCGGCTCAGTACCGGCAATTCCACTCTGTGAAGAATAATCAGAAATTAATTTAAAAATGTTACAAAACTGGGATAAATAAAAGATACATAAATTATTTTTCTCATTCTGTTTTCTTAAGTTTTTTGTTGTTGGTTGCATTTTTTAATCATTATTAATATTGAATAATGCTGTAATATACTAATTTAAACAATTTTAAACTGACTATTTGTTAGAAATTCCTTTAATCTACTGTGGTGGTTTGAAAAATTAGAAGAAAATTTTAAAAAGATGCCGCTGCTACAAAAATCATTCAACTATTGAATGAACTAGGTTTGCTACAACTAAGTTTTTATTATTGTTATTAAGGTATTTTTTCTAACTTCTCAATAATATTGTATTGTAATAACTTGAGGGCAAAGATTTTTTTTATTTTATTTATACTCTTATAGAGTAATAAATTTGACCATATAGTTTGGAAAAAAGTGGATAAAACTAAAATTTTACTGTTATTCGAGTCAATTTATTTTTAGCTTTTATTCACAATTCAGATTCTCAAATAAGTCAGAATTAGTGATATAAAGTGTTTATACCTGTGAAAGTCCGGCTGAAGGATCAAATTTTCCATCGACTGTCGAATTCTTAATATGAGCATCAAGCAAAGCCGCTGGGACTTCATCCTAAGAAAAAATAATAAATGTTAGTATGAAAATATTTTCTATTTAAACCAGGCACCTAGAATTTACCTTTATATTTGCAAACTCAATCATAGCAGCTTTAGCTGCAGAAGCAGCTACCCTAGGATCAACGACTGAAGCAAGGAACGCAACAGTTGACATTATTGGATTTCCCGCCTTTGAAAACGGAATTGGCTGGTAAGCAAGAGGACCTAATGCACTTCCTGTAAAAACAAGTTTTGAAAATGTTTTGAGAACTTAAAACATAACAAAAATAAGTAAAAAACGTAAAATAAGAACACTGACCATTATCATTGTCTTCCAGGTAAGGATCTTCAATCGGAAGTCTAAGAAAGTGAAGTATACATTCATCCTGTGTCCTTGATCCGACATGTTCGCATACTTTGTTCCAGTCATCCTTGTAAAGTTCAAGTGCCTCTAGTAGAAGCAGAGTCTCTTGTTCGGTCCAGTCTCTCGTCACAGCAGCAGCCTGCCTATTCTTTAATACAGCTGGTTTTCGTGTATATCTGTGAGAAAAAAAAGTTTGTATACATCTTTCTACTTATTGAAAAATAAAGAAAAATTATATACAATTTGCAATTAGTATATGAAAAATAATTTGAAAATACTCACTGATCTAATTTTAATCCAAAGTTCATTCCTGGTTGCTCGCCTTCCACTTTCCTTCCGGCGTTTTGATTCTGTTCCTGTCTTCTTGTAGATTCCATGTCAAGGAGGGTCTTTGCAGCAGATTGCTGCTGTGTTTTGGGAGGGTTGACAGGCATTAGCCCTGACGGCGTATCAGCCAGGACGTGGAAATGGGACGTCGGGGGAGGCCCCATAGGGGTAGGTCGGCTTTCCGCATCCACTTGGTAATTTATAAGACCCCATTGTTCTAAAAATGCATGGACCCTCATTATAGCACAAACGTCACCAGCCAAGTTCCTCCTCGAGGCAGTGCTTGTGAGGTATTCAGTGGGGTTGAGGCGGTAAGTGTCGATCATGAAATTCCTATAAGCTAGGTAAATTTCTGGCGTCTTAGACTTATTTTTGCCATTGAAAAATTCTGGAAGTGCCCTCTTCTCAATCGAGTGGACAGAATTGTAGTCGAACCAAGCGGAATAGGATGGAACGATTATATGATGTGTTTGCTCAGTGACATTATCTTCCTGGCCGTCTTCTTTATTAACTGTCAGATCCTTTAACAAACATTATAAAATTGTTAAAAAAAACTATAACAAAAATGTTTTTAAAAAATTATGTACCGTTGAATTGTTGTTTTCATTTGTTATTCTGCCAGTTTGGCTATCATCATTCCTTTCTGCCTCCTCATCAAGATCCATGATTGTACCACTTTTCATAGGCTGACTGTCGACATCTTTTTTTGTATTTGTAGAGAGACCAGCTGAAAAAAAAAAATTATATTAAGAAAAGAAAGATGTTAGTGAATATATTATTATGTGAAAAAATATACTTGGTTTTGGCATGACAACTTCTTGAATATTTGGCTCAGGAGTGGGTTCATCCATATCTCTGGTCAAATCAGCCTCTTCTTCTTCACTTTTGATCTTCTTTGGGCCTCCGACAGCTGGAAATCTTCCACTAAACAAACATAACAATATCAATATAATTAAATAAAAGGCGGAATACAACTGACAGAAGATGGATAAGAGGGTGTACCTTTTTCTTTTAGCAGCCAACTTTGGTGGAGGGCTGGGAGACTTTTTGCGTTTTTGCTTCTTTTTTATTGGATCTGACTGACCCATTAGATCGTCCACAGATAAACGGAGCTAGATTAAAACAATAAACATGAAAGTTATTCGTAAAATAATTCATTGGTTATTGATCACTTCATCACTTACGGGATGAACTTTTTTCTTTCCATTTTCATCCACCTCATAATCCTCCTCATTCATCCATTCGTTATAAAGATCAAGTTCAGTAGCCCATGAAGCTGTAACCTTAAAAAATAAAAATAAAAACATTATTTTTAATTATAAATAGAAAATTAAATTTAACAACTTACCCTCCATGGCAGTGAATGTGCTGGAGGTGAGTCAGGAGGATCAAATGGAAGATCAGCACTTGTCCAAGAATCATGCGAGTCGGGAAAATAGTACCAATGAAGTAGTGTCATTCTGTCCCTTCGTAGGGTCGGCCTTGAAAATTCCTCATCAAGCGGATCCACAACGGGGTAAAGAATATGTGTAGCCTGATCCTCGTTTTCTATTGTTAAAAAAAAAATGATAAAAAAATGAGAAATGTAACATATTTATCAACTTACCAACAATCGTCCCTTGATGACGCTTAATTATATCCTTTACTTTAGCAGCCATTGCTTTATCCACATCAGGACGTACATAGACTGCGGGGAGGGTGAGACACTTTGTCTGAATCAACGCCTTCTCGACTGCCATGAACATCTCAACATTCCGATCCATCCTAGATGGGCTCTAAAGTGAAGTGTTCAAACAGTAAAATTAAGTGCTTAGAAAAATTATAGTACAAGTCCAAATTAACATTAAATTAAGAAAAAAGAAACTGCAAAAATAAATAAATACACAATTGTGCTATACATATAAATTCAACAATAACAGTAAATATATTTTGTCTATGTTTTCTTTTCTTTTGTTTACGAGGATATTTCAACTACAAGGTTATAAGAACCCTCGTGGTTCCGGTGTTTTTGAAAAAAGCACATTTGTAGGTATGTCAGATCCGACTGCAGGGCTGCGGGATTCGAACCCGAGACCTTTACCATACAGTGATGAGCGCTGGGTCAACGATTAAACCGTTGCGGCTAACGATGCCCCTTGTATTGTTTAAATGAAAAATATCATTCAATAAAATTGTTTATCATTACCAATTTAAAATTAAATTAATCCTTTATACTTTACAAATTCAAGAATATTTATAATCCTGAATAAAGCTTTCTATGGCTGCACATTTATATTGATAATGCTGAATTCACTAATGGGTTATTAAAAACTAATTCAAATTCCATATTATATAAATAAGACATCTAAAAATAATTAAAACTGAGCAACCCATAAAATTAAGATTATTACAAAACAAAACATGCAATAAAACACAACAAAGCAAAACACAAGTTATAAACATAAAGCAACATAAAAAAGCCCCACATCATCAGTGAACTTGTAAGTTTTAACAATATATTTTATTATTAATGAATCATTTAGAAATTAATTTAAAATCAGCATTCTAAATTTTGAATAATTGAACTAATATATTATTATTATTATTATTATTGTTGTTGTTAAGAAATAAAAACAGTAAAAAATACTTACTCATTTGGTGCTAATAAAATAATCGACTAAAGAGCTGAGTTTTCAAAATAATTAATATGAATTTACTTTATTTTTTTCTTGTAATTTTCAAACACAATAGAAACACATAAGAAAGCAAAACTATGGATTACAAGGGCGCTAAGCACAGTGCACATCACAAACACATAGCGACAATCACGCGTGCTCAGTGCTAAGGAAGGACAAAGGAGGGGTTTGGAAGACTCAACTCTTACAAAGGTGATTCAATCCCGCCTCGGTGGGTATTAATTGAGTAAAGAGAGTTAGTGTGGTGTTGGTGACACGATCGTACCTTACTGACCTGGAAGTCGAACCTACGCCAACCCTGTTCACTCTTGTGTTTATAGACAGCAGCCAAGATTTGGCACAGTGCGCCACCTGGTTTAAAGTCAAGGAAACACCGCATCTAGAAAATAAATTCATTTTAAATAAACAGAACAAATCAATACAAATCGATGTTACTTACAGGGAGCCTTGTGAGTGGTGGCTTTGTGACATTTTTACCAAAGTTGTCCTCCTGGAATTGTATGAGCTGTATGACGAGAGCAGACAAACTTTTTCCACTTGGAGGATCTGTTTGGATGTACTAGAAACAAAATTATCTTTTTACTTAATTGTATGTACTGTAATGTTTTAAAATGCAAAAATGAGAAAGTACATGCACTCATAAAGATGTGATTCACAAGACATGCAAACAAGTTTAATTGAAAGGGATTTTTTTTTGCATAGGCTCAAATCTGCACATGCACGTACATGTATACAAACATGTATCGAGTTGAACCTATTGGCTTCTCTAAGTCCCCCGGCGATTCCGGCTTTTGCTCTTTACGATAAATTGCCGGCAGACTCGAGAATCACCCACCCCAGGTGTTAGCAGCCTGAGGGCAGACCTCATCTTATCTGTCCAGCCACCCAGGTTGGGCTCAGGTGGAGAGGTGCCCTCAATTCAGCACCCAATGGGTGCAGTTCCAAACCAATTTGTTCTCATGTCCATTCTTAAATACATTTACTTCCATTTACATACCATTCATTTAATTAGAGTGATGGAGTAATTGATATTCCTCCATCACCCTTTGCACATACTATATAACTAACCAAATTGAGAGTCGATGGGGGTATTCAATAGTCCACCACTGACCCTCATATCACACATTCACACTAATAAATACAATCACTCTCAACACAATCTTTACACATTCTATAAACTAGCCTAATTGAGGGTCGATGGGGTACTCGATATTCCGCCATCAACCCTCTTACATCACACATTCACGCTAATAAATACATTCACTCCTAACTCAAATTAGTTATACACAACTATTATACCTATATACAATAGAACAACCCAGTTTTCTCCAAGAATCGGAAAATGGGACCCAAATACTCTGTAAGTAATTGTAGCCAAGGAATTGCACCCTTCAATTAGGTGGGACACATTGAGCAACCTTTCTCTGCATTTTTATTTCACTGTTTAGTATATAAATATTTTTTATAGACTAATTAAAATATAGGATTATCTGATAATAATGCCAAAATTATTATGAAAAGTTTAAAATATTTTGAATTACTTTGTTGTCTGTAAATAAATACAAAATATAAACTAAAATAAAATTTAGATTTTTATCGATTTGTTTTTGTATGAAATGAATAGACCGGATTTTATTGTTAATTTTAGGGGTTGGGTGTTAAATTGAAAGAAAATGGTCTAAAACGTTAAGTGGAATTTGTTCATTGCTGGCTGAAAGGAAAACAACGCCGGCCCGAGATGGAAGGGAACGAACCTGAACTTTTATCAGGGGAATAATGTAAAAGAACTTCTCAGGATCAGTTGGGTGGGCGTAAGGGAAGATAGGGCGGCAAAAGGCGTTATAAGCCGCTCCGCGGATGCTCACCTTTTTGCAGTTTTTCAGCAGCCAGTTTTTGACAGAGTCGAGTTGTGCGAGCGTCTCCGGCGACTCGAAGAATTTAACGTTTGGACCGCCGTCCTTTTTCGGTTGAAATCCGAGCATCATGACGGATTGGTCTCGGCCTGGGGGACAACACACGGTTCGAAAACGTCGAGCGATTTGAGGAAAAGACTAGAGCGAGTCCGGCACCCTCCTAGGAAGCGGCGAATCCGAGTCGCAAGATGTCCGACGGACCTTTACGAACGCCGGACGTTCAGGTTAAAATCGTTAATGTTTATCTTCCCACTTTCGACACCACGGCAAAACCTCAACCGCTGCCCTTTTCACGATCCTCTCCTTTATTTCACTTATCCTTCTAACTTAATTTCAGGATAGGATATATAATACAGGATTGTACGATATATTCGATGATTGAAGGCCTGGTTTATTATTTCTTCGAAGCTTCGATTTTAGTCGCGATCGACGATTGCGATATATCGATTCAAGAAAGGAAATGGGCTTTCACCTCAACTACCATAATTTATTGTTCAAATTTGTAAATTTGTTTAGTTATTTGTTTATACGGGTAAATATACCAGTTACAAGTTCTTCAAGAGCTTAAACTATTTAATTTAAGTATTCATTATAAGTAATAATGAATAATTAAAACATAAATAATAATCTAAATATAACAATAATTAAAAATGTGGACATATTCAACATAATAAACGCAAATAAAATATAATGATCTCTAAAAATATAAAAGAAGTGAAAAAGAATGATAAAAATTTAATTAAACAACATAAATATATAAATAAATATAAAAGAAATGCGAAGGAATGATAAAAATATAATTAAATAACAGAAATAAATAAACACATATAAAGAAAATGAGAAGGAATGATAGGAATATAATTAAACAATAAAAATATATAGACAAATATAAAGGAAATGGGATGGAATGAGAAAAATATAATTAAATAATAAAGAATGATAAAAATGTAATTAAATAACAGAAATATATATAAAATATAAAGGAAATGAGAAGGAAAGATAAAAATGTAATTAAACAAAAGAAATGTATAAAGGAAGTGAGAAAGATTAATAAAAATATAATTAAACAATAGAAATATACATACAATACAAAGGTAATGAGAAGGAATGATAAAAATATAATTAAATAAAAGAAATATATAAACAAATGTAATCGAAATCAGAAGAAATGATAAAAATATAATTAAACAACAGAAATATATAAACAAATATAAAGGTAATGAGAAGGAATGATAAAAATATAATTAAACAAAAGAAATATATAAACAAATGTAATTGAAATCAGAAGAAATCATAAAATTATAATTAAACAACACAAATATATAAACAAATATAAAGGAAATGGGAAGGAATGATCAAAATATAATTAAACAATAGAAATATATAGACAAATATAAAGGAAATGGGATGGAATGAGAAAAATATAATTAAATAATAGAAATATATAAACAATATAAAGTTAGTGGAAGGAATGATAAAATTTTTATTAAACACCAAAACTATACAAACAAATGTAATAAAAATCAGAAGAAATGATAACACTATAATTAACCATGATCTCAAACAAAAAATAATTAATTGAAAAGATATTGAAAAATATAATTAAACAATAGAAATATATAAAAAAATGTAAAGAAAGTGGAAAGGAATGATAAAAATTTTATAAACACCAAAAACACACAAACAAATGTAAAAGAAATCAGAATAAATGATTAAAAAAATAATTAATTGTGATCTCAAACAAAACAAAATTAATTGAAAAGTTTTGGATGATAAGGCATATTTTACTTATCCAAAAACTGGATTGTTCTTGTCTTTCATGAAAAATAATTCTTGACGAACAAAAAATGATTTTAGATTATAAGAATGCTAAATAAATCTATTTGTTAAGTATATTTTAAATCTTTATATTCAAATTTTTTTCAAAATGGAACTTTAAAATCTCGCTCTTGCTGATTACCTAATTAATTGTCTGTAGAAAGTATGAATTTCGACTTTTTATTCATCTCTATCGTTATGCTTAAATGTGGCCTTTAATTCGAACATTTCACATGATGGTAAATGGGATCAAATTAAGTCATTTTTCGACAAAACACAGGGAGAAGAGCCAAAACGCGCCCTTGATTGAGATAATGTACATTAGCAATACACGATTATGTTAAAGTGATACTTCGGCATGAATGTAAATGTGAATTTCCCATTGGTAATGATTCAATAATTGGAGGGTATTGAATCGGCTGAGTAAGGCGAATGTCAGACTGTTGGATAAGCGATTTGAAATCATTCTCTCGCCCATCACTCTTTTTATCATGTCCGTCTGAGTTTCGCGCGTTGTAAAAATATCATTTGAATTATCGACAAGCATTTATTGCAAGAGCCTCTTTATTCTGGTCTATTATGAATGGAACTTTGACGAAATAAAGTGCGCATGACGGAATCCTGAAGATTTTGGTTTCACTAGTATCGCTTAGTTACCGTCCCGACATCGGGGTTTGGACTCGTAATTTTTTCAACGGCTCCTCAGGTAAATCGTAATTCATTTATAAAACAGCCTTTGATCACAATTTAAACATTCACTTCGGTACGTTTTCATTTGCACCTTTAACTTGATTCTAACGAAGCAATCTTTGGAAAATTACACAAATTAATACGTGTAAAAACAATATTTTTTCTTAAATTAACAATTAATCCATCATAAAAGTACATACTATTATATAAGAATATACAAGGATTTTATTAATAAAAGATGCTTTTGGGTGACCCTTTAAACAAAACGCATAAAGAATTTAACAAAATTATAATGTATGGGTACATATGTAATATGACTATATAATTAGGCAAGTAAGTGCACTCAGCTAAATCCCGACACAATACTTTTGTGTATAATAGTACTTTGGAAGCAAGTAATCAATAGAGAGGTAAAAAGCAGCAAAAAAGTTAGGTCGAAAATAGGTTGAATCACGAAATTATGTTTGTTTTGTACTTTGTAGTCGTTTTGCTCTGGTGACATAGCCCTCCTTCCTCGTGGGACCGTGTCTCTCTAAATATTAATTACCCTCACCTCCAGAAACAATCGATTGACCTGAATTATGCCGAAACACGCTCTTGACTCTTACTCTCGCTACAAAGTTGTCAATATTCAAAAAAAAAAAAAAACTTCCGGGCGGTGAAAATGCCAAATAACACCCCTATGGTCATGGTGTTGTAACAAGATTGCAATTTTTGATTTGGGAAGATTTTAGGTGTGAATAAAGTAACCTGGAATATTAAATTCAACAGAGGATCAAAACTGGTGTAAAATTTACCCAAATATAAAGACGTAATTAGGGCAAGAAAGGCTGAAAATAACGCTCTACAAGAAGTACATCTTTTTGTGTCGATATCCGTGATTATATCATTATCATCAGGTCTAAACAAATTTCCTTAAGACATTAAATTTATCACGGCAGAAAATATTAAATTAACTAAATAACTTTTTTAAGGCTCTGATGATGGTATTATCATAAAATTATGGAAAAGTTCGAGAAATCCTTCTGCTCCTTTCAAGAGTTGGAACGGTTCGGGATGAATAAGCCTCCTTTTTACTAGCATCATTTTATCCTTTTATAATTTAATGGTAAAAACAATGTTTTAAATAAAATTTTTATGACTTTGATGATGGTGGTGTAATCATAAAAAGCTTATATAAAGCTCGAGGAATCATTTTGCTCTTTTCAAGAGTAGGAATGGTTTGGGATGAAAGCTACCTCCTAATACATCTTCTTTTCCATTTAAGTCTTAACTAAAATTTGTACGATTCTGATGATGGTGGTACAACCATAAAAAGCCCGGCACTTTGTAAAATTCAAAAAATGCTCCTTTAAGTTGAATTGATTTGGGATGAATTAGCCCCTTTTTTACAAATGTTTATCTAATTAATGTATTCAGTGTAACTCAATTTGTGTATCCCTGATGATGATCATCGAAAGTCTGGCATTATCAAGAATTCTAGGAATCATTCCTTGCCGTTCAAGAGAGAAATGAATACCGTCCTTCTTCCAAACTAAATGATAAAAACATAGTAATAACTAATGTATCGCCCCGATGATGACGATAAAAACTACTAAAACCAAAAATTCTTTTAGTAACTACCAGCTTCCGTGTTTCTTAATACTTCCTTCGTCAGTCGGTAGGTATATTGCCGAGGAGTATGTTTCTTCTAACGAAAAAATGCAAATTATTACTAATTGTTAAAATTAAACTAAAAAACAAATATTACAAAAAAAAAGATAAGTTTAACAAAAACAAATATCTATTCGTACTGGTTATTATTGTTGGTTGTTTCTGCATTTGTTTTTTATCATGTTGGAACGGTAGAAAATCGAAATCAATTATTTTCTAGCAGCTACCTTCAAGAATGATATCCCCACTCCTCAAATTTAAATTCTTCACGACAGTTTATTTTTATTTTTATCAATGAAACACAATATGCCCCAATTGCTGCTTTTGCAATTCAAAACTCCAGTCGCCATTTCATTACGCATTTTTGTAAAATTATAATAGCATTATTCAAATGTATCAACTGGAAACTGTGAAGTGGGAAATTGGGGAAAGTAAGTTATAACTTTTGATAAGACTCAGCAAGTTAAAGTTGTACACAACACATGTTAAAGGCAACTTTTTCAAAATGAGACTGCAAATTGTTCGGTTAACAAAGTAAAAAACAAATAAAAGCAGATGGTGGTATGGTGTGCAGTGGCCATTTTGTTCCTCAGTTACCTAGGGTGTACGATGGCGGCGTTGAAATTTATGTACAGGTCGTTCCCGGCTCTCGTCGGACCGAATTTAGAAGCAGCAGCGGAGTCGGAAGAGGACGAGGAAGTAGATAACCGCCGAGCCGTCCTCCTGGGGAATGCAGCAGCAGGATACGGGCTCCACCCCGGTAGAGCCGAGGGGGCTGGAGGTGAAGGTGGAGGGCCCGGGATCCGTCAAGAGGAGGACCAGCAAAGAAGACAAGAAGGTGAATTTTGCGGAGGGGGTGACTTCGGCGAGAGAATTATCCAAGAGAGACAGCCAGAGAGAGCTAACCGCCCCCAGGGCATCCCTAGGTATGCGTTTTTTTCCTTAATTTGATGAACACAATCTTAAAAGTAAGCAACAAGAATTTTATCCTAATTCCCATAGAACCAAATGAAATTATGAAAAAAAAACTTATTTAATTTTCCATATTCTTATTGAATCCTTTATTATTTTGAAAATATATCTGTTGTACAATTCTATACTTGAATTGACATTCCTTTATAGCAATTGATGTTGAAGTATTGAAAATCTGGTTAATAAAAATAAATAAATAAATTAGCCATCAAAACCCTGTTAGGCATGCAAGTTTGAAGATATCGATACACTCTTTGGATGTACCAAGATGATTTGAAAAAAACAAAAAATTAAAACTGACAATCAAACCCTTTGAAAAGAACATTCAGAACAAATAATATACTGATATGCAGCAGGACTTCATGGGTCACTTCCTCCCACTTCACACCCTCGGGGTGCAGGTGTTTTTGACCACCGACGCCTCTAAAGGAGTTGTTGTAAAAATTCTGTATGATTTCATGTAGCATCATGAAGCTGAACTGGGAACAGCAGCAGGTCTCTATGGAACAATATTTAAGCAAATCATAGAAAAAGGTGTTGTGAACTTTCAAACAATATGTTTAAGAAGGGTTGTTGAAACGCTCCATGTGATCTCGCTTAGCATCATGAACCTGAATAGTGAACTGCAGCAGGACTCTATGAAACAATATGTAGGCAAATCATATATAAAGCTATTGTCAACTGCCAAACAAACTATGTTTAACAAGATGTCAAAAAGCATAAAAGCACTATGGATCTAACCTATCATCATAAAACTGAATAGTGAGTGAAGTGTAGTAGTTGTCTATGGAACAATATTTAGGCAAATCATATAAAAGCTATTGTCAACTGCCAAACAAACTATGTTTTAAAAGGAATTTTTGCAAACTACGATCTCACCTAGTTTCATGAAGCTGAATATCACTTGGAGAAGTGCCAGTTTCTCCTTCAAAATCCAAGTGGTGAACATCTCTCCAAAAGAATTGTTACCAATGATGAAAACTATTTACCGGCCCAATAGTAATAAACCAGGATAGTATATAGACATATCAGCCTTCCTATAAATAATATAGACCACACTTAAATTTTTTAAAAAGAATTTTGGAGTTATTTGAATAACGAGGTAATCATGTAATGCTTTTTTATTATTGTACTAATTTAATTAATTAGCCACAAATTTATGAGAGTAGTGCTTCTAGTGAAACTAAGACCATTGTGATCATGTGGTTAGGTGTCAGCTTTGGTTTATCATAGATAACACAGTTGTCAGTTTGATTCCCACCTGGATTTTTTATAATGCTCATCTGCGACACTTGTCTGGGTACAAATTAAAACATATATACACTCAGGCAAAAATTAAAAAATGGACACTTGTCTTTTGTTGTTTATTTCAAACTACATGCATTTTTATTATTATATTAATTACAACATTTTTGTAATGTAAACCAAATTAAATGAAGCAGAAATTCATGAGTTTTAATTTAAAAAAAATTTAATTATGATGGTTTGAAAGAAAAAATTTGAAAAAAAATTCACGACAAAACGGAAAATCATTTAGTGGTAATTAAAATTTAACTAACAATTTATTATATCTCTAAATGATTTTCTGGAAAAATAAAAGAAACGTTTATATTAAAAAATGAAGTGAATCTAGAGAACAAATCCAATATTATTACTATTAAACTCATAATTTTTTCCCTTCCTGTCACTATAACATACACAACCCACATTTTGAACTTCTCTCTCGCCTCATACTGTTTTCCTCAAACCTGGAAGGAAGCCCTAATAGTTGCATTACCAAATAAACCTAAACCCACCCTTGCTAGTGATTATCGTCTTATTAGTATTCTTCCAACACTCTCCAAAACATTTGAAAAGATTTTATTTAAACAAATATACTTATTATTGACTCCCATGCCCTTATATCCCTTTTCAATCTGGCTTCCTAAAATTTCATAGTTGTGGACAGCCCTTCTCAAAATCTCAGATATTTGCTTAGGCATTGATGATAAGTGTACCATTATTGTTCTATTTGATTTTTCCAATGCATTTGGTTCCGTAATTCAAAATTTGCATATTTGGAAACTCACACATGTTTTTGGTTTTTCTTCTACTGCTTCTAATCTCATTTCCTTCTATCTGTCTGACAGAACTCAGAGAGTTAAAGCTTCAAATTCTATCTCCTCTCTCAATTTCAACGGTGTTCTCCAAGGCGCTATTCTTGGACCCTTTACTCTTTTCCATGTGAAATGATTAGTTTTTAATTTCTCCAAATTTCATCTTTATGCAGATGACACTGATATTTACAATCAATGTCTTACAAGCAACATTTCTGAAGTTATCTCTCTGCTCAACCGTGATCTTCATTCTCTCAACCAATAGTTAAGAAATAACGGTATTCTATAACCCTAACAAGCCTTAGCTTTTGCACTCCCCAGAAAACTAGGGTTCTCCTTATTAAATCTCTAATCATCGGCTTATCATTTCTGCATTAGTTACTGTTGTGATCTTAAACCAAGGGACCATATTTCTTCCTATTGTTGTCTTCAGCAACCTTAACAGTCTAAGAACTTAAGAGTTTTAATATATATATTTAAAATTAAAACAATTTTAATCATTTTCAAATAAAGGTCCTAAAATATCTATAAACTATTTTCCCTCATTCCTTATCCAAATGCACCAATCATATCCCAAGCCTTCAATACTCCCACAAACCTTTAGTTTTATACTTCACAATTGCAGGGTCAAAATTAAGGAATTTGCTTCCCTGGGAATTACATTCTGCTTCCTTGCTGGCTTGTTTCAGGTCCACGGCATCTGAGTTTTTAAAAAAGACATGAATCTCCTTTTCTTCCCTCTTCCTTTTCTTTTTCCCTTTTCCTTTTTTTTCTTTTCTTTCATAAAGTGGTTTCATCATTCGATTATAAATAATTAACATTTTAAAGAATATTATCACCATTGTTTTGTATATTTTATTATATGTTTTATTATATTATTATTTTATTATGTTTATAAAACTTAATTTATTTCTAATGTAAGTACATGTAAGGGGGCATAAAGCCCTATCTGTGCTTTTAAAATAAATAAATAAGTCTCAAAAAACTTTTTGGTGGAGCGCCATAATCCTGTATGTAATGGGGTTTCTTCTGTTTCATGGAAGAATGTACACAAACTGTAGACACCTTGTAGTCTTTCTCTTTAGTACTTCATCAAGAAACCGGTTAAAATTCAGAATTTTTGTGCCAATCCTGAATTATTTTTTGAGAAATCCATCACGGAAAAATTTCCTTTTATTGTTAAAATTACGTACTGTAATTAAAAACTCTACAAACATGCTTAAAGCTTAATATTAAAAGAAATAATTACAAGAGAGATTTTAAGAAAAGTGATAGTTAAAAATTTATAATATAAAAAAAACATTACATCAAACAATAAAAAATACATCTAAATTTACACATATTGATATTTTTTTAAGGAGAGGACGGTTCACCTAAATCACAAAGGAAATTCATCTCTACATGGAAAATGGCCTGTGACAAGACAAAGGACAGGACAAAGGAATTGCTGAAGAGATGGCGGACCATGCCAGAAGGTGCTCAGGATGGAGATGAGAGTAGGCTTCCTGTGCATGAAGTTGATAGCAACTCCGGAGACCAAGGATGGAGTGTTCATGTCTGGGGTATGCAAAACTTATCCATTCTGTAAAAATTCAGCTTAGCTTCTCGATCATTAACTAATGAAAATGGGGTCTCCTTTTTAAATTCTATTTTAACAGGAAGAATATCACCAGAAGCTTTTTACTGTCTAAAACTGGATTTCTACCAAATTAATATTAAATTTTAATTAAATACATTAAAAATTTCTTTTACAGATCTAACATATAAATTTATTAATACATGGATGTTAGAATTTTATACATTTCTTCCTTGTACATTATTTTTCTATACTTTTTTGTTCAATGGAGGTTTGGAATTATGGTACTTATGTTGTACATCTATATTGTAGAGGTTATTACAACAAAAAGTTTTTTTTTCATATGGATTATATGTTCATAATGATCAATAATCATACTGATGATGTTGATGGTGAGTAAGATGTATTAAACTGTAACTCCTTAATTATGGAGTTTGAGAATACAGATTTGACTAATGGCATTCTTTCAAAAATCCTTTTTGTTTAATTTTATCTCTCAATATTTGACTTAAATGTCATTTGTGTTTTTACATTTTATTTTATTGGTTTTGTTCATTATCCTTGCTAGCGTCGATATGGTGATATTTTTATTTTATTTTATTTTTATTTTTTCAAGTCATAATATTATTTTGCTTTCATTTGTATACTACTTTTGGTTCTCGAATTTTCTTTTCTGTTTCTAGGTGTTGTTGAAGGAGAGAATGGTTCCGGTGATGAGGGTATGTCTTGTCATAGACAGTCATAGTGTATGCACAGAGAGAGAGAGAGAGAAAGAGAAAAAAATTGTTTTGTCGGTGGTCATATTTTAAATAATAGTCATTATATATTTATGAGTTGTTATTTGGGTTAAAATTAAACATTTGTACCACTATGACATTGCATACTTGAAACGGGTGCACAGACGTTTTTTATGAAACGGTTCTCACATTAGTTAAGCTCACACTTGAAAGTTTATTTGCTTTTCATTGTTTGTGACAGTTAAAATATCATTTGTCTATAGTTAAGTTCAAAATTTCATTTCGTTTCAGCCACTTGGGTTAAGCGATTTCCAGCTGGAGATGAATCTTTAGACTCGGAAAAAAAGAAAGAGCTCATACTAACAGAAGTACAGAAAGAGAAGCTAAGCCATTTGTTTGCACATTGCTTCGACATGGATCGAGATGATATTATTTCTCTCCAGGACTTTGAATCATTTACAGAAGTAAGTATGGACATTAAAGTATCCTTAAACATAATATAAGAAAATACATTTCTGTTAAGACATAGCTTATTTGCAGAGATTGAGGCATTATGCTGACTGGTCAACAAATTGTGGCGAATATTTAATTCTTGAGCAAGTACAACAAGGTTTTGTCGATACATTTATACTTCCAATACGTGAGGAATCTACCGGTAATTTTCATAATATTTTTTTTAAACAATGGATTGGTGAAATTTAAAAAAAATTATCTTGTTTATAGAAAATACTCTTGTTGATATCGATAGACTTTTTTTAAGCCTGGAAGAATGGCTTTATTTGTGGAGTGAACTGCTCACTGATGTGAAAAACATGCATGAACTCCCTATTTGGTTGCAATTCCTGCCCAAAGTACTTTTTAGAGCCATGGACAAAAGCTGTAAAGTTGAATTGGAGAAATAGAATGTACAAATAATAATAATTATTATTATTTTTAATTATAGGTGATGGTATTATAAACAAAGAAGAATTAGCTTCTTTCTATTCATCAGTCATAGGATTTCCTACTCAGAAGGTCAATGAGGTCATTGACTTAGCTTTTAAATCCATGACTTCTGTGAGTTACTGATCAAATACTCCTCGATTAAAATTTTAACCAAATTTATTTGTTCATTTACAGAATGGAGATACAAAGTTGACATATAACACATTTAGACTTTGTTTTGCCAATTTTATTTTCGGAAGGTTTCCAAATGGGCCTGGAAGCTACATATTTGGCCATTGTCCAAAACAGCCGCCGCAGTTCCCTATTGACTATTCAGCAATGAACACACCTCCCGGAGAACTAGAGTTGTATAGCTTTGATTCCAAGTCAAACCGGAGTTCAATCGTTGTCTGATTTCACCAGAAATGCTTTATTTTTCTGTTCTAGGCACTGAACATTCAATACAAATACCTCAATACTCAGATAAAAGTTTGTTTATTTATTTATAATCATAAACATTAAGGAAAATGTAATGATAAATGGCCTTAAGTACATCTGTGATAACTCTTGAAAACCAATATGGACAATTGAATTAAATAAAAAAGTGCCTTTTTGAAAATACTTTGTTGCGTGTTTTATGTCCAAATTTATTTTTAATTTTTTGTACACTATTTTTTGCACATTGAGTTAGCTGTTAACAAATTACAGACTATATGTTGTATATTAAATTGTGAAATATTCCGTTGAGGTCTGAGGTGATGACCCTGTAGTTTGATATAATATGATAATATATGTGATCAATAATTCAATTGATTAATATATATGGTATTATCGTCACTTGTCTGGACAGACAAAACCAGGAAAGACAGGATGTTCGGAGATGATCGAGCTATTATTGAGCCATTAAGTTATGTTTAAATTATTAATTTAGTGAGTTGACATCTATTATTGTTTATTTGGAGATCATCTCACAATCTCCAAATAATCATTAACTAACGGTCACTAAACACCACACATTTCTATTATTTTCACTAGTTTCGTGGTCTGAGATGGGAAGTTGGTGTCCGAGTGGATCTTGGTTACAATAGCACAAGTGGTAGAGCAGTGGCGTATCTAGCCGATGGTCGTGGGTTCAAATTCCGCTTGTGACACTTTTTTATCTCAATTAAAAACTTTAATTGAGATATTTCTATTATTGTTGTTAAAAAAATGTTCTTGTTAAATATACATTAATTAGATTATGTTGGAGTATATTGCAAATTGTTTATATTATTTATTTTAAAGGTACAAATAGGGCTTTTTGCCCCTTTACATGAACTTATATTAGAAATAAATTAAGTTGTATAAATGTAACAAAATAATAAAAGCAATAATAATAAAATATGTAATGAAAGATGAAATTGGGAGAAATTAAGAACTAATTTAAGATCATTTAGAAACATAGAAAAGAGTATAGGTCCAAGAATAGAGCCTTGGGGTACACCAGTTAAAATTGAGAGAGAAGAAGAGATAAAAGTTGAAGCTTTAACTCTCTGCGTTCTGTCAGATAGGTAGGAGGAAATGAGATTAGTAGTAGTAGAAGAAAAACCAAAAACATCCGTAGTTATGCTATCTTTTTTGTTATTGTCATTCTTTATTTTGCTATTTCTTCACTTTTCCTTGCTAATTCTATGTCCTAATTTAAATTGAAAAACTGTTTAAGTTGACTGTCCTATGCTTGACCATTTTGGTTGTCCAATTTATCACCTTAAATAGCTCTCTGGTACTTAAATATAACGTAAATGATTTGTTTTAATGTTTACAAAAGTGATAGGACGCAAGAGTTTATTAAGTGAAGTAGGCAACCTGCAGAAGTTGAAAGTTATTTAGTTGCAGAAAAGCAAATTTTGTCGTTTTGACAGAATAACTAAAATCACAAAATTAAAATAATTGAAATGACTAGCCAATGACACTTTTGCTCTTTCTGAGGCAGCATGGATTTTGAATGAATTCTGTTGCGGGTTAATTGGTGGGAAAGTTGAAAAAGTATAAATAGGAGGATGCAAACCATGTCCACCACGCCCAGGACAGTATGCATGACGCACATGTGTCTTACATGCTCAACATGTTAATGAGAAAGCTGCTAATAATAATAAATGGATTAATTATAGGGATGGATAAATACATAAATTTTAACAGTAACAAAATTAGTATTCAATTTATTAGTTTTAGAACATGGACATTTCATTTTTTTTTTCAATTTATTACAATAACATTCCATGAATTTCATTAATCTAAAAACTTATATTTACATTTTCTTATGTACAAGTTAATGTTGTTACAAAAAAACAAACCTTTATTATACACAACACTATAAGCCCACAGGTTCAAAAATTAGGCCTTTATTGGTAAATTTCTCTTTATTGGCCAACGGAGATATTGGCACACTAGGCAGGTCAATTTCAATGGAGTCCTCTTTTTCAGGTATATCTGATGCGAGGATTTCACTGAGCTCTTCCTCAAGTTTGGAATCATCGTTTGGAGTAATAGGTAGCGATAGGATTGATTGTATATCCTCGTGCATTTCCGTAACCTAAATTTGATTTTAAAACCAATTAATTATATATTGGAATATTTGAAATATTTTTAATTACCTCTTGTATTTCACTCATTGTTTCATCAACAGAATTTTCATCCAGTTCACCTTGTTTCAAATTGTTTTTGAGTGCTGATAAGCCCAGTTTATAAGCTTTAAGTATCTAAGAAAATAATAATTGTTAATATAAAATCTTTTGTTAAACTAGTGTTTTAATATTGATGTTTTATATTGCCAATGTACCTCTGAATCACTTTTAATTTCATGAATCCTAGTAATAAGAGAATCGAGATTCATCAGGGTAGAACATTTTTTCTGAATAAATTTCTCCAGTTCTTTACATTTTCTTAACGTGTTTTTAGCCTTAAAAATAATAATAATAATATTAATAACAATTTTAACAAATTCTCCTTTTTTATTACCAAAATTTTATTTCCATCTTTTAATTGCTTTCTGACCAAATCCATGCAGTCATTTTTTTCCTTCTCCAGAGTCTCTATGGTGTGTTCAAGATGTTTTCTATTATCTTCCAACAAGGCAAAAACAGTTTCAGACTCTGTAAAATCTTTAACCTGCGATCCTATTTTCAAAAATTCCTTGCCATCCGTTTTCAGAACAAGACATTTCTTTTCAATCTGTAAATACAATTGTGTTCAGTTATATGTATTAAGAACAAATAATCATTTCTGATTTAGTATCTTTTTGTATCTTTTTATCTAGTATAGGAATGAAACAAGCAATTATATATTGACAAACATAAAAAAAATAGTAATAAAATAATATCTTGCATACAAAATATATAAAAATGTTTACATAAAAACATTTACCATTAGATATCGTACAAGTAGATCAACTGTCTCATTTGGTACTTCTCTATAGTGAAAAGCACCTTTAATAAAATTCTCCTTAGTCATGACATAAGTTGATTCTCTCTCACATTTCTGGACAATATCTCCTCCTAAAGCCTAAAAACAATTAGATTTTTTTTAGTACAAACTTTTTTATCAAATATGTTTTTTATTGTTTATTTTTTTGTTACTATTTTATTTTTTCTTTTCCATCTTGTTTTCATTATGAATTAATTATTTTTCTTAGCTTTAATTAGTTTTTTAAGAAATAAATACAGTATGAATATGGTGTCAAAGTTGTTCGAGCCTTTAAAAAGTGCATATCTTCCAGTTCAAATCAAGTTTTAAATATACTTCTCAACAATTCTTCGCAGGGTTAGACCTAATTCGAACTTAGACTCAAGTTGGTCTGAGGCTATAAAAAGCTGTCATTTCAGTGCAAATTATATTCAAGTTATAAGCTAAACATATATTGCACTTATAACATCTTAAATACTTTCTTTTATACATATAATTAACTCAAGGAGTAATCTAAATAAATAATCTGAGGATCAATGGGGTAATTAATATTACGTTATTGATCATCACTCCATTTAGAAGTAACATGAAAACAACAACATTAGCCCCTATTTCTTCCAGAAAACCCACAGGTCTAAAAAATACACAGTTGTGCTCAAGAACTAAGTATTCTTTACATGGAGCCAAAGCATGACATAATTCCATTACGGCAAACTTTTCAAGCCTTCCTCTACATAAAAGATACTTCTGCTCACAACTGAGTGACATTGTTGCTGGTGTTTCTCAAGGCACTATCCTTAGACCCATTTTAACAAAATCCCTCTCCCATAGAATGTAAAACTGTCTCTTTATGCTGTCGATATCGCCCTCTACACTTCCTCTTGGAGGATAGATACAATAAATATTGTAACTGGCCAAACAGTGCAATGTGCTGCATCGGGTGTTGCTGTGACTGATAAAAAATTAAAATTAATGATAATAAAATGGATGTGTTCTTTCCAGCAAGTACAGACCAATGCTGTATGAGAAAATCCAAATTGAAGACGTGACTGTGTAGTGGTTTGTCAGTCAAATATCTTTGGATAATAATGGACCATATACTCATTTTTACACCCTAATTACACCATGTTAATTATGAAATGAATAAGGGCAAAACAGCTGTATGCAAACATTTCCCTCTGCTTTGTTGCCCATCCAGTCAATAAACTTCTGCTGTACAGGATAGTAGTCAGGCCGCCCTTGCATGCATGCCCTTCTTGGAGGACTAATATGCAGTCTCATTATATGCAGGACTAATGTCACCAGGCTGTAGGTTATGCAGAACAAGTTCCTGAGGCTTGTGACAGACACAGAACAAATGTGATGATGCACAATCTGCTCTCAATAGGTAACTACAGTTTGGACGACAAGTGCACATAAGAGTAAAGCATGCCCTCATTTAATTTGCTCATGATAGCTGGGATTTTTAGCATAATCTTTCCCATAAAAAGAAAAATGTGATGTAATCATAATTATATTGTAAGTGAACCAGCTGGAGGTGAGTGTCACTAGACAGAATGCTTAATAAAATATTTAGTTATATGGCTAAATAAAATTTCTGATCCATTCTGATATTCCTTGGACACTTATGCAAACTTTGGCCCAGAAGCCGACAGTCTACCAACACTCAGCCTATTCTGAGTCAAGTGAGTACCTTCCCTATTCTATTAACTCATGATCAACATCGTTTTTTATAGGAGTTCCTTGGCCAATCTGGCTCAATGATATTCAATCTCTTGACACTTTTCCCCCCAGCATTTGTGGGCCTAAATCACAGTGGATAGATCAAGAATTGGTATTCCCTATCTTCATCATCCCATTATTGGTCTCTCCAGATCTATATTATCACTGTATTGCCAAGATGCTCCTGAACCTTTCAGCAATAACATCAAATTTTTAATTATCCTGGTTGATAATTTTCCATGTGGGAATGAGTTTTCAACATTGATATATTCAACATTGAGACATAGGTCGTGTAGCTGTCTTGTCAGTACATAGATAGAGGGATGTATTAGTTGGAGTGTGTATTGTACTACACCCTTTAAGGGCTATTGTATCCCCCGTTCTGTGCTTAAAGCACACCGGTAAGACCTAGATAATCAAGGAACTTGATTAGCAGGCCCAGTTTTAGTTGTTGAATCTCTTCTACAGTTACAAAACACTTCCTCCTGCGGGCAAGTGTAGCACCATTTTGTTAGTAGGTGTGTTGGTGTCTTTCTGCTTGCAGAATCTGCACGTGCCATTTTGGGTTATGCCAATCTTTTTTAAGATGTCCATTTAGTTTAAAGTGACCTGTTAAAATTCTATTTGGATTCGCAGTTTTTCCTGCTTTGTCAATACATGATATCCATAATGATTATTAAATATTACAGGAAGAGTTAGTCTGTTCAATGTGTCGTGCAAAGTGGTTAATTAAGAAATTTAGATCGTACCTTTAAATACTGAATTGACACATAACATTGTTCGTTATCTTTTCCATAATCGAGAGCTTCCAAGAGTTTTTTAAACGACCAGACTGTTGGCGTTACAATTAGAGAACTGACAACCCACCCTCCCCACGAGAGGCTGGGGTTGATTTTCAAAAATGAATCTAGCAACATAGCATCCCCAGATCTGAAATGTAACTTTCACGTTTAAATATTGAAATTGTCTGTTAGAAATGGTTGATTACCTTAAGAGTTCTTCTACGACTGTCGGTATGCAAGAAGGGGATTTTTTATTCCTCGTGAACTCCCTTTGGAGTTTGGTAACGGTGAAGGTGGCATTTTGGCTTTTTCTACACAACTTGTCAATCTCTTCTTTCCAATAGTTGAGCTTCGAATCATAATCTATTGGGTTGAATTCTCGTTTTCGGAATGGAGAAAATAAAACATTTAGCCTTTTATCCTCGTTGGACTCTGGCTTCTTCCAGGTTTTAGACATGGCAAAAGTTGAAAGTCAAAATCATAGCAAAATTAGAATATAACAATATCTTTTTTTAAAATTTCATTTTCCGTCACGATTTTTAACCTCTATAAAAACAAACCTGGAAGTTGGAACCTATACTTTGGTTCCTAGCGCCAAAAACTTTTTTTTTAACTCACAGAATTATCGCCCTGTCAAAATTCATCAACCGATTCACTCTTCATTTTTCACATGAATAATATTTAATTCAACTTTAAAAAAGTATGAATAATTTACGTTTGACCTTCCTCATTTAGATCTGATGTTCGGATTAAATTGTAATTTGTTTTTTTTTTGTTGCACTTAAAAAGCTATTGAGTCCCATGCTCTGAACTTTAATCTTTTTTCTAAATATCTTTATCTGGAAGAAACATAGACAAACAATGCACAATACAAAATCATTAAAAAGTGTGGGGCAAAGGTTGTTAAAGCATGGGATATACAACAAAAAATAGCTTAATGGTTGTATACAACCATGATTAGACCTCTAGTCGCTTACAGTACCTTAGAACGATAGCCCAAATACCTTGCAAAAAAGGTACAAAATAAATTTAAACAATAACATTTCTTAACTTTACTGGAGTAATGCATACTTGCCCAATTTCAGCAATGGAAGTGACCCTGGGATTGCCATTGTTGCATACCTACGTCCAGAGGATGACACACAAAAGAGCAAACAGGCTCCTAAGACAAAATTAAATAAAGCCTGTCCTAAGAGAAAGCCATCATAAAATCCTTAAAAAAAAGATAAAATGAAATGAGGGGTACAAAAATGTCTAAAAAAATGGTATTTAAAAATTTTGTTGAAGGCACTTCCAAATAAAAAGAGCAAGATATGTTTGAAGAATAAAAACCTTGAAACTAATAGAGTGACTGTATAGTGGTATACAGAGGGTTCTAAAATGTTGTGGGAGCAGCAATCAAAAGCCCAACTTTTAGGCCCGATACCATTAATTAGCCAAACTAAGATCCATGCAATGCAATGTCTACAAGAAATGATGAATGGTGGAGTGTGTTGTTCAATCTTTTTAAAAAGATAGTTCCTACTCACGTAAGTTGTTTTCAACGATCCATTACTCATTATCAGGTTGTATAACTCCTTCAACCTGATGATGAGCTGTAAGCTTGAAATCCGGATCATTGAAAACAACTTACTGTAAGTACGAACTATCTTTTTAAAAAGATTGAACATAATAATGACATAAATTGCACTTTCAATTTAAAGCTGGTCCCTAAAATATCTCCAGCTTGTGTGAACCCATAATCTGGTAAATCAGAAGAAATCCATCTCATTTGACAGCAATGAATAGGCTGTTCTTGCAAATAAATGTCAAACCACTGTCAGTATTAGAACCTTTCTGCAGGAGAGTATCTATTAGAGGGCAGAACACCAAATTATACACTGGACACTGAAAATCTTGCAAATAAAAGAATCTACATGCATACATACATCTGACTTACAATTTCAGTAGTACTCTTGGCAAGGCACTGCATACACAATGACCATCTGCAAAATATTGGTGTCAACAGTGTAATTTCAGTAAAGAAGCTGTTAGTGCCTTGTAGCAGTGTGAAAGAAAATCTGTACGAATTTTTTTATTACAATTAAAACAGGGAATCTGCCAATTTTAAATGTTGACCTTGTCTCTAGACAAGATAGGATAAAAATAAATAACAAATACATGCTGTGTAATCACCATGTATAAACAAAAGACAAAGTATATTATTTATTTTTATATTTCTCTTCAAATAAAATAAGATGATTATTTAAAATATAATTATATTTACAAAAAAATATAAACAAACATAAATGTATAAAACAAATGTACTTTTTGAAAATAAATCTTAGTCTTCCCAACCCCAGATTCCAGCGGAGTCTCTGATATTTTCCCTGTTTTCTCTCCTTTTCCTTGTAACTGCACTCGCTTCTCCTTTAACAAGAATTCGTCTATTTCCTTCTTTCTGTCTCTTTTCCAGTGCCTTTTTAACTCGTTCTCTGATAATTTCAGGTGGTATTGTAGATGCGGTTGTAGATATGCTTCCAATATCTGAAAACCTATCGTCAAATTCTGATTTTTGATCAATACTGTCAAAAGCGGCTTGTTTAGAGACTTCCAAGATATCATTGAAATTGTTTGGGGATTTTTCACCAAATTTCAATGCCTCGTCTACCATCAGCTTCAGATTTTCTACCTCGTTGTCTGATATTGCATCATTATATTCTTCAACATCAGAACATTCGTTTTCGTCTTCATTTTCCATAGTCATAAGTAAATCCTCGGCCATCTGTTTGGTAAAACCGCTTGCGGATACTTCGATGTCTAAAATATCCTCTCTTGAAACATCCTCAAACTTTGGATACTCAGTTGATTCATAACCGAATCTCCTTTTAAAGAAATCTCTAATGCAATTGACGTCCCTTTCAAAAAACATTTTCGCATTGTAATGATTTGTGGAGACCATCTGGGGGAAATCGATCAAAATTGGTTTTCCTGTTTCTTTGTGGATCATAATGTTGAACTCGTTGAAGTCGCCGTGGATGACACCGCAGTTGCCCAGCCTTTCGATGAGGTCCATCAAATCAGAGTAGAGCTCTTCGACATCTGGAACTTCATAGAGCCGAGCTAAAGGAAAGCCGTCGATAAGTTCCATTACAATACAGTGCCGATTCATGTCAAGGGGCTCGGGTGTAGGAAAGCCTCTGTCTTTCAAAGCCTTCATGTAAGCGAACTCTTTCATCGCGGATATCCTGCTCAGGTAAAGCCACGAGGCTTTATACCGTTTGCCATGGTAATCCCGTTTTTCTTTGATGTTACGGAAGCAAATACGGCCCAGCCTGTGTAGCTTCAGACACCTCTCTTCATGATCTTCATTCGCTACGATGTAAATGTTGGATTCTTTACCCACTCCGATCTGATTGCCAAAAGATGCTACAGTTCCTCTAGACGTCAGTGCCTTCAACGCAAGATAATCATATCCAGAGTTGGTGAGCCTGTAACCGTCATAGCGCTTGCCCCTTTCGTAAGAGAGTAGCCTATTCTTGCAGAGATCTCTGAGGATCTTGTGGACCCCGCCATGGTGTAGATTTGCTATCTGTGCTGCGAGAGAGCCGGGAACCAGTTCGTGGTTCTTCATCCCCATTTCAATCGCGGTCAAAACGCGAAAATCTTCTTTACTCAAATAACGTAACACTGTCACGTTTAACTTACCCATTCTGGGTGGAAATATTTAAAATAATTGGAATACTTATTTCTTCTTAAACAAGTGATCCACGTGAGTCGTGCCTGTAAAGAGTAAAGAATAACTTATCCTCAGAGGAAAACCCTAATGAAACCTACTAAGAAGAATGAAAAATAGAAGAAAGAATTTACTTTCCAAATCATTAAATTTTAATGAATAAAAATTAATGATTTAGAAGCTTTAAATGTATTTTTCTTATAAGCTTATAAATATATAAAAATATTAAAAATTAATAATTCATTAATAATCCTTATTTTAGTGGTGCAGAATTGGTAAACAAAAATTTGGTTATCAAATACAAAGAAAGATACGTTTTGTGCCAGCTTGGAATTATTTTTTAAGTCGTCATAGACAAACAATCATTTAATTTTTTTTTGTAAAAAGAAAAGACATAGATAAGATTCCCCCCCCCAATATACGCAAGAAGTCAACAAACCTGTGAAAAACCTCCGTTTTCTTCCGGCTGTCAGAATCAGTTTTAAGTTTAAAATTTGACAGATTCAAGATCGAACGCTGACAACGTTTTTCCTCTGTGTACAGATGCAGTCTGCGATGGAAAAGAGGTGAAAATTCGCGGATTGGCTTTTCTTCTCTTGTCGACTCACATAAATTCCATTTGTTTTTGTAGGTACAGATTCACATGAAGGCTCGTCTAGCTGGTACACATATCATTGATGGAGCTACATCTTTTGCAAAAGTTAATGACATCTGATTTTCTCAGGGATAGA
Organism: Cimex lectularius; assembly: GCF_000648675.2. Taxonomy (NCBI): domain Eukaryota; kingdom Metazoa; phylum Arthropoda; class Insecta; order Hemiptera; family Cimicidae; genus Cimex; species Cimex lectularius. The sequence continues at coordinate 2,310,309 of NW_019392993.1, forward strand.
GATTTAACGTGTATCTGTAAGTTCGATAGTACATTAGACATACGCAAATTATTTCTACACCGATAGATCAACAGATGGGCCAATATTTCATTTACGCAAGATGACATTCTAGTTCTACATAAACTTTCTTTATACACTCAGTGACAAAATTAGGCAATTGTATTTGCTTATTTTTTTGTAATAACTAGGTATAAAGATTAATAAAATTGTTTGATAGTTGCCTATCATCTTAGTCTGCCTATCCTCACTGGTTTTTGTCAGTCAGACGCATTTTGACATTTTACCAGCTGCAGTGTTTTGGTGATTTCTGAACACTGAAGATGGCGAAATGCCGAAGTGCGTCTGACTAACAAAAATCAGCAAGGATAGACAGGCCAAGATGATAGGTAAATATTAAACAATAGGCTCATCACCCCGCAGGAGGAAATCTCATAATAAAGATTAATAGTTGACATAAAACGTAATAACGTTAATAACTTGTGTTACTCATCCTTTTACACTCTTTAGATTAAAAATATAAAAAGTTCAATCAAAAACCAGTTCTATTTCATCCTTACCACTTTTCGAGTGAGTTAATTAATTAGTTTTTTAAATTGTTTTCTGTGATGAAACAATAAATTTGAGTGAAAAATTAATAACTAATTTTTTTTTTAAAGCATAGTTTTAAGTTGAGAAGATATCACCCAGGCTTTAGCCTACGACGGACGTTGTGTTGATTAGATAGCCCAAATCCTGGGTGTGCAGTGTTCTACCATCCATTACAATGGTTTAAGTCTATGATGTACGATGACTAGAGACAATGTTTTATTGCTGTTACCATACTATGTAACATCATTTAAAGGTTTCCTTGATAGGTAATCATCTCCAAATGATCTATAATGTAAGGTTTAGTTCTAGCACATTTATCAGAAGGCTTCTTGACAATAGTCTAGACTCTCCCATCAGGTTCTCTACTACTGGAAAGGCATTGAGTAGAAAGATAACTATCCACAAATCAGCATCTCGCTTGGGCACTTGAACAATAAGGGGCTGTTCTCTACACAGATAAGAGCCGGTGTGATTTGTGGCAATCAGATACCGGTACCATGTGTGGAGAAGACGTGGAAAATGTTTTGCTACATGTGCTGCCCTTCATGCCTGAGTCACAGTTTTTCAAAGACGGTCAGTTATGGTATGGAGTGGACTCAACATCCATGCCCGTAGCGAACTGATTGTCATAAAGAATGGATCTTTGACTGCACTATGGTACATTGATGAAGTTCTGGAAGCTTTGGTCTTATTTCCTCTATTGTTAATGCCTGATAATCCTTGACTGCATGAAACACGAGTTGTAATCCATTACTTGGAGGATGTAAGGATTAACACAATGAATTAATTAGCCAGCCCATTCTCTTGACATGAATCCTATAGAACACTTATGGGACATGATAAATAGAGTGGAAGCGTGCTGGGCCCATAACCCAGAGTTCCGTGGATCGAAACCACGCTCTGCTACCATTATTTATTGCCTAACTATTTGGTTCTTCCTCAAGGAAGTGGATCTTTTCCTTGTTTGAATAAATAAATTAATAATAAACAAAAGAATATTAAAAAAGACACAATTCTTATATTGAGATATTAACAAAGTTGAAAATTATTATTATTTTAATTAAAAAAACAGAAACAATTCTTATATTGACTAATTATTATAACTATTATTTTTTTATTAAAAAACAAATAATTCTTAAGTTGAAAGATTAACAAACTTTGAAATTAAGGTCGTCAGTTCGGAATTAACAATTTGACAATTTTTTAAAGGAAACTGATTAATATTATTATTATTATTTATATTAAAATACAGAAACAATTCTTACTTGACTAAATATTATTACTATTTTTTTAGAATTAAATAACGGAAACAATTCTTATATTGACTAATTATTATTATTAAAATTAAATAAACAAACTGCAAGACAAACTTTTGTTGATTAAACTGTTGATGAAAAATTTGACTCTAAGTTGTAAACTATAAATGATAAAGAAATCCTTTTCCATGAAAAACAAATTAAAATGATAAACCTTGCGTGATGATTCTCGCTAGATGAAAATGGGCTGATCTTTGCTGCTTTTTCACACACACAAAAAAAAAAAAAATCAAACATATCGCCTCTAGTCCAGTGCAAACCTAACAGGCCTCTTCCAGTGGAAGGTTCCAGGTTTGAATCCAGCAGTACTGCACTTGAATCCGACATGCTGAGGGTTAAAATAACCTCATAGTTGAAATACCATAGTTTAAAAAATGCATTAATTTAAAAAAATACAAATGTCCAGTTTTTTCTTTGAGTGTATTTTTAAATAGTATGTTCGTGAAAATTGTAGATGTTAATATTGACCAGATTTATGTACAATTAGTTTACCTTTTATCTAGTCAACTGTACAGTTTCTTTATAGTAGTGTAGTATACACAGATTATTCTCTTTTTTTTCCTACAGTGTACAAGAAAATCAACCTTTGTAACCGTTTCGAATTATTTTCATGACAAATACAAAGCACTGAATAGATGGTAGACAGAAAATGATCAGACCGCGTCTAGATGATAATCTCTCAGTCGATGTAATATGTGTTAAATCTCTTAGATTATATTAATAAATTTGTTTAAATATACCATCTTTCATATTGTTGTTTTTGTTTATTTCTGATGAATTGTGCAATTTCCTTATTACACAATTCTAATATTTGAGAGGAAGAAATCAAAAACACTTTATCTGTAAGATCACATTGTGTTGAAGGCAAATGGTTGAGAATCACCCTTGGTCGTCTCCAATCATTCTGGTTTGAATCTCTTTTTTTTACTACAACCTTTAATGTTCATTTGGAGGTGGATAATTTTTTTTTTTTTCAAAACCTTAGGCCAACAGAGCAGCCTATGGGGAGAGGGGTGAAGGCAGACTTAAGTGGGTTTAAAAAGTTTAAATTCTTAGAGGGCACTAACAGATTCCATTTCCAAGTGAATAAAACAGTTTACAGTGCTATGGAAAAGTCCACATCCACATGGGATAGCTGTCCATATCAGCTTTTGTTATTACACATGGTGCATGTGTTTCTGTTTCCTTGACAGGCACTTTTGTTGGCCCCATGATCCTGCTGCCAAGAACAAGTCTTTTTATTTTCACAAATATTGTTAGCAGACAGGGCACTTTAATACATTCCAGTGGTCTTTTGGTTCCTGTTAATATGGTCTGAGCTAGGTCTTCAAGACCAATGGAGACAGTGCTGTTATCCACCATCTGTTGGGCTCTGAACCAATATTCCTTTTGAGCCCTGTAAGTATTATTTATTTAATGCAGTATACATCAGTATATTTTATTTTTCACAAATTTTACATTCAGTAATTTTATTTTATCACAACTTTTTCAGATCATGACATGATTCCTCTTCAGATTCTATTGGTACTGCTGAAGAACCCTATCTGACTAGTTTGTCAGCCTCTTCATTACCCTTTTGTCCCTGTTCATATTTTTTCCAGTGCATTCGTGTCCTATGCTGTCTGTGATTCTGCCTCAAGTGTGCTTGGACTTACTATTAGAATATGTGGTATTGGTTAAAGTTTCTGCCTGACATACCATGACAAATTTTTCAAGAGAAATTGGCATTTTTAGCCCTTAATTTATTTTCTTCCTTAAATACCAACATCAGTGTTCTGTTTGGTTTTTAACCGCTTGTGAACCATATACTCTGTAATGGAATTTCTCCAAATTCCCCAGAAAAACCAGCTTCAAAAAAGAACTAAAGCAGGAAAAAATATGGATCTCCAACATGCTTGGCACTTGATATATAAATTTATTAAAAAGTCCTTCAAAAACTAAATACAGAAAAAAAAAGAAATTGCTCATTATCGCTTACAAGAAAACTAAATATTAACAAAACAAAAAAACTCGCTTCAGTTTTGCAACAAATTTAGTGCTTTGATGTAGGCCTGTCTCTCTCCCTGCCTGATCAAGGAGTGAGAGAGTCCTCCCATTGAAGGTAGAGGGCCTTGAGCCAAGGATGCTGAAGGGCGGCGATAAGTATGCAACAAGTCAGTATTGACTTATAATCCTTTCTGTCAGGCTGCTCTTTCTGATTTGATAATTTGGTATTTCTTTGCAAAGTTGCTGAGAGTCTTGGCATATGTACGATAATACATCCATTCAAAATATCTTTGTTTTATTTTTTGGCATAATAATTATGTCTAACTGACCTTGCATCTCGCTAGAAGAAGAACCCGCTTCAGGGTAGTGGGTTAGTTCTTATGGCACCAGTCACACTGAGGCATTCCTTTTGGTACCACTTAGGAGACTTATTACTCTTGATAGCAAGTTTTTTCTTACTACACAATAATTGTCATGTAGCTTATAGTTGACCTGACGACTTGTATAAAGCCAGAGGGTCAATTTAAAGATTAAACCACCAGTTGTTGAGTGGGAAATAAATTGTCTTTTCCTCACTAGCCTAGTGTGAAAAAGACAATTTATTTGCCACCCATCAACTTATTATGGAGTTCCACAAAATGGACACTATCAAAAAAACAAATAAACATTAAACCCCAGCCCTTTGCACTTGTCCAGGTTGATTTTGACTTTGTGTGTACTGTGTGAAAAATTTTCTGTGTTGATTCTTTGCTTATGATTACATTAGGATAAATAAATAACACCTGAAGAAAATTATTAATTTTTTACCACCATTACTTAATTAAATGTTCAAAATTTGTATTCATTATGGTAATACATAACAGACAAAGGTGGCGAGAATAGGCAAACGAAGATGATTAGTGGCAATTAAGCTTTAAAAAATATATATACTCAATAAATTTCTGGTAAAGATAGAATTTTAGAAAAGAAATTTTATAAAATCAATAATCAAAACAATACAGAATTTGATCGGTGATGACAAAATTAAGACATATTCAAGATCCATACAATGAACCACTTTCAAACACAAATTCTGAGAAAGCCATATTTTATAATATTATTAATTATCTCATTTTGTAATATGTAATGATTTATAATTTTTTTAATAGTACAATAGATAAAGACATTTGTCATATTTGATAGAATGTTAATCATCTTTTGATTATGTGGAATAGAAAAGTAGCAAATTGTTTTTGTTTTTTTGAGCTTCCTGAGATTATATATCAAAACTTATTTATACATATCTTTTTGAATTCTCTGAACAAATCCTGGAATGAAACTATCCGGCATCAGTTTGCATGCCGTCTTGTCTAAATAGGCCACACAAATTTCATGTGATTTCACCGATTCGCAGACCAAAACCCATCATCTACATCAAATTTTCTCAGTTTCACTGAAGCTGCTCCTTGGGTTTCCTGTGTTTTCTTCAATGGACTACCAAGTAAACCCCTGAACTGTTCTGTCTTTCCAACCCACTTTTCTAATGATCCAAGTGAGCCAGGGAGGAAGAAGGACTAAGTAGGAATAAATTGTTCTCACATCAATTATCTATGTGGTTGAATAGTTTGCAGTTACTCGTACGATCTCAGGGGAATGTATTGTACACCAAACAAAATAAATTTGACATGGTTACTGAATTGTTTAATTTATAATGAAAAACATCACATACATTTACTCTTTCGCTTTCTTTTTTTTATGCTAACTAGTTGATATAAAGGCTTCTTGGTTGGTCTGCAAGTTATCGAACATTTATCCACAACAAAAACTATCAGGTCTAGTAGCTGCAGACAAATCTTCCAAACATTATTTTATCCAGAAAGATTTTTTTCACTTGGATGTAGATAACAAACTATGAACATTTTAGGTGATTATGAGAATAAGGAAACTAGCCACAATCGGGGCTCTTATTTTAGTGTCGGCCTGTTTTGGACTGTATCTGCTGCTAGATAGAGCTCTCAATGAGGATAGAAAAAAAGTATTGAATTACCTGCTAATGCTTGTAAATAATGTATAAAGAAAGTTTCTTGTATTTTTTTAATAAATTGTCTAGGTGAAAGGAAATACATTGTTCCAGCCAAATTTTAATGATATACTCGAAGTTAGAGCCTACAATGACAGTAAAGTACTATACAGACCGACCAATGTAAGTATTAGATTGTCCTTTTTTTTAAACATTCTGTTACATAGTTATATATTTTTTTTTTCCAGCTCCTCGACAAAACACCGTTTAAAATTCCATCTACACAGTGTACATCACCAGTTATAAATCCTAAAGTTAATATTCAGGTGAAGAAACGTAAAGTATTTGTTTATGCTGAATTTGTACAATTTTTTTTTCCCCCCAGATGGGGAAAGTGTATCAGAAGCTGAATTTTAACAATGTTGATGGTGGTGTGTGGAAACAGGGATGGAATGTTCAATATTCAAGTTCTCAATGGAATGAAAACAATAAATTAAAAATATTTGTAGTCCCCCACTCTCACAATGATCCAGGTAATATTACCAAATGACAACATTTGTCAGTCTGCTTTACGATTGCAAATTACAGGATGGAAGAACACATTTGAAGAATACTTTAAACAACAGACACGCTCCATTTTGAATAATATGGTCGATAAATTGATGGAGGATGAACGCAGGAAATTCATATGGGCAGAAATTTCATTTTTTTCTTTATGGTGGTCAGAAATTGATAAGGAAACAAAAGACAAAGTAAAAACTCTCATAAAAAGACACCAGTTGGAAATCGTAACTGGCGGCTGGGTAATGAGCGATGAAGCCAACTCACATTATTATTCTCTGATCGAGCAGCTCATGCATGGCCATCAGTGGCTTTTAGAAAATCTTGAATATCGACCCAGGTTAAATTTTTATTTAATTGTTCATCAGTGATTTTTTAACTACTTTCATTTTTATTTTTTATTTTTTTGTAGGACTAGCTGGTCGATAGATCCTTTTGGTCTTTCCTCCACACTTCCATTTATTCTTAAACACTCTGGATTCTCAGCTCTAACTGTTCAAAGAAGTCACTATTCAGTCAAAAAGCACCTTGCTAAAAACAAACAGCTAGAATTTAATTGGAGACAATTATGGGGTAAATGTTATTGCATATTATTAGCAGCAATTGTAGGTTCAGCCATTGTCATGCCCTTTGATTTTATTTTCATAATTTGTTTGCTATTTTATTATTATTATATTTTCAATCTTGACTAGAAAATTATGTAAACTTTCTTGTTTTGTTGTTAAATATTAATTAGGTTTTTTGTTAAAAAATAGATGGTGATGGAGCTAATGAGTTACTGACACACATGATGCCTTTCTACAGCTATGATGTTCCGCATACATGTGGGCCAGACCCGAAAATTTGCTGTCAATTTGATTTCAAGCGCCTCCCAGGATATGGTTTATCATGTCCTTGGAGGGCATCTCCCCAAGTTATTACCGATAACAATGTTGAAAAAAGGTATGTAACTTCTTCAACTCACTTTTGCACACTGTTTTACATGGACATTTTCCAGGGCCATGATGCTACTTGACCAATATAGGAAGAAAGCCCAGCTTTATTCCACTAATGTGCTACTGGTCCCATTGGGTGATGATTTTCGTTATGATCATGATTCAGAGTGGGATGCACAATATGGAAATTATCAGAAACTTTTTGACTACATCAATAGCAACCCAAGCATGAATGCTCAGGTATTCATTTCCTTTTTCCTTTCTTTCTAAAATATGTACCTTTCATACGTATTATTTTCCAATACTCTTTTAGGCTCAATTTGGGACACTTTCTGATTATTTCAATGCTCTTGAAGAAGCTAAACCTTTTCAATATTTCCCAAGCCTTTCTGGAGATTTTTTCACTTACGCAGATAGAGATGACCATTACTGGAGTGGGTATTATACTTCTAGGCCATTTTATAAAAGGATGGACAGAATCTTAGTCTCTTTTATGAGGTCCATATTAGTTTAAAACATGCTTGAAATACATTCTAAAATTGTAATTCTTCTTCAGAGCAGCAGAAATACTGTTTGCACTTGCAACAAGAATGGATAAAAGTTTTGAAGCGTGGCCCAGACTTTATTCAAACCTATCTGATGCCAGAGCAAGCCATTCTTTGTTCCAGCATCATGATGGCATAACTGGAACTGCAAAAGACCACGTCGTCCTTGATTATGCTATGAAGTAAGCCCTTTTAATTTATAATAATTTACAACTAGAAGTTATTTAAAATATTTTACAGAATGATAGAAGCAATAAAGCTAGCACAGCATGTAATTCAACAATCCGCCCATTTTCTTCTTTCAAAAGGCCAGGTAAGTGCACAGGTTCAAATGTATTGCTTGTATATTTGATGAATTGCAATAATCATTTAAGCCTTTTAATGTTTTTGTTTAAATTTTTGAGGTTTTTATTAAGAAAAAAATACATTTTATATATATATATTTTTTTAAATTTTAGGTATCACAGACTGGGGAGGAAGTTTTTTTTCTAGTTGACGAGGACCAGAAGCTGGAAACTGCAAAGATGTCAGAACAGTTTATTATAATATTTCCGTATGGTATTTCTACCAAGCAGGTCACATTTTTCAATCCCTCCACTTTTAAAAGAGTCGAAGTTGTCCATTTAAAAGTTGAAAACACGCTTGTCCAGGTAAAATGAAAGTTCATAGTTTAGCCAATTGTAGTCTCATTTTATATTTTTTCTTTAAAGGTGAGGGATATGTACGGACGATTGTTGAAATATCAGATAAGTCCGATTTGCTCTCCATTTGATAGCACGATGAAGTGCTATCAGCTTTCATTTATCGTTGACATCGAGCCACTTTCACTTAAAACTTACACCATTGAACTCGGAGATGATAACCAGTTAGTGTTTAATATTAATTTATTTACATCTATACAACGGTTTGAATCTTAATCTAAAACAATTCTATTCCTCTAGGGATTCTTATACAAAATTGAAAATATTTGATGACAGTTTATACCATACATACAAGGATTGGCCTTTAAAAGAAAAAGCATCACCGTCAGATTTTTCAATTGAAAATGACAATTTTACCCTTGTGTTTACAGCTCAAGGATTTTTAAAATCGGCCACCATTAAATCTGCAGACAATTCTGCTACAACGCCAATAAATCTCAGTTTTAACAAGTAAGATTTTAAATTCCAAGAAGGAAACTTTAAATATTCTATTGAATCATTTCTATAGATATAATGCAAGAGGTGGGGCAGAAAGAAGTGGGGCTTATTTATTCTTGCCAGGTGGAAATGCAAAACGAGTGCAGTTTACAAGTACGAGATTGATAGTTTTGGAAGGCATCCATTTTTCAAGAGTGATTGTTTACACATCTGAATTGACTCATGTTGTTACACTTTACAACATTCCCGGTTTGTAAGATTGTCTAGATGTAAACAAATTAAATTTATCAGAAATCGTCTATTAGATATTCTTGTTCAGGAGCTGATGATTTTGGTGTTGAAATACAAAACCTCATCAACATCGTTAAGATAAATGATAACTATGAGCTTGCAATGAGATTTCAGACAAATATAAAAAATGGAGATGTCTTTTCTACAGATTTGAATGGTGTACAGGTAAAAATATCAATTTGTATAAGAGACAGACAATATTTACATAAACCTGATTTTAGATGATTAAAAGGAATACTTTGAAAAAACTACCAATTCAAGGCAATTTCTATCCCATGCCAAGTGCCGCCTTCATCGAGGATAGTAGAGTTAGATTGACACTGCTGACAGCGCAGCCTCTTGGTGTTGCTGCTCTCCATCCCGGCGAAATTGAAGTAACTATTTCACATTATATTATTCAACAAGTCAAATAAAATCATAGATAAACAATTTTTCTGATTGTCTAAAATGATATAACCATCTGTGAGGTGATGAATGTTTAGCTTGATTGGCTACAACCATCGTATTTGTTTATTAGATACGTTTTGGCATTTCACCATCTTTGTAATTGGCCGTGGGTTATTTTGCATTTGTTAAATTTTAAATTGTAAACTAACTGATCACTGAAAACATCCAAATGTATGCAAACCAAGAATGAGTGAAAACAAGCTGCATATTTTTCAAATAGTTCACTTATATCTACTTTTATTTTTTATTTTATTTTATTTTTTTAATCTAATGATTACCATTATTGGAACTAGTGACAAGTTAATCTCTCTCACTTGCACATTCCCTGGGCCCAGTGACAACATCCTCATGGTTTTTGAATTTTAGGAGCCATAGCTGGACCCTCATGTCATCTCAGCTGAGGTTGTATCCAATATGCAGCAGTGAATTCACTCGTACTGAGGTAGTAGTGAATGGAAACCTCCCACACTCTTCCATTCCTGTCCTCATCATCACCGAACCCTCTTTTCTTCCCCTTCTGTTTACAAACTGGCCTCTCACTTAAATTTTTGCAAAATTGTGATACATTCTTTTGTATGGGAAACCATTCAGCCTCAGTATCTATGTCTCATTGGGAATGTCTTACTTTTGCCTAGTCTGTCTCTCGCCATTGCCCTTCCTATCCTCTACCCTCCCCTACCATCTACACTTCTGGCATTCTGATTTTTTTCCTCTTGTCTACTAGTGGCCTTAATTTTAGTTTTACACTGTTTACTTTCACAGTAATTTTCAAATTATATTTTTATTGTCTTTATTTACAATGGTTTTTTCTCTCTCTCTCTCTCTGTACTTGTATGGATGTAGTATATAAGCGTGCAGATGAGCTAAATAAATCACTAATCAGTATTTTTTATTATGTTTTAAAATACATAATGAAAACTTTTTGGGTCAATTAAAATTTAAATTAAATATAACTATTTTTCTACTTACATTTACTTACTTCCATTGTAAAGTATAATATCTGAGTGAGGAATTTCTTGACCAATTTTGAACAGAATTGGTGGTACATAAAAGGAATAAAAACGATTCAGTGCAATATATTATCCATCGAACGCTTTAAAATTCGATGCATAATACAAAATAAATCGGGCTGGGAGATCATATAGTGGCCAGGCTATAGGCAAGGGAACATGTTTTTGCTTCCAAAAATAAGTCTTTTTGCAAACCCTTTGTGCATTTATTTACATATTTCATGTTCTCATTTATTTATTTGACTAGTATCAATGTAAAAAGAATTTGTGTTTATTTAAATTCCCTGATGTACAGATAATGCAAGACCGTAGACTGCTTCAGGATGACAACCGGGGTTTAGGACAACCCGTAATGGATAACAGGCCAACTTTGGCCGTATTTAGACTTCTACTGGAACCAGTCATACTGGGATGTCAGGTATAGCCATACTCTTATCAATTTTAAATATTTATTAATTTTTAGAAGAAGTACTATTTAAAACTTTACAGTTTTGTCAATTAAAAGGGTAAAAATACTTTTTTTAATAGTCGGATTAAGTTCTGTTGGAACAAAAGTATTAATTAAAACATGAAGTTCATATAAAATATATAAAACAGTGAATTAAAAATCAGAGAGAAGTTTGTACTAGTTTTTTTTTTTTTTTTTTTTTTTTTTTAAATTAAATTAGAGAAACTTTCTGTATTTGGTTGGGGCTTTAATAAGCCCTAGAATTTTTTTCACGTACTAGACAAGTAATTTTTAATTTTGCCAATTTTCTCTTACTACTTACCTACACTTACTAGATATTTGCACTATTCACAATTTTATCTCATTAACTTCACTTATTTAATTACATGGGTAAGTCTAATTGGTAAACGCAACATCAAATTTTTTCTTTTTGCAGAAGAAGGCTGAATCGCCATGGAGTTCATTGTCTACAAATGGAGAGATCGCTTCACAAATCATCACGTATCCAATATTGAAGATGGTCTGGGTTGGAGACTCGAGGGCTCCACTTCCACCATTTTATTCTCCAATTATTCCCGAGATGGCTGTCAATGTCCATTTAGTTCTAGCCCACGCTTTGAAAAACTTTGACACTGGGATTGTTCTGAAGACATCTACCTTGGACAGTTGTTTTTCTTCTGTTCAATCAAGTGGAAAAATGCATGTAAGTTGTGAAATAATATTATTAGGCACTCAAATATGAGAAATGGAGAATGAATTAATTGAGCTTAAAATCAAAAATACTTTCTTCAATAATTTATTATGGGTTAAAAATTGGATTCTGGTGAACAATCACTTTAAATTTTATCTGGAATTGTTGAGATGGTTTAAATTTTTAGTAACTTTATTTTTTTAACCGATTTAAAAACTATCCAATGCGAGTGAAACTTAGTGAGAGCAGCAGCATTTTACATTATTTTGTACTACAATATCCTTTAATTTTTCTTTTTTCATTGTCTGAATAATGTATTCAATATACATCAATTCGATTTATTTTTGCCTTTGTAAACAAAAAAGTTTTATTTAATTTATGTTATTCGGTTTCAGTTTGACATTGGAAAATTTCTTCACTCGCCAACATCCAAGGTCTATGAAACAACTCTCACATTTAATGAAATTGGCCCTGTAGTGGACCCATTAAACACAAAAATTTGTGAAAACACTTTGAAGGCATACTTTGTATATAATGGAAGTAATTGAAGTGTGCATAACCAGACAAAAAAAGCTGGCAACAATGTGAATTTGTGAATAACCAATTGTATATGTTTTTTAGTGATTTGTGGTTTTATAAATGTTCATAATCTGAGCTGTATATACCTGAAATACCTTATTTTTGAGATAGTCATTTCATTGCACTGAAAGTGGGAAATGTAAGAAAATATGGGAACATAATATTTCATTTTCCAACTTCGGAGTAAGGATCATAGAATTGAAATTCATTTTTATGATCTGGTTATCTTTTAGTCTGTATATGAATGTAAATCTATTCTTTTGAAGAATATTAAATTCTATGTTTCTTGTCGAAAATAAAGACATTGTTCTTTATTATTACAAACTTATCTACTTTTTATACACTTGTTTTGTAATTGATAATCATGGATTTTTGTGGAATTTAGCTTCTAGTGTGTTTTTGGAAATCATCCTCTTTAATGTAATATAGTATCCATTGAAAGAGAAAATAATGTTCACAGTTATGTGCATATTTATAACAAAGACTGTTTATAAATTGCTATTTGACTGATAAATAATAAATAAATAATTACGTTTTGTGCTATTTATTGTGCCCTTTGACATAAATGACATTTTATTGCAGCCTAGTAAATACTTAATATTCCTCCATTATTCTCAAACTGCACAAGAGTGCAGCATAGGGCACTAGTGAAAGATTTGCTTCTTTTGTAAGCAAATTGGTGTTTATGATGTATTTTCCAAGTGGATGTTCCTGATGTGCAGACCAATGGTCTTTATCATAGTTTTTAGAAAAAAAGGATCATTGTGATTATGCTTTGTTTCTAATAGTTTGCAATGTCTTTGGTTAGGAATATTCTTGAATACGATGCTTTATATTGTTGCTCCAGAAATTCTATCACAACTCAGCTTAAGAATGCCTAGCCGGAGTTTACTAGTATGTGAACTGTTTTACATTTCCTCTCATTCACGAAATGTGTTTATAGAATTGCCCGTTCCTTGAATGTCAATTTGTTGATGGTCAGGTGACATTTAAAAGAAAGATTTTTGTACATGTTTATTTTCGACTGTTATTCATGGTTGTTTACTTTTTGTACACTCTTTTTACCTTGTATTATTATTATTATTGTGTGATGATTAGAGACCTTTAATCGATAATTATTCAGAAATCGTGAGATGCAGTCTGGTGTGATGTAGGTTACAGAAAAACACGACACGCAAGAATGGCACAATTACCCAGAAGACAAACACTTTGAGCCCTGAAGATGATCTCAATAAAGATCGATTAAAGTTAAAGTTTGTTATATAAAGATAGTTGGCACGATAAAGAAAATGTTTTTCTGAAATGTACATCACACCAGACCGCATCTCACGATTTCTGAATAATTATTATTACTGTTATTCTATTTTGACTGTTCTATTTTGGGGCTACTTCCCTGTTTGAACTATGTAATAAATGAATAAACGTCATTTAATTGTGAACTGCTTGTTTAAACCTGAAATAGCAGTAACTAAACAATTGAAAGATATTTTATTAAAATAAAATATAGAAAAGAAAGTTGATTGGATATTACTTTCTTTTTAATTTATTGTATAATGTCTGCCAAGAAGGACATACAATCCCATTCGCTAAACAAGAACATGTAGCTCATTTTTTAGTTTTAAAATATGCATGCTGATAGATTTGGTTGTAGACTTAGATGTTCCGTTCAAAGCAAAATGCAAGGATATAAAACAAAAAGAAAAAATGAAGAAAGATGAAAGAATGGCCACACCCTTAGTAAAAGGCGGGAAGCCACGAGTTGGGTATCGAGAAAACAAAACAAAAGAGCAAAACTGCGATGACATCCACGCAGTTATTAACCAAATCGTCTATCATTTCGAACAGTTTTGACCTTTATAAAATTTAACAGTGAACAATAACGAATAAACTTGGATCGGGAACTTAAAACGAAGTTTGTAATGTAGGCCTTTATCTTTTGGAGCGCCCCTCGCGGCAAAGCACGAGACGTAGCGGACCTCGTGGGCATGTCTGCCCTTCAGTTGAGAAGACGTCCTGCGTGGGGGACGACGCACGGCCGAAGACGGGCGTTTTATTTTTTTTTATTCAAAGGACATTTTCTAAGGCCACCGGGTGATACGGACTTTATCACCCCCACGACTATCTAAAAACAGGTAAATTGACAATTTTTTAAGTTCACAGAGACGAATCGAATCGAATGTGCTCTTTCCCTCCCAGCGGATTTCACAACTTGTTATAAAAATAAACAAGCCGTTTTCGCATGAAAACTCAACGGCCTCGCTTTTTTATCGGATCGTATTTTTTAATCTGAACTTTTTTGTGTTGTTTCGACTTTCATTTCCAAGACGTGAATTTTCCTCGACAGGTTTAGACAAGTCATGCCCATTACTTTTTCTTTCGCTGTATAAAATCATTTCTTTCATATTTTGTAATTTATCACATCGGCTTCTTTTTATTTATACAAGACAAGGTTTTTATCAATTCGAGGTGATTTCTGGTGAATTCCCGGTGTTCCCTCCATGTTCGACATGAATCCTCCTTAGCTACATAACCTAAAATGGCGGAAAAACTCCAGGCATCCTTTGAAAACTTATAACACATTTAATTGATTCTCCAGTATATTATTTCAATTTTGTCCCATTGAAACGAAAAAGAAAAAAAACGATCCTACTTCTTTACCTATTCTGTTTATTATTTTTGAACGAAATCGTCAGAAAATAAAGATTACTTGTTTTAAAAATTAAAACCAGTGTCGTTTAATTTCTTCCGTCCTATTACTGGTGATGGTGCAATTGCATTTCCTTTGTTTGCTCCGGCTCGGTCTGGCTTTGCACGTCTAAAAATAATCTCGTTCGGCGGATTTCCTCGTCAATTGGCTCGTACCGGGGTTTATTGCACCTTTGGTCGAGTTATCGTTCAACCCTCGGCCTTTGCAATCCTTTGCAGAGTTTTTCCAAGAGCGCGGCCCGTCTCGCTTTGCAGTTTGCAGACGGCATCGTGTTTGAACATTGACCTTGGATGTGTCACTGGTCTGGGCCTGGGTAGAAGGCTCAAAACAAACGCTTCACCTTCAACCACGTGGATGCGTTTTCCCTTGTAGATCTAAAACCATTGCAACTTTTAACATGTTTTCACATGCACATAAAATATTTCTATATTATATTGCAGCTATAATAAAAATAAAATACATTTTACCCACTATTTTGACTATTTTTTATATATTAAATAAACTGATTTACCTTTATTCCTAACTGTATTCCAAATCGATAAAATAAAATAATTAAAATGCTAATTTTACAAATATATTTCAATGTCAAATGGAGTATTTTACTATTTGTATGGAAAAATGAAAACTTAATGAATTCTATGGTGATTGAAAAGTTTAAGGAAAATTTTATCCATTTAATTTTTCATTACTAAGTTGTAGTATAATGTAAGTAATGAAGGATTGATTTTTGAACTTTGCATATGTTTTTTAATCAAAGTTTTAATCTGGTAAGATATTGTGACCTTTCAAACCTTGACTTTGATCAAATGCACAGACAAACCACTGAATACAGCAAAAAAAAATTACAGAGCGATAATTGACTGTGGCTCTGTTTTCTGTGCTACTGTACTATGGCAGATTCCTATTTTCCAGAATAAACACCTAGAACGACTGAGAGCTTGACTAAGGACTTTATTCCCCTGCCAAGACCCATAATGAGTGGGATACATACATGCCTTTACCCAGTACAACAAAGAAATCCAAAAAGCTAAATAGGACTCTTGTCAGAGATTTTGTGAGGAAATCACAGAAACATCTCAATGTGCCCGCATACACTAAACCCTAGCCAAGGTACAGGGAGGCAGGTAAGCTTCCTAATAAAAACAGATGGAAGCTTTACACAAACGGAAGGTGAAATACATTCTCTACTGATTGCAAATCACTTCCTAGGAGCACAGATTATCCACAAAGAAATACTACTTGAACGCTCAAAACTCTATTTTCCAGAATTAATGTCTGAAGCGCGTCTTAGAAACTCCCTAAGTTTTTATATTTATTAATTTATTTTTAAGAATGGATACCAGAAGCTGGAGGAGTTATCCCTGAGCACTGCAGTTGTAGTACACAGCTTATTATACTTCCTTTCTGGCTGTTTTTAGGAGCTCGCAACGTGGGTGGGAATTTGAGCCCCTAGGGTACCGGTGTTCATCGTTGAAACTCATTTTTGAAGGGGGTTGGGACTGAATTCAGAGTCGCTGAGATCCGATCTCATCCCAGACCTTACATTGATGAGTGGCATGAGAATATTTTGCAATTGCAGCCATCGGTTCCCTTAGGCATCAGAAAGAAAAAGTCCAGAGGCAATGGTTGGAATTGAACCCACTACCGCCGATCTCCTAGCCAAGAGTCTGACGCCATAATCACTCGGCTACTACGGTCCAATTCTTCCTAGCACTCCTATTCAAACACTGTGCTGGGCTTGTGAAACCCTGTTTAATATCAGCTGTAAAAAACATGCAAAGAACTATTTGATCAGACTCTTTCCTAAAGACAGTCTGTTTAGGCCAAAAGGCTTTTACAGATAGGTATTGGTTAAAGAAGAGGAAACTACTGCAGCTAACTGACTCCTTCATCTGTAGTTTTCATAATTTTCAAGGCAATTAAAAATCCTACAGTCAGAGCACAAAACAGTAATAAACAAGATACATTGCCAGATTACTTAGTATAATCCACCTCAAGAAGCCGATACTTACTTCCAAGCTGATATTCACGAGAATTCAAATTATTTTCAAATATACCAGTAAAAATCCATGGTTTGAAGGAGGAGGAAGGTCAAAAGCATTTTTCTCAATGATATCACACTTAAAAACCGGTCTTGGTTATCTATGGATCATATTTCTTTAAAATCAGACTGTGAACTGCTAATTGTGAAAGATGTGGAGTAGCGGAAAATCATGAAACATTTGTTATTCTGCTGTGAAAAAATGAAACCATGTCTATGTGTCCTATTAATATTTGTCCAGGTGCGACAGGTTTTTATTTATTTTTTAAAATTATTTTTTATTTATTTTTTTAAAAAATCTACATAACTGGTATTTACATTTGTTTTGTTGGTAAGAAGTAAATTTTTACTCATTCTTTGTGTGGTGTAACCACTGAAAATGGTTAAATGTCAAACCCCTCAAAACAATAATCATTCCAGGATTATTAAGGTGCGTTCTCACGATTCAACTTTTCTTGATCAACAAAAGTTGATCTAAATCTTATCGTGAGGACCTTGGGTTCAATAAAGTCAATCAACTAAAGTTTAATCCAAAAATGAACCTCAAGGGGACTTACAATGTTGTGTTGTTAAAGTATTAGAATTTTATCATTAAATCTTATTAATATTAATAATTTTACTTTAAGTTTGTGTTCTCTCTGTGTAAAAAAGAGGTGTTTTTCACTTTTAATTAAATTGCTCGGGGCACTTTTCATTTCACGTAGCAATTCAATTTAGAAAATGCAAAAACAAATTAATTTATTAAAAGTTATTTTCCCTTGTTAAGTGTGAAGTTTGTAAATAGGAATTTTGTTGTTTCACAATAGGGGGGAAAAACATTGGAATTACCCTATCTAAAAATAGACAAAGCTGACTTTCACCCTAGTACATTTTGGAGTGCTACCCCCTTTCCTTTAATCTGAACAACTTAAGGAAATAATCTGATAGTTAATTTTATTTGTCTTTACAGTAACAAAACCAAATCAGGGAATAAGGTAAATATAGGAATTTTGAATGTGTTTTGAGGTTTGAGATACTTTTGCTGCCTTTGGCTCATGAAAATTTTTTAGAGGCGAATTAACAGGTTTAGATTTACCTTCAGTTGATTTTATTACTTATTTTTTTGCCTTAATCACTAAGGGTCTTTTAAGATGGGTGTTATTATTACCTACCATTATTCTGACAGTTTATTTTTGTACGCTTAGAATGATCAACTCAAAAGGGATGCATCTTACATAACTTTTATATTTTACCTGATCTATTAGTTTATATGAAAACTTTAATTGAAAATGTATTAAATATGAGAGATAGTTATCTATAAGCTGGTAATACAGTTGTCATGTGTATGAATGTGAAATTAATTTCTTTGATCTATCTCGTACACTGATGTTAAATATTTTTATTAAGTGTAGAACCAATTATTTTAATTAATTACAATTTTTATCTAAGGTCTTGGTTGAGATGAAAGGTGTAATTAATTAAAATAATATGATCAATTATGACTACTTAACATATATGGTTTAGAACTAAGTTGAAATTTTTCAATTTAAAAAACAGCTGTTCATGTTAGAACTTAATAGCATGCTTATATACATAACTTATAGCATAAAGCTTTCTTAAACGAATTTTAAAACTATTACGTAAAAATTGTGATATACATTTGGACACACAATCTCAGAAATTTCTTATCTTTTCAAGATAAGTACAAATTTTAAGATATTCCAACTGATATTGTGTGCCCAATTATCCTTTCATTTCTGAACTTTAAACTTTCACTATTGAGAGCAACTTTTTTTTTCTTTTCTTTCAGTGATATAATTGTCGATTTTAGTTAGCATCGGACATTAGTTGATAAATTTTCAAAATAAATAAGGGAGAATAGCTATGGTGTAGGTGTGTTTGCCAAGTCGCCGTGGTTACCATAGCAATTTACCACCTCCCACCCTGAAAATTCTTTGGGTCACAAGAATAATTACAAAAAAGTATACTTAAAATATAAAATAAAATAAGATTTAAAATAAAAATATAATTACTGCGAACAAAAAGTTGGCAAATGGCTGGTTATTTTTGTTTCCTTCACCCATTTCAATTATCATTTTGAAATGAACACATTTTATCAATTTTTTAAACTATTAATATATTATGTTTTGGTTTGTTACAGAACAATTATGGGATGGTAAAGGCTTTTCTCCAAACACCAACCTACCACCATCAAACATCAAGATGAATCTATAATTCGAATCAGGACAAATATCTTAGACCATCCCCTCCCCATTGATTAATTTTCTCCTCAATTTTTTTTTTTTTTTAATCTGCTAGTTTTATTTTATTGAGTTTTCAAACTAGTCAGATAATATTTAATTTATTATTTAAAAAAAAAATTAATTTACTCTTTACTTTTTTGACGTGGTCATAAATGCGAAGTTGGAACAACGGTATTTTTAGAAGTGTTAACAAGGCTTGGTCATCCTCTTTGCAACGGTAAGTTGAATATTTTAAATAAGTTATAATTTATGTTAACTATTTAAAAATTAAAAAAAAAAATTATTTTAGGCAGAGGATATTATGAAGTATCGAGGCGTAGGAACATTGCCCTCTTCAGTTGCACATTGGCTGGAGCAACAATTTGAAGAGAGAGGGATAGACCGCGTTGTTTACTCTAGATACATCAGTAATCTCTTTCAAAGAAATGATGAAGAGCTTACTGACATTCCTGTCCTAGCTAAGGTAACTTTACTTCAATTAAGTCCAACCATTTCATTTGAAACTGTCTAATCAAGTGTTACTGTTCAGGGCGGTGAATTAGAAGGACTAGTCAATGAATTTTGGGTTAAATTGAAAGAAGCCGATAAAGATGGTAATAAATGCTTAAAGGAAAAAACTAATTCTGAGGATATTTTTAATCTAGAACTGCCGCTTTCCGCACCAGATCAGTCAATAAAGTAAGAATTAAGCATCTTTAATCATTTAGCAGTAAATTTAAAACATTAAACACAATTTTGGTTTTTCAGATATTATTCGGCATTTCCAGCGGTGTCTAAAGAGCACGAAAGCTTTTGCCTTGACACAGTTTGGGCACGGAACTTCAACAGGCACGTGGGGAAAAAGCAAGAATTCGAAGGGAGTCCTAAGTGTTCAAAAAGGAAGGACAACAAGGAGAATGTCTGCGGAGTGATGAGGAGTAGGATGAGGTCTAGATCAATGGTCAAACAGCCAGGAGGAAATCGCCACAAAATGAGGTCATCTGCCAAATCTTTAGATAGAAAGGATGATGAACTTATTGGGTTAGTATTTGTATATATAATTAAACATTAACATACAATAAATGTTTTAAAATAATAATATAGAAAAGTTATTCATGTTGTGTTAGGTGTGTGAAAAATGAGAAGAAGGGAAGGAAATGTCTTAATTTTGTTTCCAATGAGGTCGAGGGCACTGCTGCAAAATTGTCTCGAACTCCTGGTCGTGAAAAAATTGACATAAACGAGTTTGATCAAGATTTACCTATGGATTTCCAACAGCTTCTTCAATCCCCTGACGATTCTTCTTTGTACAGACATCCTAAACAAAACCAACCACAGCCTAATTTCATTCAGAGTGGTACCAACTTGACCAATTCAATTTGGTCTGAGAGGATGGAAGAAGATGAAATGCCTACATGGGATATGAATAAGTGGAGTGATGCCAGAAGTTCAATACTTTCGTCTGCTTGGAAATTGCCATTTACTTATGAGAAAGATGTCGAAAGCACCAATCTTTCTTTAGCCGATGAAGGCTCTTTTTTCTCTTTCTTTGGCTCTAGTATATCAAATCTAAAGAACACAAGTTTGTCTGAAGCATTTTCAAACCAGCTTCAGGATGAAAAGAAGACGGTAGTTCCAAAAGTTTTGAACAAATTTCAAAATGAAAATCTTTTGACATCTATGAGGACTCACTTCCGCCCAATTAAGTACGATGGTGAAGCAGAACCACAAGGCCAAGGTTATATTGATGGCTCTACTTTCTTGATCTCTACAAATTTAGAGCAAGTATGTGTCATTTATTTTTTATATATCCTTGTTTTATAAAATGTATGTAATGAAATTGTACTTTTGCAGCCGAATTTTAAAAGAAGTGAATCAGGTGGTTTGTACTTGGGCTCAGAAAACAAATACTATGAGTTCAAAAGGAGTGATTCTGCTATGTCATCAGCTGATGGGTGTTTTGTGCCTAAATTCAAGGTTTATCAAAGCGAGAAATTCTGCCAGACGGATGATGAAGATGTCCAGCCTTCAGAATTGGAAGACAATGAATCCTCCGCGAGCAATTTCTTTTTCCCGGGAGATGACCAACTTGCTGAAGACATGGTGAACAGTGCTGAAGAAGAAGACCAGCCCGCGGCTATTCAAGTCAATGGCTGGGTTACGACGTGGCCTGTTTCCGAGTCTGGCATTTGGAGTAATACTCAAGAGAAAATAAACCCATGGTTTGTGTAACGTTTTGTTTAAAAAGACAATAGGGGATGAAAAAATTATGTTGGAAATATTAATTGAACATTTTTCAGGATTTTTGATTCTGGCAACGCTAAATTGGATAATGATATAGATGGAAAAAATGAACGCTACGCTCGGCTTCGCAATGAATTGACTGAAGAAGGTGAAGAGCTGTTATCAGACCTTAGTTCCATACATTTGTTTCTTGACCCAGAAAGAATGGACGATTCAAACCCAATAATTCAAGTATGTAATGATTTGTTTTCTTTAATATGGATCAATATCTGTTAACTTTTTTCCAGTCTCAAAACTGTTCGCCGAAAATGCATATTCAACCGTGCTCGATCAAAACTGGAAATATATCGAATGAACCTTTCTTTTGAAACTGCAAATTTGGAGTGAGAACATATGGTAAGCAGACTTAAATTTTTTATTTTTCTTGTGTATGAAGGTGGATCCACACTGGATGAGCATTCATGAACCTTCTGATGCACACTGGGAGGGAGACTGGAGAGTATTTGATAAATTAAGTTGTTAGTCAAGGTTTGGACTTGTTCCCACTTGACTGTGACTCCTGGTTTGTTGAAAATTGGTGTGGCACACTTTATTAATTTCAAAATTACTAGAAGAGAAGGTTTAAAGATAAATAACAAAAAAAAAAGCAAAAAAGGGGCAACAGAAATTCCAGTTAGTTAAATCATGAAAGGGGTCAGCAATCTAAACTATCATAGGAGATGATGGAGATGGACTTTTCCGTAATTTTAGCCAAATGTCTTCTGAAGGTTTTTCACGAGATGTTTTTAGTGAGATTTGTGTGACTGTTCGGAATTGCACTGAATGAGCACAAACGATGGAACACTCTTTGATGTACCGACTCAGAGAGGGAACAACCATGAGCAAGAACGAACATTCATTCACTCATGGAAATGGTGAATAATGGAGAGAGTGAGGTGTTCAATCCTTTTTTTAAAAAAAGATAGTTTAAGTTACTTAAGATAGTTAGATTTAAAATGAATGCCAAAAAACCATTTTAAATAATGAATTACATAAATTGTACAATCAAAGAGATAAAAAACATTTTTATCAATATATTGTACACACAAAAACTTACTGTGAGTAGGAACTATCTTTAAAAAAAAAAAGGATTCATTCACAAATGCTCAAAAATACATCCACACTATACAATCAGAGCATTTGGTTCGTGAATACTCTGCTCCAGTTTGGATGCGGCTTTAGACAGATGACAGCTGAGAATACCTTTTTCAGGTCTCTACTTTAAAGTAAGCTTGTTAACAAACTAAATTTGGTTTCAGGTAACTTCACATCTTGTGGCAGCAATTATATATTATCATCTTAAGGTGTAATATTTGATTACTGTTTTCTTACAATAGAAAAGTCCTATGCTTAAACAATTTCTATTAATTTTTAATAATATTATATATTAAATTGTTTATTTTAATAACTCTGCGGCTCGACGAATGGGGTATTGAGTATTGATGATATAATTAAAAGTAAAAGCAAAATAGAAATGTTTTAATTTTTGTTGTTGTGGATTATGGTTTGGTCTTTGGGAGAAAAAAAAGGTTTTGAATGTTTGCTGGTGGATGTTTTCTATTTGTGAAATGATTTGTTATTTTCTTTTAAAATTTCTACAATCAGTTAACATAAAAACAATAAACGTATACAAATTTGTTTTTAATTTTGTTGAAGAAAGCCATAAAAATGATAGCGATCACAAATATAAAATGGGAAAAAGAAAATAATAATTAAAATTTGCTGGTTTTTTTTTTTTTTTTTTTTTTTTTTTTTTTTTTTTGTCTTGGTAAATGCCAGTGTCTTACAAATGATGGTAGTTCTATGAAAGTATGATTTCATGTAATAAATTTTTTCCTTCAACCTTGACCATAGGGTTTGTTCAAAACTTATATCGTAAAATATAAAGTGTGGCCCACATAAAAATATTAGTAAATAATTAAAAAAAAAAAGAAATATTTATATGAAAATGTGCAGAGGCCACAGTCGGGTTCTATAATAATATATAAACACGTTTTCTATTATTTATTTGTTCAAATTTTTATAATAGGACCCATTTTCATTAGGGAGGTGTAGCCAATACATGTTATGAATATATATAAAAATATATATATAGAAAGAAAATATCTCACCTCATATTGAGGTATAATTTAGTAAACAATTTTTTTTGTTTGTGTACAAAATGAAGGAAAACAAGACACTGGCTTAATATAACGTTAATACATATTTGTGTTATGCTTCTTTTATGGCAGAGGTTTCTTAGTGTCGTATTTTCTCCTGCCGTTGAAGACGTTTATTTTTTATTTTTTTAGTGTAAACTATATCTAATATAAAAAGACTAGCCCTACAATCGTATTTTTTATTAAGGATTTAATAGGCTAGCCTTAAATAATACTATTGAAAATAACAGTCATATATGTTTAAAACACTGTTTTTGCTGCGTATAAGCATAAGATGCCTTGCTGCAGGCTTCATAAAGCCTGTATATATCTAAATAAAAAGTTAATTATTAAATAAGTTTTAGGAAAAATAAACGCGAATTAAATAATAAAACGAGGTTTTAGTGGATTTACCACACCTTATATTTTGACGCACTTTCATTTTATTTGCACATGGTCCTAGAACTAAATAGTCAAATTTAGAAGAAAAAAAGTTAATAGTGAACAAATTATTACTAACAAGTCGTCAATGTTATAATTTTTTTCAACTTGCATCTGATTTCATATTTCTCATAATAATCTGTTTTATGTAAAACAAATTAAAAAATAATAATAATATATTTAAACTTTGATTTTATGGCAATCCTTAAATTAATTTTCTTCTGTTTTCTTTTTCTTTTCAAAATTGACCACAGAAATAACTTGACTTGTTATTTATTTTATTTTTATCTTTTTGTTGGTTGGTTATTTTTGTTTCGTTTAGGTTTTCCCCCTTCTTTTGTAATTATTATTTTTTAATAGGTATATTATTGTTTTCATTATGTTGAGTTTGATGCGAGTTTAGTAGAGTGGAGTGATATTTTCGAGAAAAAATAATTTTAAAAAAGTATGTGTGTATTTTCTTGGGCAGTTTTTCTCAACCCTTTGAAAATAAATTGTATGATGTGTCAATTGTAAGAATGTATTTAACAATTTATCAGGTTTTCTGTCAGTAAACTTTAAATGAAAACTGTAAAATTGTCATGAGTGAATGTAAGTGTGAGCATTCTTGTTTAATATCGCTATACAGACCTGAGTCATTAGATTAAAATAAAAAGTGAGTAAAAGGAAAAAAAAATAAATGACAAGAAAAACCAAAAAAAAAGAAGAAAAAAATATTTAAAAAAAAATAATGAAATTTATTGATATAAGTATGACATTTCCTGTAATATGTGTGTTTCAGGGTGTTAGGTGTATGTTAGGTTAGAGTGTAAACATGTATGAATGTGTGTGAAATAAGGTCGGGTCTGTATTAAAAAAAAAAAAAAAAAGGAGGCTTTGTGTAAATCCTCAGAGTTAACTTGGAATTCTCTTGTAGTCGACTGCAAAACACAATTTTATAATCATGATGTTTACAATTTTTCAAAAAATCAACTTTTACCCTATATTGTTAACATTTCTTTTAGTTTTGAGAGAATTTCAACAGCATATCGCTCAGAATTAATGCTGCAGTCGTTTTAATTTAATGTATCATATGTTATAAGAAATTATTAGAAAAAAATAACAATTTTTGAAAAAATCTGTCTATTATAATAATATGTAAGAAGGCAATTTAAATTTTTTTTAATTTTTGATCACAGCAGGAATCTGCTTGAGATTGCTACATTTTCTTATTAGTGAAGAGTTGTTATTATAGTAACCAAGAGTTTATTGCTACATTTTTCATTTTGTGTGTATTGAAAATAAAAATGTAAAAAAAAAATTGGCAATTAAAAAATTATGATAAAATCTTCAATTCTGAGAAAATTTTAATACAAATTAAAACAAAAAATCAACATAAAATGAAAAAAAATGAGAGTAGATAATTAGAATTTGGTTTGTGTACTGTAAACTGCAGTCGGTTAAGTGTCAACAATACTTACGTTCATTATAACATAATTATTGTTTTATACATTTCTGTTTTCCAGTTTTAGAATATACAGATGGATTGCAGTACTTAAAATTTAAAAAAAATTAAAACTATCTTGGGAACGCCAGTAATTTTATGTGAAACCTTTTTTTAATTTCCCAGGAAAAGTTATTGAGTAGTGCCTTTATTAAAAAAAGTATATATAGAAGAATATATTAATCTGGTTTCTGATATCAGTTGGCATTTGTTAATTGTATGTACAACCATCTATTTCAATTAGCTCTGTATTTGTTTTTAAAAATTAAATTCAAACAATTTTGTTCTACATAGTGTCTTAACATTTATTCTAATTTGACTGTCAAATAAATCAATATAAGAAACATGTAAATTCATTTTAACAAAATAATGTATAGCTGATATCTTAAATTGTCCACAAAATAAAAAATATCCCAAAGTTCAAAAAAAAAGTTGTGATAATTTCATTCCCATTGTTTATGCTTTTCTGAATTGTAATACAGGGAAACTCGTATATCGTCCTCCTTTTCCCACGGAAACTAGCTGTTTAGCTAGGGAGAGATCTGTTCTGGATGAAAAATATCAAAAGAACGACTTCTTGGTCTGCACAAACATGACCAGAGATAAAGAAACTTGGCAGACAAATCTTTATAACTTAAGTGCTTCACAGAGTAAGTTTGGTATCATTAGGAGTAGAATGGCACTCAGCTGTCATATGTCTGGATGATGACTTATTTTGACAGAATGACTAGAAAATGCTTCAACAAGGTCAAAAGTTCTTTTTTTTTTTGGATAATGCCAAGTCACATCTGCACTTGGATTTAGAAAATATAAAACTTGTATGTGTGGTGATTAGTGACCGTTAATAGATAATTATTCAGAAATCGTGAGATGCGGTCTGGTTTGATGATTCTATACCGATTTCCTTCCCCACCGCTTCAAAATCCAACATATATAAACATAAAACAGCAATATCTCACTGGCACTCTCAACACGACACGCAAGAATGGCACAATTACACAGAAGACAAACACTGAGTGAGTAGAAATACTTTGATTGAATATAAAAAAATATATTTTGCATTGTATAAATTCACTTTTTCTCATCCTAAATGTATTTGTTAAATGTAAACAATGTTTGTAAATCCCAGGCCCTGAAGATGATCTCAATAAAGATCGAAACGTTGGCATGATAAAGAAAATGTTTTTCTGAAACCTACATCACACCAGACCGCATCTCAGGATTTCTGAATAATAAAAAATAAAACTTGTATGTTTTCCAATTAAGATTACATTGTCGCAACGAAGGGGTAATTCATTTCCATTCACTTAAATATCAAATAATTTTAGGTAGGGTGAGTATGAAAATTAACTTTTTTAGAAAGATAATTATACGCACAAAAAGCTGCTAGCTGCTTAAACTGAGAATAGAACTGTCTTTTCCAAAAAGTTAAATATCAAATACCGGCAAGCTTATTTTGCAATAACTAAACTGCCCACGTCTGCAACTGCCTGTGAAATTGTAAAGAGGTTGATGATAGTTGTTGGTGTCAACATGACTGCTAGTGGGTAGCTGAGCACATTTGGAATGGTATAGAAACCCTCTAGATACCAATGGATTCAAAAACATTGGGCTGAACTTTAATAATAATAAATTGCTTCAAATAAGCTTGTTCTCCAACTTGAGAAATTTCGAACCAAACCGTTTGAAGCCTCTATAGAGAGAGCATGTAGGTATGCTACCCGATATAATAATCATACTTGAGCCTGGCAATTATTTGGATCCCTGTTCCAATTCATGGAAGAAACAGGGTTGTTTTATTGCATTTTGTCCTTGTGAGTGTTGAAAGTGAAGGTACGTATTGTATGAATGTGTTGTGTGAGAGGGCTGATGGCAGAATATCAAATACCTCATCCCCTCAAATAGGTTAGTCTATATACATATATATAAAATAGATCTATATATATAATAGATAGAGAGGGATGATGGAAGAGTATCGAGTGCTCCACTACCCTGATTGAGCGCTTATTTAAGGGCGAGTGAGAGGGCTAGTTTTTAGGAAATGCTTGCATTGTGTGCTGAATTGATCTAGATGTTAACAGCGCCCAGATTCCAACCTTGGTCACTTAAGTTTGAACCGATAGGCCGGCCGGAACATGTATGGCCCTTCTGTTCAACCGGCAAAACGTTCAGGCATAACTGACAGGCTAGCTGGATTGTGTATGGGGGAAGAAGACAGGCCAAAAAACGACACGTGTGTGTGTGTATGTCAATTAAAAATTTTGTCTTTTGCAAAAATTTATTAGTTGTCTATTTCTAAAGATGCTCTTATAGAAAACCAGATGGATGCTATAAAAGAGTTACTTTGACTTCGTGATTTTATAAAAGTAAGAGAGGCAAAAGATTGGTGCACAAATTAACTTAAAAAATTAAAACTTCCTGAGTAAGTTTGGATACAGGGGTGGTCTTAGAACTTTGGTCAGGTCTTTATCTAATTTTAAAAAACAGTAAGACCGACTTAATAAACTTGCAATTGTTCTTATTGATAGTCCTGAACTGGTTTGACTGATTTTTCTATTTTCAAACTGTACTCTTTTTTTCTACTTTGATTTACTTTAAAGTAATGAAAACGAGAGTGATAATTTAAATTTATATATAACTTGTTAGAAGAAAATGTTAATCTTATAACATATTTTCTATTGAAAGTGTCTGGTTCAACAGAGGCGAGGGTTAATATGAAAAAGACAAATATTTTGATTCATTCCAAATTAAATTTACTTCTCTCAAAAAATTATAAAACAAATAAATTATTAAGACTACTAAGGTAATTTCTACTAATTGTTCTACTTTTCAGCAGCACCAAAAATAATGACCACTCCGACATGTTCTTTGACATCCAAGCGTAAACAACTGAAGGTTCTACATCACAGATAGATTTTGTTTACACTTCGATTACTAAGAATGAAGGATTTGTTTAAAAGCAGATTAAAAATTAAATTATATAAAACTCAACTGGAATATAATATACAAATGAAAATATAAAGAGACAAGTTTGTCAGAATTGACAATCTTATATACACCAAGAAGAATAGTTTTAAATTCATAATTTGGCTTTTGTCGTAAAAGATTGAAGGCTGATAAACGGTTGGACAAGCGGGTACAATGCTTGCATCGATTTAAAGCTTGTTATGTTCTCTATCTTTGTTGCCTAAAATAAAATTTCAATTAGAAAAATTAGAAGAAAAAAAATGAAAAATTGAGTCACCTTATTGTGATTATTTGTTTCTGTTGAAACTTCTGGGCCATCTACTAAGTTCATGTCATGGCCGTTTGTTCCAGCTCCTCCTTCTGCTTTTGATACAATATAAATAGCAAGTTTATGTCTGTGAGGAGCCCCTTCTTTAATCATGTTCTAAAATAATTTTTTTTTAAACAATTATTACACAGAATAAACACCAAATATAAAATAAACTTTTGAATAATGAATAATTTTAAAATAATAAATTCTTACATAATAAAAGTCCATAATGTCTTTTTTTGTGAGCCCTCTCATGTAGGCAACTTCGATGTTGGCTCGATCAAAATTATACTGCTGGGTTGTAATTTCACCCCAATATTTCGTTGACTGAGCGGACATTTGCTTTGGTTTTTCTAGCCGTTGATTGGCCAAGGCTTCTTTGTGATTATTGAATTCTTCTTCAGTTAGATCATTCAAGTAATTCTATAAATAAATAAAATAAAAAAACAAGTTAAAAATGTTAATAAAAAATGATTTTGCTTTAAGTTGTTTACCTCCATTTGTGACAAAAATGCTTCAACCCTACTGTCGATATAGTTTGGATGTTTGTCTGACTGAACAATAACTCGTAGGCCTTGAGTTCCATTAGAACGCCTAATACCACTGAAAACTATGTAACCAAGTTGTTCCTAAAAGGAAAAAAAATTAAATAGTTATCAAAAAATAATCAGCCTCAAAACCCACTTTGGTCCTCAGAGCACTGTAACATGGCTCAGATATAATTTGGACAAATAATTCAAGGATCATATTCGTTTCTGTTGACTGTAAACTGCACTGATAGTATGCCTCTGTGCAGGAACTCTTGTGGACATCGTTTTCCAATTCGTAAATATAATTTGCACCTAAAATTATTACAAGTTAATGAGTTAATATTATTCTAAACATCTCTTTGCTTATTTACCATCTGCCAGCTGTATTTCTCTATTTCGCAGCAGCTGACAGGGAAGTAATGGTCATAAACCCACTGTTCCACTCAATCTGTCCATGACAGTGTTTACCATGTCCATAGCAGTCTGAAAAAATACACATGCAACTGTAATGTTATCACCGATATTACCAAAAAGTTATAATTTATTATAACAATTGTTTACAATTTTGTAATATTAACTATGCAATATATGCACTTACAGCTTTACATGTATTGCCATGAATGAAAGATTCAACATGGACTTTGGACAGAAGTTGTTGTATGAAAGCTTCTAAAGCTGGAATAGTGAGTTTATCGGTAGCCTCTAACAATTCATTTTTAGGCCAGGATTGTTCAGAGAGAAGAACGGCCAAATAATAATTTGCATGCTGATATGGCTGTTCAGCATTGAAATTTTTAAGGCTTCTTATATACTGAAAACAACATGAAAAATGTAGGTAAAAAAATTAGAAGAATAAAACAAATCCAGGCATAATTACATTTTCCTTCAAAATTGAAAATCTCTTCGGATCAACAGTGAAATTCGTCATTTTGTCCATGATTTTTTCGAGAAGCACTTTCTGTTTGTGATTGTATCCTCCTATGCCGAGCTATGGAATAAATAACTTTAGTCTTTAACAGACTTGTCAATTTAAGATAATTTCCGTACATACCACCATCCCATATTTTGTATTGGTCAACTCCCACTTAAGCCCTGCAAGTTGTGCGGCATAAGCGTATTCAAGCAATGCATCTTTAAACAGTGATACAAACATGTAAGTCATATTGCAACTCATTGGATCCAAATATGCAAACGGGCTAAAAATAAAAATATAAATAAATAATTGTTCAGTTAATTTCTAAAATTTTGATTTACCTTACAAACTCAAATCTTATGTTGGTTTTTGGTAAGAGAAATTCATTGTCTTGCTTATACCAAACTCTACAATATTCTGTTTCATGAATAATTGTCGGATGAGGGCTAGGCTATAAATTATTGGAAAAATATTAAACTGC
Source organism: Cimex lectularius (assembly GCF_000648675.2). Lineage (NCBI taxonomy): Eukaryota > Metazoa > Arthropoda > Insecta > Hemiptera > Cimicidae > Cimex > Cimex lectularius. The sequence goes on from NW_019392993.1 coordinate 2,341,360, forward strand.
ATTTCAAAATCATTTGACATTTTGTTTAAAAACTATTTACATTTTCATCCCTAGGGCTCAAATCAAAATCTGTGGCAATAAATTCATTTTTTCCAGGAAGGTGAAAATCAGAATTCAATTCGCAGTTCTGCCATCTCTGAAAAATGTTCCACATTACAACTTACAAAACCGTAGAAAAAAATGATATTCAGAACCTACTTGTATCACATAATCTGGAATCTTTTCTAATGAATACTCAGTACCATACCATTCCTCTTTTAAGTTGGCTGTCCCTTGAAATTTTTTACCAGCAATAGAAATTCTGAAAATTGCATATAAATTTTGTACAACTACATTTTCTAATTTCCTTTTCTTTCATTTTGGTGAAATAGTTTTCTTTCTGGTTAGTTAGATATTCAATATTGTGTTTAAAAACACAAACTTTCCACTGAAGATGGCAAATTGCCACAACAAAACTTGCTTATATTAGGCTAGCTTCTCTATTATACTTTTTATATTCCTTAACCTGAGTACATGTGCTAATTACATTTCAGTGGCTTTTAAATCTCTTAAAAACTATCCGTCTGGTAAACAAGATAAACAAAATCAGTCCTGCAGTGAATGTGTTAAAGGAAAAAATATTTCATACATTTTTTAAAAATGGAGTAAGGCTTTATTTCTTTAAACAAAATTTAAGCAGTATTGTCAGCAGGTATCCTCTAGATTGCAATAAACCAAAATAAATTGTTGGGAATATAAAATAAATTTAATTTGATCATCTTCATCATATTATATTATTATCCATATAATTAATTCATATTTAGCAGTCATAATTGGCCATATTAATTATACTTTTTATGTAAGGTATACCATGTGATCAAAGTCGCTAGCACATTGAGCTGAAGGTTGTGGGTTCGAATCCCACTCATGACACTAGCTTTTTTATCTCAACCAAGGCCTTAGTTAAAAAGTATACTAAATTAAAATAATTAATATGGCCAATGTCAATTCTGACTACTAATACATATATGGATTGATAAATAGAACGTTTTTTTACCTGACATTTTTAGCATTAAGATAGCCCAATAACTCATTGATAAGATCACTTCTCCAATCAGTAAGCTTGTATCCTGCGATTAAAACTTCTTCAATTGGATATTTCTGAAATGATCCAATAAAGAAATTTTAATAAATAAAAAAATAAAAAATAAATAATTAAATCCTTTACATTGAGTTTAACTGAAATCGAATTGACAAGAGCCGTCGATGACTGTTTATCTTTAAATCTAAAATGCATATTAAGTAGTTCAGCTTGTTCATCAAAAACCCATTTTTTTGGTCCTTCATTTTTCAACATTTTAATATACTGTAAAACATTTTTATTATTTGAGATTTTTATTTTAATAATTTAATAATGATTTGTAAACATACTTGGAATATAAAATGGACAATATCATCGATGTGTTCAATGCCTTCTTCGGTGAGATCAACCGACACGCAAAACATATCAAAGCCTTGGATTTCTCCCCTCGTTCCTCCGACCAGATTGTTGCACCAACCTTTGGCCCTCAATGCCGACAAAAGGCTGCCACTTCCCTCGTGGCCGATGAGATGACTCAAATATTGCCCGGGCTGAGGAAAAGATATTGTAGAGATTTAACATTACGCTTTACCCTTTTTTGCGAGACTATATATATACGCACTGCGGCTTTGTAATAATCCCTGTAATCCGGAATGGGAAAGCTGACAGCCAGATGTCTTGTGTCTTTTATAGGCACGACTGATACTTTCACCTTTACTTCTTCATCTGAATAAGGGTGGTCTTTTATTGCTAGAGGGACAACTTTTTTGTCCTCTACTTGTGAGAAAAGATCAGCAGCCATTTTTTCAAGCTCATCCAAACTTTCTAAACATTAAAACATTGACACACAAAATTCCCGTCAAAAGTTAATAACATTTCAACGTACCTTTTCCAATAATTGCAAGAGTCATGACATTCGAGGAATACCATTTTTTATGAAATTTTAAGAGCTCATCCCGAACATTAAGCCCTTTTTGCTTTGGAATTATATCAAGTGTTTCCTTATTTCCTATAAAATACATGTAATGAAAATGTAATTAATAATATATTTGTGATATATAAATATAACATTTTATTGTAATATTTAGAAATTTTTCTATTTATGGATTATAAAAACATTAGGCAATCAGATAGATTATATTATTTTCATTATAATTACAGAAATAGGGCAATACAAGCATTTGTTGATAAAATAAATTTGTCATTTAGTTAGAAATTGCCTTTTATCTGCAATTTCTCCTATAATTATAAAACTGTTTTTATTATTATATGTTTAATTAACATTACCTGTTCCAAATTTTCTATAAGGATGGCCAGCTTTTGAAAATGACTTTTCCAACTGATCGAACCGCCACGCATCACTTTGTCTATTTTTATCATGTTCAGAGTCTACTGCATTGACCTCTCTGTCAGTAACATCCTCGTTAAAAAGCGGTTCAATAAAAAACTGTGCAAACCTACAAAAACATTACAAGTTACAACATTAGAAGACCAATCATGTTGAAAACAAAGTGTGTATACCGGTCTAAAGCTTGGGGCAAATGTTCTGCTGAGACGTCAAAGTAGTAGGAGGTATGTTCGGCCACTGTTGAAGCATTGCTGGAACCACCATGCTCCGAAAGGAATTTGGTATACTCGTTCTCTTGGGGATAGTTTTTTGTTCCAAGGAATAGCATGTGTTCACAGAAATGAGCTAATCCTGGTAGATTGTTAGGATCGCTTAGGAAACCTAAAGGCATAATTGTGGTTTTTTTTTTAAAGAGGTAAGGAAATTAAAAATGTCAACTTTAATATTCTTGGAATGCATATGCACCATTTAACAATAGATAACGAGACAGACGAGTGGTAACAACAGTTAAGGCGTAATCATCGCTGTAAAGGTCCAAGGTTTGAATCCAGGGGCTCTAAATTCAACATGCTGACAAATGGCTTCTTCTTTTTTTTTTTTTTTTTGAAAAACATCGGCATCCCGGGTCGACCAACTACCCATTGATGACATGGACAAGGGGTAAGAACCATTTTACAATAATTTTTACAAATTAATCAAAATAAAAGACCCTTGCTGATGCTCTATGCGAGAAATGGCTCTTGTATGAAAGAATTAATGGTTTGCTTCATGCTCTTTCAAACAACTTATTAGGAAAGGAAGTGGGTGAAGACTCCTTCTATCATTTGCAACAATACCACTACACATTTTATTGTTTATTTTTTTCTTTTGAATTTATAATAAACTTTAGTTTTGTTCTTTCTGGTAGCAAATACAAGCAAAATTTAAAAAAAGAAGTGTTTTACTATGGCAAAAAAAGATGCCAAGACATCGTCAAAGTTATGACTAAATCTATCTAAAAGTTTTTATTTATTTATTTTTGTGTGATGTACCTTTTCCCAAATTACACATTTTCCATTCTGCATACAGAAAAAAAAATTATTTTTTATTTCTGTACAGACGATACATTTATATAATTTTTAATTTTGTAGTTTTATGTAATGATTGTACAATATTATTTTACGAAAAGGAGTAACCAGCAAGGGGGAGACCTATTAGATTAGGTCAGTTTAATTAATACAGAGAGAACAACTATACCCCAACCATCCTCGTTTAGAGCGAGGCATATGGAAGGCGTTATGCTTCCATTTTCCCCCATACAAAAAAATAGGTCTGTCTAGAGGCTGAGGTCCGCCGGTATGGGGTCTCCCACAGGTACGGTGGGGTGGTGGATGGGGGGAAAAACTAGATACATTTGGTAATGACAATACAATTTTCACATTTCACGTTATTGCTTTCCCTGCTTTTCTAAATAGTTACTACTATCGGAGTTGATACTGGGGGTTGTCTGCGAGTTGATTAGCCCATGCTGAACTGGCATTGACATCATCTTCAGATGGACCCAATACATAACACTCAGTGCAGGTTCAACATGCATACCATTGGTTAGGAGGTACTGGGGGTCATCTCCATGTCAGTCACTTGACTGGACCACCCCATGGATCGGGTTAGGTTTTTAATGTACAGTATTTGGAGGTCATTTTGAAGGGTGGTGTTGGAGACTGGTTCTGAGGACTTTGAATTGGAAGGGCTGATTCTCTGGATATTGTAAGATGTTCTCCATAGCCCTAATCAGTATGTCATCCAAATATCAGAACTGGGGATCCAGCTGTACGAAAGTTCGATTCTCACATCGGGTGGCATTCCTACACCCTCTCTATATGGATCGGAAGAATTGCACCCTGATAAGAATTAATTTTTAGTAAAGTTGGTGTGATTATTTAGTTAGTTATCTATTTATTAATTATTATTTCCAACTATTATGTGAAGACAGTTGAGAAGAAAAATTAGTGTCATGTGAAGGACTTGAATAGATGAACTTCGGTTCAATATGCTTGTCCTCTAACCTCTTGAGCTATCGTGACCTCGATCCCCCAAGACACCAACTTCTCTCAATCGGTTATTATTTAAATTTTTCCTGAACCACAAATGTTCGGGATATTGAGCCGAATGTTGTGGGTTCAAGTCCCGCTCATGACACTAATTTTTCTTCTCAACCGTCTTTGCATAAAAAAAGTGTATGCAGTTATTACCTTTTGGCATTTTTAAGATCCCTCATGGGGTATACATGGGATGAACCTGTACTTCGGTCATTTGTAGCCATTTTAGTATGTCAACAGGCTTACTGCAAGTTGACGTGGGTTTTTTTCTACAGCTAGGTCATTTCAGCTCCAACACTTAAAACACACTCACTCTTAAATCCTTCTTTCCTGTTTACATACCATTCACTCAGGATAGAGGTGGAGTACTCGACATTCCTCCATCACCCTTTGCACCTATTATTCAATAACTAACCTAATTGAGAGTCGATGGAGTATTCAACTCCACCATGGGCACTTACACACTAATAAATACATACATCTCAATATATACAAAGAAAAACACAAGGCGAGATATCTAACAATGTGTGGTGGTTAGTTACCGTTAATCGATAATTAGTCAGAAATCATGAGATGCGGTCTGGTGTGATGTAGGTTTCAGAAAAACATTTTCTTTATCGTGCCAACGTTTCCATCTTTACTGAGATAGTCTTACATCCCAATATCTGGACAAGAGAGTAAAGCAACATATCTGATTGCAAAAAACCCAGCAAAATCCTACAGCACTCACTACCCACCATTTTGAACACAAACACAATTTTGACTTCAACAATCCAAAAATATTACACACAGAACAAAACAAACAAACGTAATTTTTTAGAAATGGTTTACATCAACACAGCATCAATTACAGAACAATACATGTAAACTCAGTCGCAGCTACACCAATATCATTAATCAAATTCAATGTAGATAACATACATTTATCATCACATTCCACACATCAAACATTTTTCACAGTCTAATTTTTCAACAATTTAGCTTTCCTTTTCCTATTTATCCCCTTGTATATAATCCTGAAAGGATAATCTGGCCGAACCATTACCAACGTTTTTTCCCTTCGTTGGCTCTTTTCATCTCAAAGAAGCTGACGCCTTATACAAAAATGTCTTTTCTACACCGACTTCCTTTCCCACCCTTTCAAAATCCAACATATATAAACATAAAACAGCAGTGTCTCACTGGCACTTTCAACATGACACGCAAGAATGGCAAAATTACACAGAAGAACAACACTTTGAGTGAACAGAAATACTTTGATTGAATATAAAAAATATATTAAATTTGCTAATTTCGTGGCCTGCTTGATCAATTAATATATTACGATTATCTCAACTAAACTATTAACTGTTTATCTCAACTAAAAAAACCTTAATTAATTGTAATAAAAAATATATTTTACATTGTATAAATTCACTTTTTTTCCACATTCTATATGTACTTGTTAAATGTAAACAATGTTTGTAAATCCCAGGCCTTAAAGATGATCTCAATAAAGATTGAAACGTTGTCCTGATAAAGAAAATGTTTTTCTGAAACCTACATCACACCAGACCGCATCTCATGATTTCTGAACAGCTATATACAATAAAACAGCCACGTTTCCTCCAAAACTAGGAGCAGGGGGCCCAAATACTCACCACTGTGCTTAGGCACAATTCTCATATCAGGTGGGATTCCTACATGGTCTGTTTGAGCCTACAGTTTTGCCTTTGGAAATACAATTATTATATTATGAGACCCTCACCAACATTGACGGACATGGCAGCAGCAGATTTTTCAGTGGACGAGTCGCTGACCACTACGATTTTCATGCCGTTGGTCAGTTCCAATCCTCTGTACTCCCTCTTGTCCTCAGAGGACTTTGTGATATTATCGTATCTCTTTTTTATTTTCGACATATTGGAGCTTAACCCTCGGCTCGAGTAGAAGTAGCTAAAACAGAGTTAAATATTTGCCGATCAAGCAGGTGTAAACGAATGAGAACAATTTTGGCAAAGGACCCTTACCTTTGCGAATAAAGGAGGTCCTGTTTAATACAATTTCCACTAAATCTGGACAAATGACAAGTCCCAGTTAAGATAAATCTTATTGGTAACATAAGGGCAGCCTTTATATTATTCAATTTTGTTTAAACACAAAGTATTTTGTTTTGAAGTTAATAAATATAAATCCATTTCTACAACGACGTTATTTGTCAAGTCAATATATTTATATATAAAAAGAAGGAAAAAAAAATGTAAAATGTTAAAACGTGTATCATTTACCTGCAGTATTGTATTAACTAAGGTAAATATTCTAACGTCATAAATATTCTTCCATTGACAAATCCATATTTTATACCCAACCTACAATGTAATCGATTGAAACGTCTATTTCATGCAAAAATTTTCCCCTTTACAAAATTCACTAAAAAAAATGTATTTGAAGAAGTTTTTTCCAACGTTATTGAACTATAAAGTATCCATACGTTTTAACAGTTCAGAAGATCTGGCGAACGTCGAAAGAATGGGGGCGATCGACAAAGTCTAGCCGAAGGACGTCCCCCCGGAAAACTCCTGACTGAGAAATGTAATTCCACCAATATTGGAAGTTGGAAGTGAATCAGGTGAAACTTAGGATTCGGTAGACAGCAGTTCGACAGGTTATAGTCACGAAACTACACATACGTAACAGAAGGAAACAACGTGTCGAACGAAGCCCATCTGCTGTACAATAGAACCATTAATTTATTTATACATTATACAGACACGTCAAATTACAAAATAATAATAATAATAAACATGTTTATTGACAAAAATTACTTAGACAAAAAGAAATATTTGGCTTTATATGAAGTGACAATGGCTATCAGCCGTCTGTCCAATTGATATAAAATAACGAATGCTGCTAAATACTTAAAAAACAAATAAGTATCTGTAATATCATTATTCAAAAAAGAAACAGGAAATAGACAAAAATGATGATTAAAGCAATTTTACAAATAAATAAATCAGGTCACAGTTTTATCAATTTAATATATTTTGCAAGGACCAGGATATACTGAAATCGTAATCTTTCTTAAGCCTTAAGTCCTTTCTTCTGCTACACCATTTCTATTACATGCTGATCTTAAAATTTTCCTTTCTACAAAATCAATACAAGACCTCTTTTGCAGCAATCTATTGATACAACTTCGTTTATGGTGTCATATGAACTATTTAAAGCTAAACGTTCAGTAAACCAGTCCTTTAAAAAAGATAGTTTTTAATAGACCGCACTCACTCCACCATTCTTCATTAGAATCGTCCTTTCTTACAAGGTCAAGCAAAAATAATTATTTCGCTTCGCACCAAGTAAAAATGGTCAAATCTTTTGTGATCTTAAATCCTTTCATTCTGATACCTTTTCTATTGTATGTTGATAATATTGACTCCTTTCTTGCAACAATCTTTGATAAAAATAGTTCATGGTGCCAATTTGAATGTACATAAATGTACAAGTAATTAAAACTGTAAAAAAAGTATCCTATCAAATAATTGATTTTCTTGCTCGCTAAAGTTGAATGTAAGGAGCATATAACCAGTGTAAAACAGCTCTTAAATTCTGGGTTTTATTATTAATATTCATTATTCATAATCCCAATTCATTGTCAGCGTACAGAATTCATTTCAATTTTCTGCTGTTGTAATTCTTCTCATTTTGGATTTTTAGAATCCTTATTTTTGATTTCCTATCCTTTCATCCTCAGAAGTCAGAACTGGTTTTCTCTCTCTAATCTTCTAGCACTAGTAGACAAAAGGAGTTTTGATCCATTACACAACCTCCATAAATAAAATCAATGGGCGACTAAATCAAACAAATTACATTTTATTCACCAATAAATATAATAATGGGAAAAGGAAATAAGATGTCCAAATATTGTTTTTTTACATCCAGATTTTAATACTATTAAACACAAATTAAAGGCAATAATTTGAGGGATTGTTTTGAAATACAGTATTATATAAAATATTCTTCTATCTTGTTACTTTAATACTTGCAGGGAGAGCATTGAAATTCTAATGTGGGAAACAACCATTATGGCCTGATTTAAAATCCTTCTTGGAGTGAGCATTATAAAAATGGAAGAAAAAAAAAAAGAAGGAAAAAAATCAACATTTTATTTCATTACACAAAATTAACAGTAGAAATCATTGCGATGGGGGTGATGGCAAACTGTTTTTAGCAGCCATCAGGATTTTGAGCATTAAATTTTAATCATCAGGCTGAAAATTACAACACGATTCTCAATGTGGAATATTAGAGTACATGTCTCTCAATGTAAGAGTGGTTGGTAAAATCTGTTATTTACGAAGTTTTCCATAATTAAAAATGTTTTTATTGCAAATCAATCTAGTCCTTTGTAAGTGTCATATTCAATAGCATAAATTGTGTCTTATAAAATTTAAATTATCCTTCAGAATGTTTAATTATTAACAACAATCAAATTAAGTTTTTTATAACTGCATCTAATCCAGTATTGCAATCAGTTCACCAACGAAGATCTAAGTACCTGGAATTTGAAAACAAAATATTATTACTCAAAATAGAATATACATTTCAATATTAAAATTAATTTTTAACTATCAGACCTATCATTCAAAATCAACGTAAATTCATTTAAACAAAAATTTGTCGGCAATTTTGTTTTTCATCATAAAATAACTGCAAGGACAGAATTGTGGAACCAAGTTTTTATTTTATTTCAATTTATTGGGTTGTAAAAAAAGTGTAGCATTTTTCATAAATTTGATAGTAAACCTTTTGTTTTGATGCACTGTACATGAAGCCTTCTTTAAACACTTTCCTATGTCATATTTTTAAAAGAGGTTTTTGGTGAGTTTACATTGTTAACTTCAAATTCCACCCACCTGTATATAACTTGATTTGTATATATTTTTATATATCAAGGTTCACTTTTTTTTAACATTTAATAATTTAATCTTTGTCTGTCTGGGAAATGTCTCATTGCTGGAGGTTAGCCCATTCTTCACCAAGAGTCCTTTTAAGATCGTGTTGTTATCAGGAAGTTATGGGCAACTTGAGGTTGTCCTATAAATGTCCGATGGGGTTCAAGTCTGGAGAATGGGCTGGCCAGGCTGACTTGTTACAGAAACATGGTATGTACAGTAACAATGTTACAATTCATTAGTCAAAACCCAGAATTTTAGAAGAAGAAAATCACAGCGAAACTGGTAACATGTAGTGGAACAAAATGATTAATATATTGTTTACAAGTACATAATATTTTAATTGAATTTACTTTTGCAAAAATGCTACAGTATTTTTTTTAAAGACCTATTATTTATCCAAAATTACATAATTTAGCCCATCAATCTGTATCCTTGCAATGTTATTTGGAAAATTACAATAAATACCAACCTTTTAGCAAAGCCAATTTTTGATCCATATCTGCAGTTTTAAGATCTACAAATACAAAAATCAGCATTTAATAATAGAAAATTCAAACAAAATTATATATTTTTTAAAATTAAATCAGCCCTATCATTTTTAAAAATCATTAGATTATCATTGTTTTTAAATAATTTGTCGGCAAAATTGTTTTTCATCATATTTGTATTTGATTTAAATATTAGCCTACAGAATTTATACTAACTTTTTTGCTTGGATCATCCTTCAAAAACTTGGTAATGGTAACAGTTTTTTATAACCCCTTTCTTCCAGAACCTACAAACAGAATCTTGAATGATTAGGTGTTTTGGTGTATAAAAAAATTATTTCCAAAATTTGATTGAATATCAGAAGGAAGGCAACATTGTTGAATCACCATGGATAGTTTGTAAGCAAAGTACATCCAATGTTTTTTCATCACTTAAATCTTTCCACTTAGCAAAAAGGTGGTTCTACACTGTAGCACAGGCAACCTGAGAAAGAATAAAGCAGGCCTGCTAAAATGCTAGTGTGAACCACCTGAACAAAAATAAAATTTAACTCACCTTATAGAAAAATCAGTTTCACAGCAAACAACCCTTTTCTTTCTGGTTTCTTTTCATCTGCAAAAAATTGGAAAATTATTATTTCTTAATCAAGGTAAATATGTTTGTTAATATAATTATTATTCTCAGACCGCCCTAGGTTGTCCTCAAAGATTTTCAGGATACCATAAACGATTTTTGTACACTAGTTTTTATCATCACCGATACTATTTATGTATAGAAACTTCACATTCAATTTCTTGTGTTAAAATTGCCTTATTAATATTCTCACAAAATAAATGTACAGGTGTAAACATTGAATAGAATGTGCAATTTCGAAGTTTAAATAAAAAATATATAAAAAACACTTACTCCTCCTAACAGTAAAGTTTTGATTTCCAGTCTATGTCTAGTAGAAAGAAATAATCCTGCAACCAAAATAAAAACAATTATTACACATACAACAAAAAAAGTATGTGATTCTGAACAGTGATTAATTCTCAGACCGCCCTAGGTTGTCCTCAAAGGTTTTCAGGATACCATAAACGATTTTTGTACACTAGTTTTTATCATCACCGTTACTATTTATGTATAGAAACTTCACATTCAATTTTGTGTTAAAATTGCCTTACTAATATTCTCACAAAATAAATGTACAGGTATAAGCATTGAATAGAATGTGCAATTTCAAAGTTTAAATAAAAAATATATAAAAAAAACACTTACTGCAAACAGCAAAGTTTTGATTTCCAGTCAAACGTCTAGTAGAAAGAAATAATCCTGCAACCAAAATAAAAACAATTATTACACATACAAAAAACAAAAGTATGTGGTTCTGAATAGTGATTAATTCTCAGACCGCCCTAGGTTGTCCTCAAAGGTTTTCAGGATACCATAAACGACTTTTGTACATTAGTTTTTATCATCACCGATAATTTTAAAGTAGGAAAAACAATAAAAAAAATTTCAGTAAAGAAAAGAAACTTACTTAGATAATTTTTTTTTGTCCATTTCTCTCCAATTGCAATGTCATCTGAAATAAAAGGAGTATTTTTAGCCAAAGCTATCACTACTTCATTCTACGATAATTGCAATGATATATATCAGCAATTGAAAATTTCATCAAGATTCAGAAGACCATCGTGAGAAATAAGTACGTTATCATCACTGTAGTAAAAACATGATCATGCAAAAAGTAAATAAATAAAACAAATATTATTTTATGGTTAATTCTTACCCACAATCTTGTAGCAACTTTGTTTTAATTTTTTCCCATTTTAGCTTCATCTAAAAACAAAAAACAATATTCAGCCAAAGAAATTACCAATCGATTATTGTAGAGTAATGAAAAATATCAGCAATTGTAAATCTCATCAAGAATCAGAAGACCATCGTGAGAAATTGGCAAGTTATCATCATTACAGCTTAACAGATCGGCACAGATGCATAGAAATATACAACTTTGCTTTTTAAATTTGTAGTTTTCTTAGAATAACTAAACATTACAGTAAAATATAATTGTACTTTCTAACCTTGTTATAATTCTTCTTTTTATATAAGGTTTTTGGTTGAGATGAAAAATTATAACCTTGTTATAATATTGCAACTTTGGTGTTGATCCACTTCCATTCCACTTTCATCTATAAACAAAATCTATATTTAGCCAGTCAACGCCATTCATTTTGGTAAAAGGTGATGAAAAAAATATATCAGCAATTGTAAATCTCATCAAGAATCAGAAGACCATCGTGAGAAATTGGCAAGTTATCATCATTACAGCTTAACAGAACAGCATAGACGCATAGAAATATACAACTTTGCTTTTTAAATTTGTAGTTTTCTTAGAATAACTAAACATTACAGTAAAATATAATTGTACATTCTAACTTCGTTACAATTATTCTTTTTATCTAAGGTTTTTGGTCGAGATGAAAAATTATTTCCTTGTTATAATATTGCAACTTTGTTGTTGATCCGCTTCCATTCCACTTTCATCTAAAAACAAATTCTATATTTAACCAGTCAACGCCATTCATTTTGGTAAGTGTGATGGGGGAAAAAATATCAGCAATTGTAAATCTCATCAAGGCATTACAGAAGACCATCGTGAGAAATTGATAAGTTATCATCATGGCAATTTAAGAGAGGGAGAAATAAATAAATAAAATATAAATAATTTAAGAAAATTTTTTTGTTTAATTTTTAGTACATTACAACTATCTTAAAGTAGGTAACAAGTAATAGTGAGCAAGGTAATATATACAAAATTAAAACCAAGAGTTGAGAAAACATCCTTTGGTATTACTCCAATGTTACAAAAATATTGTGTGTTTAATTGATACGTATGTCATCACTTCCTAGATCTCGCGGCCATTGTCTCAGCAGTAGGCAGGGAGGGTTTGAGGGGATTCGTCGGGATGCGAGGTTTCTGATGTGCTGATTTACGTTAGTTGGGAGGTTTTTATGAAATTTACAGTAACCCATTTGTAATTGTTAGATTTCAAATATTTATTGTGGGCTAAAACTATTAAAATGCTAGTGACCATTAAAATTATTAAATTATTTTAGTTTGATTAGAGTTTGCGTTTATTTCCATTTCATTTGTACCTGTGTAACTGGTTATCGCTTGTACACACTTGTTGACTTGACTGTCTATGGACAAAATGTTGATTTTGTCTGTAAATTGTCCCCAACAAATCTAAGATGATCTAAGAGGCATGTATCCAGACTGGTACAAGTCAGCTAAAATGTGTCAGAGATAACAAAACTAGCGGCTTGTATAGGCGGTTGTGTAGTTATAATTTTTGATCAGAAAAAGAAAATAAAACATTTGTAAATTGTGGATCTTTTTTACACACCAGAAGTTTTAATTTTTTTATACCCATATCTTCCAAAAATCAGCCTCTTCTTATTGAATTTTTTTAATGTCTGATGTAACATCCCATAAGCAACATCAAGTATTAAAATCTATATTAAACGTCTTTGTGAACCACATTACATATTTGTAAATTCATAGTTGAGTTCACAGTGAGATATAAGATTTATTCATTGTAAGAAGTAATTTGGTCAATCACACCACTAAATATAATGGATTTTATTTAAGCAAAACAAAAATATATTGGGTTGTCCGGAAAATAATGCAGGATTTTAAGTTTTCATTAAAAAAAATCTATATAAAATATTCTGTTTACGTTTACAGGATTACTCATTTGTATGAATGTCAACACTTATTAATCCTCTTCCAAATGATATTGTTTGTTTACCTCTGTAGCATTCCGCTACTTGGAAATAATTCAGTCATCCTTATAATGTCAAAGCGAGAATTTCGTACGATTTTCTTTTACGAGTTTAAACTCGGCCGAAGCGGAGCCCAAACGGCTAGAAACATTAACCAAGTCTGGGGCGAGGGTTGTGTTAATGAGTGCACTGTGCAAAGGTGGTTTAAAAAATTTCGGGAGGGAGATTTCAGCCTTGAAGATGAAGAAGGTCGTGGAAGGCCTTCCTCTCTTAATGATGATGTTCTGCGATCAGTGGTGGAAGAAAACCCCAAAACAACTGTTCGAGAACTTGCAGAGCAACTCAAAGTCAGTAAAACGACCGTCGCTGACCACCTCAAGGCGATTGGAAAAGTGAAAAAACTCGAAAATTGGGTTCCACACTCATTAAACGATCGCCAAAAAAATCAGCGCTTTGATGTTTGTGCATCACTTCTTTGTCGAAACAAAAATGACCCATTTCTGGCCAGAATTGTTACATGTGACGAAAAGTGGATTCTCTACGATAACACTAGACGTTCTGGACAGTGGCTCGACAAAGGAGAAGCTCCAATACATTTTCCAAAGCCCCCAACTCATCAAAAAAAGGTAATGGTTACGGTATGGTGGGCTTCATTTGGTTTAATACACTACAGCTTCTTAAATCCTGGCGAAACCATCAATGCTGAATCATACTGTAACCAAATTAATACCATGCATCAGAAATTGGCAGTAATGAAGCCCTCTTTGGTCAATCGGAAAGGGCCCATTTTGTTGCATGACAACGCTCGACCACATGTGTCACGTGTAACGTCACAAAAATTATTGGAGCTTGGCTATGAAACTTTGCCTCACCCACCCTACTCTCCGGACCTCTCGCCTACTGACTACCATTTTTTTAGACACCTGGACCACTACTTACAACACATAATATTCAAAAATCAAACGGAACTGGAAAATGCATTTATTGACTTTATCAATTCTAAAAATTCTGAATTCTACTCAGACGGAATTAATAAGTTACCAACACGTTGGGAGAAATGTATTGAGAGTATGGGAAATTATTTTGATTAAAGAACATTGCTTTAAAGTAACTAGTTTCTTTTTTTTTGTTTAATACCAAAATCCTGCATTATTTTCCGGACAACCCAATAGTTGTATAGATATAACGCATATTCGTACTCTAGCCCTAACGGTGCACCTTCACGTGGCCTTCAGTATCCCACGTGGCAAACTAACCTCAAAACATACTTATCCAAAAATATGAAAATATAAGAAATAACGTTAATTATGTCTACAAGAACAAAGAGCAAATAATAAAATAAAACCAGACATGTCGTACACGTAAAAATAAAAGATTGAAAATAAAAATTCGTGTACAAAAATGATGTAAAATCATAAGGAATAAGTCTTGGCTACTGTATTATAATAGTTTATGAACAGCTATTGAAACTGGACTGATCCTGGTGAAAAGCACCACGTGGTAAAATGGCCTAAGCGTTTCCTATGTTCAATTACAACGAAAAATAATACAACATATAGAAAAGCTTTTAAAGTATAATAATTATAATAGAACAATAGAAATCGGTTAATTTTGAATATAGATTTTATAAAACTTACCTCAATACGAATTTCGAACAACCTCGACAACGTACCACAAACAGGTTCAGCATTGAAATGGAAGAAACGAAGGACGAACTTCCACAACCCAGAGTAAAACCTAATGCGCATGCGCGTTCACGTTAAACGGAAAACTTGCTGGAAATTAAGTTCCACTGAGGACTTGATCCATCCAAATATTTATTTTACTACTTATATAAACGCTTAGAACGATTTTTATCAATTATAATTAAATAAAGTTATTTATGTTTATAAATTAGATATTCAGCGACAATCAAGTTTACATGCTATTCGTATAATAGTTGTCTCAATTATTATTTATATTACTGTAGGTGGTTGAAAAGTTCAAAATTTAGTACAATTCAGGGATATGAGAAAAAAAAGACTGTATTTAATGGAATAATTTTTTTTTATAACTGATCATCAGTAGTCGATACTCGATAAAACAACCCAGGACACGGACACCAATTTTGTGCCGACTGGTCGTTTAGTTTAAAGAGTATTTAGGGATGGAGTTGTTATTTGGTCTGGTGAATTAACTAAAAACCATTCTTTATGACATCGAAAATGTAAGCTAATAAAGAAGAAAAAAAATTTCATTGTAAACCGTTTTTTCCTCTGGCCTGTTATTTTTAATTTAAAACAGAACAATGTTTGGTTATGATTGAACCGTATACAATTCTTAGCAGGGGTTCAAACAAATGAAAAAATTCCATTTTGATGGATAAAAAAAAATGTTTTTATAAGTGTTGAGAGATTGTTTTGAGGGCCGGTGAACCTTAACAGCTAGCGGCTAGCCTCTAAACAGCTGTCTCATCCGGCACGGCGACATCTTGGAATTCAACTGTTCCGCCTTGATTTTGTGTTTATTTGGTACAGTGTTTAATTTCGACCGATTCGTCAAGGTATTCGCCAGTTCCAGGCCTGAACGTAAAAATTTCCCACACACGTTATTCTTCGGATTTAATAGCCGTTTTATACAAAACTGACCGGCATGGCTTCTGCGATGGACATCGACGAGGAGGAAACCGAAGTTGGCAATTCGAGTGCGACTAAAGGAGAGAAAAAGAGGTTCGAAGTGAAAAAGGTGAGGATGCTCTAACGGATCGTATGTTCCATACGAATTTGTATTGATTCGATTTCGTTCAAATCGTCGGACCTAATGGTGAACTGCACTTAACAGTAGTTCTACAAATAAACTCATAAATTGGAATTAGATATAAACCGTCTTTGCCTTACAACTCAAAGTCTCGGTGAAAATTTAAATGGATTCATGTTTTTGCTGCTGCAAAATCCCTGAGTTGAACTGGATGAGTCTGTGCAAAATGACCAATTCTCTCTTGACAGCTATGTTATAGAAAGTAGTATTTTGTGGTCTCATACAACACTTATTGTATCTAATTCTAAATAAATATAATTGTAATTTATATATAATAATAATTAAACGTTCTTTGCCTCACATCTCAAAGCCTTGGTGAGAGGTATTCATGTTTTGTTCTCGGGATATCTTGGTTCAAACTGGATGAATCCATGCAGAATGATCAATTCCCTCTTGACAGCTATGTTCTAGAAAGTAGTATTTTCTGGTCTAATACTATGTCTGGTACAAGACCTATTGTATCTAATTCCTAATAAATATAATTTGGAATTTTCAGTGTAAAAATAATAACCGTTCTTACCCTTACATCTCAAAGTCTTGGTGAGAGTGTATTCATCTTTTGTTATTGGAAAATCTTGGTTCGAACTGGATGTGTGTGCAGAATGACCAATTAACTCTTGACAGATACTTTCTTTCTAGAAAGTAGTATTTTGTGGTCTAATACTGTGTCTGATACAAGACCTATTTATTGTATCCAATTCCTAATAAATATAATTTGGAATTTTCAGTGTAAAAATAATAACCTTTCTTACCCTTACATCTCAAAGTCTTGGTGAGAGTGTATTCATTTTTTGTTGCTAGCTTAAGTCGAGCTATCATATCTTCTTTATGTATAGTTCAGCTTCATCATTCCTCTATGAATTTCACACATAAAATGTCCCAAATAATTTTTCCTTAAGGAAGAGTTTAGCTCTTCATTCTGTTAGTAAATCTTTTTTGCTTTTTAACAGAATCTACACATCCCATGTTCGTTGGGTGTCTGATTCTTGTATAGACCCGCTCAGTTCTGGGTTTGAATCTTATGCCTTTGAAATTTTATATGATAATTATTGAAAAAGAAGAAGTAAAAATAAATAAATTTCCCAATATTCCTGCAGGAATCGAGTAAATGGCAACTGTTTTGCACTCCTTGTGCAGATTTGTGGTACGAGTTTCTTTTGCTTCCACATATAAACAATATATTCTTCATAAGTACATGTTTCTAGGCTAAAGAAAACTTTTTGTTTCTAAGTTTGTACTTACAGTATGAAACTGAATTCTTTCTAATGTCTATGAGGTCCTTTCAACTCGCTTAAGTTTGACGAGAGATCTTTCAGCAATTATTACTTTTCAAAATTTATTTTCTTATAGAAATGCCTTTAGATTTAAAACTTCGTGACTGTCATGGTTATTTCCCTTGCAAGATTCTCAGTTTCTGTGAGCGCTGGAATTCGGTTAACTTAGACTGGTGTACAATCACAACTTGTTTCGTTTGGTCTTGTAGTTCAGAATCATTTTCAAACTGCTGATGTTAAAATTCTGTGCCTTAAATAGTTGTTTTTCTACTATTTCTTCATCAGAATAATCGTTTATTGCCTGATAGATCTCACTAAAATGTATCACTATCAACAGCTGGAATATCAGTGTACATACACAAAGGGTCATATTATTTAATCTTTGGTCAAAACGTCCCTGTACATAGTTAAATTACAGATTTGTCAGTGTACCATGCTGATTTGTTAACGAGTAATTTTCTCCCCTTTCAGTATCCAGTTTGTTTTGTCCATGAAAAAGAATTATAACTAACAACTGATCTGCTGCGTTTTAATTGATAAAAATTGTTTTCTTATTTCAGTGGAATGCTGTTGCCCTTTGGGCTTGGGATATTGTTGTAGACAATTGTGCTATTTGCCGCAACCATATTATGGATTTATGTATAGAATGTCAAGCTAATCAGGCCTCTGCCACAAGCGAAGAGTGCACCGTCGCCTGGGGCGTTTGTAATGTATGTTAATTATGACTTTGTTTTTCCTTAATATACAAGATTGAATTATTTATTATTCTTTTTAGCACGCTTTTCATTTTCATTGTATATCAAGATGGCTCAAGACGCGACAAGTCTGCCCCTTAGATAACCGAGAATGGGAATTCCAAAAGTATGGATTTTTTTTTATTTGATGAATCATTTTACATTCTCATTTTAAAATGTAATATGTTTATTTTGTTCCAGGTATGGTCATTAATTAATTAAATAAAAAAATACACTACACTTTTCCAGCTCATCTCCTTTTATCGACATTTCAAAAGCTCTCCAGAAGTTCGCCTTTTATAAAGACATGAAGAATAAACATTATGCTTTATTTATTAAAATTATTTTTGAAAAATAAAAATCATTTGTAAAATTCTGTTTAAATAAATACTAATTATGTTTACAATTACTAAGACTTAGTCTATTTTCTTTTTTGGCAAAACAAGTCAAAGTGAATCTCTTCACATTAAAAGTAAACAATAAAATTTATACTATATACAGTTTTTTTAACCACAATTTTTTTAATCTTCCCCTGTTGTACTGGGTGCTTCAACAAGCCTTAAAAAAATTTGAGAATTCTTTTTGAGGTCAGATTGATGAACCTGTAGTTTGGTAGTTTCCAATCATTTTGGACTTGACTACTTAACAAATGAGTAGAAAAAAAGATAGATAATCACAGTCTGGACTAAAAACCAAAGCCATCGAACAAAAACCATAAAAAAAAATTCAAGCCCACCTATGATATGAGGCCAAACCCATATGACATATCATAGTGGTGATAGGAAAACCAAAATCATCAGAAACAACCAAATACTAATTAATGAGTAAATTTATTGATTTTGATCATTTTAGCTAGTCAATCTCCCTGTTTTGGTTTGACAGATCCTTTTGCCCTTCTGCTATCATAAATGGTGGGTTTTTATGATATGTAGGCAGTTTATCCTTTCATTAGTTTATGTAATAATGTCAATTTTCTTCTCCTAATCGTTTTGGTCAATTATCTTCTCTGTTTTGGTCTGTTAGATGCATATAGGCTTGTCACCATCTTTACTGGTTGGTTTTGTTTCTGTGATATTTTGGCAGTTTTGCCTTTGTAAGTTTGTGAATAGTTTAAATGGTAATTTCCAATGTTTTGGTCCAAATATCCTCTCTTTTTTTGGTCTGTCAGATGCATTAAGGCGTATTGCCATCTTTACTGGTTGGTTTTGTTTCAGTGATATTTTGGCAATTGGATCTTTTTAGAAGTTTATAATTATATAAATGGTCTTTTCCAATCATTTGGTCCACCTATCCTCACTTTTTGATCTTTTAATGTGTTATATTATTTTATAAGTTTGTAAATAATATAAGAGGTCGTTTCCAATCATTTTGGTCCACGTATTCTCTCTTTTTTGGTCTGTCAGATGCATGTAGGAATATTGCCATCTTTACTGGTTGGTTTTGTTTCTGTGAAATGTTGGCAATTGCACCTTTTCAGAAGTTTATAATTATATAAATGGTCGTTTCCAGATCCACATATTCTCAATATTTTTGGTCTCTATGATGTGTTATATTCTTCTATAAGTTTGTAAATAATATAAATGGTCATTTCCGGATATCGTTGCTCCTTCTTGTTGTTTTGGTCATCCTTGTTTGATTGTTTTATCATTTATCAGTAGTGCATTTGAATGTTTTTGTTCTAGGCCTTGCATTCAGGCACCTCTTTTTCCTTAACCATTTATTTTGTAGGTAAACAGAAAATAAAAATAAATAAAATTAGAAACTAGTTAGTGAAAGCTTGCAGACCTCAAGAGAAAATTTGTTTAATGAATTTATGATAGTTGCTAGTGTCAAATGTAAAAATGATATTGTTTCCAGTTAAGATTAAAGTACTAGGTGATTGCAAGAAGAAAAGTTTATTGGTAAGCCTAAAGAACTAAGAAGGTACAAACCCCACTCCCTAGTATTATCCATCCATCCATCCATTGTTAAACCAAGTGTCCAATTTTATTTGATGAGATGTTTACCCCAAAAGGCAACCTTCGTTATTCAATACACAAGGCAATGAAACCTATTAGGTCACCCGACAAATCTTTCACAAAATTTGAAAATAGGCGCGCAAATACATTTACTAATTAGTAAATTCTGTAACTTCCTCATTATTTCATAAACGCATAGTATCGAATTTGACGTTTTAAACCTCTATAGCCCAAGAACAAGCACATTTACAAACTGTTAGAACAACCTTTTAAAAAAGATTAAACAACATACCCTACCTTCAACTTTTCTATTACATTGTTCGAAAAAAACATAAAAAACAACGTGATTTTTAAAGTATTGAATACTAATACATTATCTTTGAGGGAAGCATGCAAAATAATAATTTCATCTTTTACAATAACTCGACAAGTGTCGAAATTTTTATTGCTCGTTTAGTACAGCAGTGAGCAGACATACCAAGGCCTACCGAGTACCAAGCATTTGCAGGTCGGTAGGTTACCTATGCGCCTAGTTTGTACCGTAGGTTATGCTGTTGGTTACGTGTTAAGGTCTGGTTGGCAAGTCCGGCGGTTTATTAATTCGGATTGCGTACATTGTCGTTATTTACCAAAGAAAAATGGTTTCGTTAATTAGCACAATAGACACAGGACACGAGGATTTCGTTAACGATGCTGAAATAGACTATTACGGCCTCCAGCTTGCGACCTGCTCCAACGATCACTCCGTCAAAGTTTTCAGCATCAAAAATGGGACGCAGTCATTAGTAGCTGAATTAAAGGGCCATTACGGTCCTGTGTGGCAGGTACTCATTGCGTAATAAAACAATACCATACAATAAAACATAATACCTACTAAAAAAACAAAAACATTCCATGTAGTAGTGGTATAAATAAACTGTGAGCAACAAGTATGTTCAATGTTTTATTGTGAATCTTAATAATCTTTAGCGTTATTGAATCAATTTATGTTTGTAATGGCTAATTTGGAATTGTTTTAGGTAACATGGTCTCACCCGAAATTTGGCAATATGTTGGCTTCGTGTTCATATGATAGGAAAGTGATCGTTTGGAAGTTAAACCGTGAATGGGGCAAGTTACATGAGTTTAGTAACCATGAAGCATCTGTCAATTCTGTCCGGTTTGCCCCTCACGAATACGGCCTTGTTCTCGCATGCGGGAGCTCTGATGGCACTATATCAATTCTATATTCCAACCAAGACACAGGTATTTGGGACGTTAAGAAGATAAACAACGCCCATGCCATCGGATGCAACACCGTCAGTTGGTGCCCATCCGGAAAGAAGAAACAACTCGTGAGTGGTGGCTGTGACTCACTTGTCAAGATATGGCAGGAGGAGCCAAACGGGTGGGAAGAGAAGATTAAGCTCGACTTCCACTCCGACTGGGTCAGGGACGTCGCTTGGGGCCCATCTATATGCTCGCCGAAGAGCACAATCGCCTCGTGCTCACAAGACAAACGAGTCATTATCTGGACCAATGAAAACAAAGGATCGGAAAACTGGGTGCCGAGAGTGCTTCACACGTTTGATGATGTTGTATGGAACCTGAGCTGGTCTCTCACTGGAAATATACTTGCTGTATCTGGCGGCGATAGCAAAGTCACTCTTTGGAAAGAGAACACAGAAGGTCATTGGACCTGTATCAGTGATGTCAATAAGCCTCATACCGCCCACCAACCCAATGAACAAAGGGCATTGTAAAATCTCGTTTTTTTTAAAAATAGATTATTTAAATTTAACTTATAAATATATTACTTGTGATTTTCCTTTCTTTCTTAATTAATGTAATGCCAAATTATACTTTGTTAAATTGAAGATTTTTTAAATATTTAACCATCCAATCTCTTTAGATGGCAACTTTCCCATTGAGAATGCTAAATTTTACATTAAAAAAATGTTAATGCAGAAACAACATACGATTTACTAGTAAGCTTAATTTTCGTGCATTCACCAACAATTAAGATTTAAAAATTAATATAAGGCAGTTGTTTATCTGACCTCTATTTAACGTAATTTAATTTTCAAGAAGAAACATTAATAAATATAAATCTTTTTTACTTCAACAAAAAATATAGTATTTCATTTTAAAAATTAATTGATTGAATTCAAAATTAAGCACAATCTGTATTCATCCAAGATAATAATTATTGAATTAGATGTTATTTTCTTCCTTTGGCAACACTAATTGTTTTTAGAAATTAAAGCTTTTGCAAAGGCAACAGAAAGTTTGACAGTATTTTATTAGGCTAATTATTAATAATTAATATAATTATTAATATAATTAATTCCAGTTCCATTCCAATAAAAAAAAAACAGGTTGAATGTTGTTACCTTCGTCGTGCTCAATTATTTCAAAATGTTCAGGTAGGTTGTTCATGGGCTGAGAGGGATTTGTTGGGTTGGCTGTTTGGTTTTTGATTATGTGCATCTTTAATTAAGTTTAATCACCTATATGATTGTAATGAGTTTGTTAAGTTTTAAATTTAATAGTTAAGTAAAAAAATAAAATATTTTTAAGAGATTAAACCAATAAAAGTGCGGAGGAAGTATGTGGATTTTTAATTGTTGTGCATTCTGTATTGAACCAAAATTCAATAGAAATAAATTGTAAGTTTTATAATACAATAAAGAAAAAATGTATATATTACATATTTTTTAAAGGAAAATGCATTTTATTTTTGTATGTGTACATAAGTAAAAATTTTCATCAATGAGGATGACGCGATGGATAGAGACATGCGAATAGACAAGTGGGCAAGAAAGAATAAGTCAGGGTAGAGCAACAGGTAGAATTATATAAAGTAAATCAGTAGTGATTGTTCTATTTTTTTTTTGTACTAATCAAATTCCAAACATGAATCAATTAGTAATTAGCATTACACTTTGCCAATGCCTTAGCTGAATTTGATACCAGTCTGTCCTAATGGCGAATTACAATGTAAACAATCTAATTATAAAAAAGGCCACTTTTTCTAGTCGATTGATGCAATTGTATTGTTGCATTTTAGCCCCTCCCCATTAAAATTAAACAGTAACATTTTAATAAAAAGTCCATACAAGTACTAAAATACATCATTTAATAATTATTAAAACAATCGATTACTTAAAAATTAATAGAATATCTTATAAAATTACAGTTCTCTCCTTTTCTTTTGTGATGAGGTGTTAAGTTCACTTCAATTAGAAAATACAGTTTGTTTCTTTCTTCTCCGCTGAAAAATCTTAAATCTACAGGAAGTTTCCATTTAGTTGCACACGGGTACTACCACAGTTCCCCTTCTTTTTCTTTAGTTGGCACTTCAATAACTCTCGGCTTGTCGATTATTCTTGCCGTCCTCATCCCTTTTTCGACGATTCCAATTATCCAAGCCTGGTATCCTTCTTGTTTTTCAATGTCTTTACAATATGCAGCTGCTTGCTCACGTGGTAGGCATATTAAAAGACCTCCTAAAAATCACAGTAAGCAATAAGAAAAGTACATTCGGAATTTTCACTTTTGTTCTTAATTACCTGAAGTCTCAGCCGAGTGGCCTTGCAAGAGTTGGAACATGTTTCCGCATGCCTTTGCGACAGCTGCCATTTTTGCGATAACAGGTAGATTGTGTATCACAAACGAAACTTCGTTTTTCTGGTGTTTAGCCAAAGTTTGCGCATGCCCTAGAAGACCGAAGCCAGTAACGTCCGTTGCACCGTGAGCATTATATTTGTGCATTAGTCTGGCAGCTAGAAAATAAGTACAATAAGCAAAACTTGTAAAAATAAAATACATTATTTGTAACATACCGACTCTATTCAGTCTAGCCATAGAGTCCATTGCTCTCTGATAAGCTTTTCTCACGTCCTCTTCTGATACAACTAGTTTTATCCTATTCCACCTTTCAGGAATGTCTAGCCACTGATGTGCGTTGACAGCTACCTGAGTTCCTAGGGGTTTAGTCAGAACCAGCACATCACCAACTACTGCATTATCAGGCCTGCAATATGCGTTATAAAATAATATCTTAACTGGACTAATTTATTAAACGATTCAGTTCAAAACTGACACTATATATTCGTTGGGTTGGCAAACTGTTGATGCCACTCCGCCTATTGTGCACCACGGGTTTACAACGGTCTGTCCTCCTGTCACAGTAGTACCAGCTTCCATGGCAGAATCCTTTGAAAGAAAACTTTTTTTTCCTATATCCGTTTATTCAAACTGGTAATACAAACCTTGAATCCGCGCATAATCAGTGGCGTAACAACATCTCGCTCGCGCTCGGTCATTTTTGTTGACACGGCAAGGAGCATAAGCATGTTGTCACACTCTGTAACTCCCATGGCATACATGTCGCTGAGTACATTGGCACAAGCAATTTTGCCTGTAAAAGCTCATACTTAGAATCAATATTAGGAGTAAAATTTGCATTAGGTATTAATCTAAATAAACATGGTACATAAAAAATATAAATATATTACTAATGCTTTTAATACCTTTTAATTAGTATTTTACTAACCCATCATATAAGGATCATCAACAAGTGGATATATAAAATCTGTTGTCTGGACGAGGGAAAGCCCACCATGTCTCAAAGGGGTCACACAAGAGTCCATTCCAATACCTACAAAATAATAAATAAATTATTTAACAATAAAATGATGGTGGCATTCAGTATATTTTATAAAATAAGATGAAATGATGAAAATACAATGTTAAAAGTTGAAAAATGATTATATTTTACAAATATGATAAGATCACTAAGGATTGTAAAATTAAAAAAAGATTTATCTTTGTGGAATGATAGAAAATTTCATGGAAGATTTGGACATAGTCTTTTTGGAGCAAAACATCCTTCCCATTCAACAAAACAACAATTCTAATCTAAATAAAACCGTGAGCAAGCTTGATTTTTATATTTTCATCTGGCAGCTGTTACAGTAGGCTGATAATGAATAGATAGACCGAATCCTCAAGTAACATTTTTTATTTAACTTATATCATCTAGACTGGTGTTCAGATTGCTTGTAGGTGAAGCCGCTAAGGGGGAACTAAAATTCTTTTAAAGTTGGCTTTTTGGAATATTGAGCTGTCCACTCTCAGTTGTTCTTGAACTTTTGAATTTTTCATGCAAAAGTTTTCAAAACTAGTATATCCAGGAAAAAATCTTCAGCCAAAGCATCACATTTTACACAATTTTACAAAATATTTTACCATCCCTAACCAGATGGTAACCCTGACTGACAAGAATCAGATTTTCTTTGATCCAACAAACAACTCTGACCTTATTCCTTTGGATTACTGCTTTATTCTAGTCCTTAGCTGACTTTTTGTTAAGTAACTAAATCAGTTTTTTTACTCTTGAAAAACTCATGAGGCATTGCAAAATTTCTATGAAAAGTATTTTTCATAAATACCTAGACAATCATAGATTTTTAATTCAATTACTGTTTTATTTAAAACTGGTCTTGACAAAGGTGTTAAAATTTGTTATGATAAAACATGTGATTTAAAAAAATCCAAGTTTTGTCATTATTTTGTATCTGCTGATTTGATTTTTTCAACCAACAAAAACATACAATTTTCACAAGAGTAAAGCACTAATTTTTGTAAATGACTTGATAAATGTATCACATTCACATCCATATTTTATGTATATATATAATATACCAAACATTGGTACTATAGAATGTGGTGAATCAATCAAACCCACAAATATTTTCCATTCATGATAAATTTTAATGACTGGTGCATATTTTTTTAAATAAAATTATATAACATCTGTGATAGAAAATTAATTAACATCTTATTTAATTTTATTGCGGAGATTAAAGGGAATTGATATTACCCACTAGGACCGATTTAATTAAAAAAAATATCAGGTCTTTTGATGAGTTTTTTTACTGGCCACAAAAATTACAAGACAAACAAATGAATGTTAAATTTTCATATTGCTTTCTTCTTTTCTGGCATAGTTTTATAAAGTTACATACTTAAAGTTGTTGGACTGCAAGTCAGCGAACTTTAGAGTTATATATTGTATATATTTTTGCTATAATCAATGTACCATTTTTAATTTTTTGATAATGATTGTCATATTAATTATTAGATAATATAATGGAGTAATTCTTGTCAAATATACCCACTAGGTGTCATGGATGAGTGTTATAAATCATTCAACAATTCTTTTTTGCATAAATATTTCCAATTAAACAGTCATGGGCTAGACCTAGGAACATAGAACTGCTTGGATTTATTTTATTTGTTGAAAGTTGGAATTAGACTTTCAACAGCAAGTTGTGAACTCCAGGGTTAGACCTCGGTGGATGTGGACTTCTTGATTTTATACAAAATACATATTGTAATTTGTGATTATTGTTGGCTAGATAAAATAAGAGAAACATGTATTTTCATATTTTGACATGTCTTTTTTCCATATAAAATTGCAGTTTGATTTTTTTTTTCCCGCGGTCTTGATATTAGAAAAAATACCTTTATTAGTAGGTTAACTTATTTTCTCTCGTGTGATTGGAATTTGTATTTTATTTTATTTATTTTTTTTTTTTTAAATTCAAGAGGAACCAAATTCAGTGGACAGGTTGGACAAGACCGAGGTCTAAACCTATAGTTCACAAATTGCTGTTGAAAGTCTAATTCCAACATTCAACAAATAAAATAAAAAACTTTTTTAAAGAGGATATTAGTTTTGTATCTCTCTGAAATAAATCTTCTTCTCTTTAATTTGTCAAGTAATAATATACTTATGTATACACTGACATATGTGCATCAACACGGACTTTCTCTTTCTCACGGGCTCCAATGACTTCAACCTTTCCTTTGACAAAGAATTTTTTTGCAGACACATGCACCCCACCCCTTATGACCTTATACAGAGACCTGGCTTCACACAACACACTGAAGATGGCAAAATGCTGAGACACGTCTGACAGACTAGCCCAATAAGGGCAAGCTGACCAAATTAGAGGTCCATCATCTCACAGAGATATTTCATAAATGTACACGTATATTGTGACATTTTCTAGGAGTCCTCACGGTGATGAAATTTGTAGTTTGGTATTTTCCAACAAACATGCATTGAAGATAGTAAGAAGCCAACATGACCGAGAATGACAAAACTACAAATACATTCTTTTTTTAAAATATATTTTCCTTGCCTTCTACAAAACAAGCTATAAATAGCAATAATAATAAATTTGAATAGCATATTTATGATTATAACGACTTGTGTTTATTTTAGACAAGATAAAATGGCAGTAAAAAAATAAAATCAATAAATTCCTGTCATAGGAAATTCACATTAAACAGATATGCCTTACTAATTCCACATGGGTTTTTTATTTCAAAATAATTGAATCCATGGTTCTAAGCATTTGTTTATGTGCATTGTTCCGCCGTCCACATTTGGCATTAAGCCCCACAGGTCCGAGATTGAAAAGCAAACTGAACCGGGATATCTGGGGATGATTCCACGAGCCGACCGCTGGGGAATCTGGACAGGTTTTCAGTCAAGTAGAAAGTTAAGACGAGTGTGAACGACCAAAGTTAAGGTTCGCTTTCTTCTTAAAACTGATTAACCTCTGAACTTTAAATAATAACAAAATTAACTAATTAAAAGTTATATTTAATTATAACTAAACCATTAAAAAAAAAAAAAAAAAAAAAAAAAAAAAAAAAAAAAAAAAAAAAAAAAAAAAAAAAAAAAAAAATCGCTGCTCCATAAACCATAAGCTCCTAGAAATGTCATCTAATTTCAATAAATTGTCAGTCTGAATAATCGAGGTTAGATTTTACCATCATGACACTCGAAACTAAGGGGATAGTTTGATTCTGCCTGTGTTTATGTTAACTTAAGATTTTTAGTTTTGTGTGCTGGATAGAACAACACTTCAAAAGTTGAAAACAGCTACTATTTATAAAAATAATTCATGTTAAACAAGAGATCTTAATGTTCACTACCCGTGGGTGTCGTGGACGAAAGGTCACACCAACACTTTTACCCAAATTATTCTCAATTAAAAAGCTATGTGTTATGCCAGAATTTAGGGCGTTTTCGTTTTGCCCGGGATTCCAATACTGCTAGTTTAGGAAATACAAATAATATGCCCTTAACCACTAAACCACTGTGGTCCCTTAAGGGCAGCAACAAGCCCAAGTTCAGCATATTTTGTGACTAACTATATTGTAAATTTGCTGTTTATTTGTATATACAGTTTTGTTTACCCAAAGATTAACTTGTTTTCACTTTGACTTTTGATTCTTTAACGATTTGTTTAAGTTGAGAGGAGAGGACAAGAAAGAAGTATTTTAGAATTTAAAAAACCTTTCATTTTTTACCGTTTGACCTTTATTTGGGGCATTTCAGGCCCTGGGTGAATTACAAAACGTGTTGATTGGAAGTGGAGTGTTTAGTATTTGTACTTTGTCAAAATCAAAGTTGTGTTGTTTTTTAAAATGGTGTATGGCCAATGAGTTGGATTAGGTTTTTGGTGTTTTACAATCATAGATATGACGGTCCCCCCCTTTATATATATATTGCGATGTAATTCCAATTGTGAGTTGTATAATCCATACGATTAATTTTATAAATTACATCAGATTTGTAGGCTGTTGGTGTTGGGTCTTTGATTTGAAAAAAAGTGAGTGCATTATTTTGAGATTTTTGAAAGCTATTTTAATGTATTATGAGGAAAGAAATTTACTTAATTTGTGTGACAATGTTGGACGAATGGAATTAACAATTATAATGGTTTGTCTTTGAGTGATTGAGTTGATGATGTGTTGTGTATTACGGAGGTTGTTTTGTTTAGTGCTAGGTTATAATTGTTTGATTCTGTTAATTATGTTTTTGGGGCAGTTGTATGTAAAGTTGTGTAAAAAGTTGTATGTAAGATCTGTTTGTATGTGAAAGGACTCATGACTTAGGGATATGATTTTGCGTAATGAGAACGTGAAAATGGCCCAAATAAAGGTCAAAATGTCGATTTACAAAGAAAAATAAGTTTTTCTAAAATACTTCATTCCTGATCTCACCTCATGACTTCAACAAATTATTGAATAACCGTCACTAAAAATCACACTTTTTTTTAAAAATATTAGATTACAAAAAATATAAAATAATCAACAACTTTTCTTAGGGAATATTAACTTATATTTCTCACGTATAAACACAATTCCTCTTAACTCACAATGAAATTATGGTTATTTTCTTTATAAACTAAAAAGCGACTTCTTGTTAAATAATTGAACTGAGCATGATTTTCTTGCAAAATCCGCCATTCTTGGTAGATCTTAATTTTTCTTTTTGACGTCCTTCATAAAACTTGTTAATTTATACACATTATATCGTAGAAACAATCTGCAAATGAAGAAAAATCAAAAGGTGGTACGAACTTATTTCTTAAACTGTTCAAAAATTATAGGGATATTTGTACTTTATTCTATTAATTTTAATTAAATTAACCAATATATTCTTGTTAGTTTGATAACACAAAATAGAAAATACAAACAAAAAACAAAGAAATGTTAACCTTCATTTTTAATAAGAGATTTTCTTAAGAATAGTAAACACCAAGATTACATTTTGTACACAACACTTTTTCTTGTCTTTTCTCCATTTTAATCCAGGTGTTTTCTCTTTAACCATGGAAAGACATCATCTTGAACCTGAAGTTCACAATATTATTGTAAGAATAAATCATTGAGGTCACTCAATTCAGTAAATGAATATTGCAAGAGGCATTTGGCATTTCTCAGAGCAAGGTCTCCCAGACTTTAGCCTGATTCCGTGAGATAGAAGTGCCATCAGGAGACCTGGAGTGGATCTCGGTGCATTATGGTGCTAAGGAAGGACAGAAATATTGTCATTGCTGCAATACGGAACCCTTTGCATAGTGATTGCCAAATCCTAAATGAAGTAAAAGATGTTTTGACAAGGCCTTTATCAACACAAACGTAATCGTTTGTGAGTTGGCCTCACATTGTATACCACTTTGAGACGTCCTGCAGCAACAGCACAGCACCAGCAACTAAGGAGAATATGGTGCAGCAAGCGCTTAGAAGAGAGCACCGATTGAAATGCTGTTATATTTCCTGATGAGTCGCACTTCTGTCTGTATATAGATGACGGACCTAAGTCTTCCGAGAACAGGGGATGGGTACAATGCCCCCTTCAGTGCAATTTGGAGGAGGCGGGTCTGGGTTGGGATTTACACTGGAGGATGAATTGATCTACTTATATTTGAAGGCAACTTCATCGCAGTCCGTTATTATCGAGGAATACATCTCTCAATCCGGGTTTTTTTGATTTCTGGATGACAATGCCAGATCTCATAGAGGCAGAGTTGTTCATTATTCTTTAGAAAACCTGGGAATTTCCCATCTGCCCCTTCCACCATTGTCTCCAGACCTCAATCCCACTGATCACAGATCACATGAGGGATGCATTGCAAAGGACGCTTTTCGGTCACCATCCGCAGCCAGTTGACCTGTAAAAACTGAGTGCAGTGTTGCAACATCTATGGAGTGAAATTCCTTAAGAGGCAATGGCATTGAAAAATGGCAAAAAGGAGGGAAAATTCAAAAGGTGGGGTTGAGATGGGAAGTTGGTGTCCGAGTGGATCGAGGTGACGATAGCTCAAGTGGTAGAGCAGCGGCGTATCTAGCCGAAGATTGTGGGTTCGAATCCCACTCGTGCCATTGACTTTTTTATCTTAACTAAAAACCTTAATTAATTGTAAAATATTAATTGGTCAAGCGGACCACGAAATTAGTGAATTCCTTAAGAGATTAGTGACCTTATTAACAGTATACATAACAGATGCACCGACATTTTAGCTAACAGAGGACATTATGCACGGTATTAATTGTTTAAAAAAATGGTGTCTAATAAACAAAAGTATGGAATTAAAACATTTCATATTTTTAAATCCCTTAATTAAATTTTCCTTCAGTATAAAGATAATTTTGAATAAATTTTAATGCAATTTATAACAAAAATAAAATAAAAACAGAAGGGAAAGTAAATACTACAAAACTGGCAATATCACTATTCATTTTTGAGCAGTTTATTTGGAACGGCAGATTCATTTCCAACCGATTCTGGGTTGGATGGAGACAAAAACGTTTCAATGGAAACGTCAACTGTGCATGAGGTGTTGTAACCAGTAGGGTAACCTTTTAATGAATAAATAAACATGTATCCTTATGGATGAAGTATTTAGTTAAGTAAATAAAGTTTTTACCTATCCTCGTGATGGGCATGTGTAGGAATTGGGCGTGCTCGTGATCCTGGGCGCTGTTCTCGTCCTGTTGGAGTCCCTCGAGGAGGCGCGAGAGCACTTCCTGAGGGACTTTACACCCTCATCCCTTCAGGTCGGAGAAACGTGTCAATCGGAAAGTAGCATCCAATTGATGCGCCACAGGATCGAACGGGCGCCGCAACGCTAGAGCGTTCGGATTTCCGCCCAATTCCAGCTGGACGGCGGCCGTGAAAGCGTCCTGGGCTCCCCCCGGCCCCTGAAGCTCCGCCATTATCGGTGTTGCCATCATTTTTACGGATTTTCCTCCCAACGTTTTATCACAGAGAAGCTCGGCCGGAACGCCAGACGAGAGTCAACGGATAAAGTCTTAAATCTTACTACCACGAGGCCGGGACCGGCTATTGTTCGCTACCCAGACAGATCGGGTGGACAGCGGGAGTTACAAATCTGATTGGCTGTTCCTTCCCGGTTAAATTCCTCGGGGAGACTGATTCCAGGGATCCCTCAGCTTTACCTGAAAGTTCTCACCACAGCGGATCCGACGTCAGGTTTACCAATGGCACCAATGGTTCGATTCAATCTCTCAGCGAATCGATTCCCATTACTACAAAGTACAATGAGCTCCACTTGGAGGCAAAAAAAGTGGCCGTACTATTTTTTTAAAATTATCTCTTAGACTCCATTGATTACCTTACAACAATATTGGTCCGTTTTAAAGGAATGAGGTAAATAAAACACATAAAATCTCCTACTTGTGTTTACAACTGAACTTCGTAAATAAATCTTTGAATAGTCAATCTCTTCTTTGCTGGGTTTTCTTTAAATCTTCTTTCTAACGTCCCAGTGACTTGATTTTTTTAAATTGTACTATTTTTAAGTTTCAAACTTCTTTGATTAATGGTTTTAAGTGATACGGATTTGGCTGGAATCATAGCAATGTTGGAAGATGGAAGAAGTCAAGCTTATGTGGCCATGGAGTTTAAAATTCCCAGAACAACTGTCCCAAGGGTCTTTCATCACTAACAAGATACTAGAGTTTACTCGAAAAGGCATCAGGTTGCTATCGTGTCATATCTCAGAGAGAAAATAGTTTTATTGTTGTGAATGTACTCCGTAATCGACTTCAACTGCTATTGAGATCAAGCAATGACTTCAACAAGTTAGAAATGTTAATGTCAGTTTATGCTCTGTAAGGGGAAGAATTTCAGAAGCTGGAATACATGCTAGAAGGCCTGCCTCTGGTCCAAAACTCCTGATGGACAGAACAGCTCGGTTAAGTGTTGCAAGAAATCACATCTGGTCTGAGCAAGATTGTACTAAAATGTTAAGGTTTTGTTTGAGGTCTTCTAATGGCCGAGATTTTCACTTCAATGAAGCTATGGAGGTGTTGTTTGGACAGACATTTATATGAAAGGTCGCAGAAACTTGATCTTCATCGAGGGTTACCTAACAGCTGTGCGATAAATTGAAGATATATTATCAGAAGAAGTTGTTCTTTATATACCACCAATTGGTGATGATTTTAATTTTATGCATGGCAATGAAAGGCCACACACAACTAGGAACAAGCTTTTTGGAACCAGCTTTAATTCATTTGGCCACATGTAGTACCAACTTAAACCCTATCAACCATAATGGCGCTGTTGGAGGAAAATATTCCACAGCATTACATTCAAAACCTCATAAGGACATGTCGAAGGCAAGTAGTTAGGCCTCTCCTACTTAATGACCTGACCTTCTTCTCTCCAGGTTTTGTACCAATCTGCTGTCTCACCACAGGTCACTCAAGGATTGAAGATTATCTTCTTTAATGGCTGTGTTTAGCCAGAACATAAAGTCGATGAAAAAATTTAGGTTCTCTGTTCCAATTTATGGTTGGTGTCCCACAGGGTAGTGTCCTTGGTCCCATCTTGTACTCAACATACTCATCTGACCTATGTTAATTCACACTTTTGCTACCAGTGATTCTTTACACCCTTGTCCCAGATTTATTTTAAATTTGTTCATATCAATAATTTTGTTTGTAGTACATTTATAAAAATAAATAGTGTTGTAAAAAAAGCTTTAAGGATTTAACAGATAAAACTCAGTATTTTTAAAACCTACCAGAAATATAAATTTTTCTTTAATAAGGCTTTCTGATAACCAGAATTTTTATGAATTTGATCTTATTCATTGTAAATTTAATTATTTCATTATGCTTGACCGTAATATGGTAAGCTTATTATCCCATAATAAGGATGCATAATATAATAATCCAATATTGTAAATATGTTTCATATTTGTATTGATATACAAAGTTTTTTCAGTGAAGTGGAGAAAATATGCCAGTGAAACGCATGAGTTTTGCAATTATCTCATTTTGCAAGCAATGCTGCGTAATTCAATAAAAAAGTTCATAAAATCTGAGGAGCAGCTTATAGGTAATTTACTCAAAAGTTAGATCCTTCAATAGAAAAGTCAGTCGAAAAGTCAATGAAATTGTTTCTGAATAATTAGTTGAGAAGTTGTGTACCATTTGTAACCTGAACTAATTAGTCATTCAGGCAAGGATAATCAGAATGATTGGGAGAACGTAATATACTCCTGCTAAAACATGAAAAAAGCTAGTTTTACATCAAAGAAATGTTCCTTATTTATATAATATCAAACAGTTTGATTATTAAGACTTTATTAAGCAAGGATGTTGATGGCAAGGATCATCTAGATGCTTAGAAGAAGACAGACTCCGGCTAAAATCCATTTCGAGGCTTTCTGTTTGGTCTTAAGATTAAAAGTCCAGACATACGTTGGACCTCTAAGTTTTGTCTTGTACACCGGGCATTCGTATACACTCCTTAAATCCTGTTTATCAATTGTGATGGCTTTCATTTGAATGACTGGCATCAAAGGGTACAGTTCTTTAAGCTTGCTG
This sequence comes from Cimex lectularius, assembly GCF_000648675.2. Classification (NCBI taxonomy): domain Eukaryota; kingdom Metazoa; phylum Arthropoda; class Insecta; order Hemiptera; family Cimicidae; genus Cimex; species Cimex lectularius. Next base: position 2,376,013 of record NW_019392993.1, read on the forward strand.
TCGACAATAGTACCCATAGCACTATCCCAACGAGCACCTTCCATGTAAAGGCCGTTAATGTAGGCACCATCTCTTGGAGATGAACTAGAAACAGAATTTTTTTTTTCAAATTGGGTTTTTGATTTAAATTTTTATTGCTGAATTAAATTTATTACCTGATTTCTTCTTTGATCTTCTTTGTAACATCACATTGGAGGCACATTTTATCTAACGGCCATTCATTTTTCCTCGCTGTGTTCTGCATAATAGCTGTTAAGAATGACTGTGGATTGAAAAGTCCACCAAGCCAGACTGAACTTGGTAACTAAAAATTGTTTAATTGAAATTGTGTCTGAAGTATTCTTTTATTAAACGAGATTTTTTTTTACCAAGAAATCGCCGACCCAACCCTCCAGTTCTTTTAACCTTTGCTGAAGATCTGCATACCAGGCAGACAATGGCAAGTTAGATGGATAAGCCCTTTTACTCCAATTCTCTGGTACTTCATCCAAAAACAATGATTCTTGAAGGACTTCCATATCTCTTGAGATTGTCAGCTCACCCTAGTAAAGATCATTTAAATATTGACCCAAATTCATATTCTATCAATTTTAACACTCTTAAAAGATATGGTTATTATTGCTCTATTGATAATAATTTAACTCTAATTCAATGTAACAAAAGTTTGAGAGCATACTTTTAATCCTAAAGCAAGTTCTTTCAATGTTCTAGACATTTCATTCATTAGAATGTTCATTCGTTCGCACTCTTGGAAGGCCACTATTGTAAATGGACTCCTGTCTTCAGTTCTTGCCATCATATCGGCTATAGAAAATGGCTGTGGTAATTTGTCCAAAATGTCATCTATGATTCCTTTTACCTATTAAAAAAAAAAAAAAAAATTAAAAAGAAGTTTTGATTAACACTTGCTGAATTCATACTTTCTCTTCTTTGGTGATTCCTCCACTGCTCTCAGCTCCTGCATCTCTTGGCTGAAGCTCAAATATCGTTCGGAAAAGCGAATCCGCTTGCGTAGTCAACACTCCGATTTCAGCATTTGGATGTAAACCATACAAAATTGGGCTTTCAGAAGGAAGCATTGCATCAATGAATCGATGGTAGCCAATGTAATCTGAATTTGGAGGAGCTTGAAATCCAGGGGCATAGTATAAATCTCCCTCCATCTAGATGTAAGAAACCTTTGTAAGAAATGTACAATCAGTGTATAGAATGAAGTAGTTACAAGATCTGGATTCATATATTCTTTCAAAAATGATCTACACAGTCTTCTATCCCAGTCATCTGTGATATGTCCACCATACATAATCTCCCCAAATAAATACCTCAAATCTTCCCAAGGGACTTTACTGTTATTTTCTAGATAGTTATAAAGAATTTGGACGCTTATAATCAAGTCACCTATAGGAAGTATAATATGAAGCATTAAAAGAAACTGATTATTATATTAGATTCGAAGTCAAGGTAACCCACCAACATTGAACGGGTACTTTCTATTCCAGCCTGCTGGCCCAAACTTTCTCCTTTCAGCCACTACAGCATGAAAATAGCACAATGAGAAAAGGATCGCTTTAAATTCAGCTTCCTTTGAACACATTTCCAAAGTATCTTGTGAGAAGTTATCAAGAGCTTTGTGCAGATTATTGAACATTCCAGTTGGAGGCTCATTTGTTATTTTAATAGATGACTCCAACACTCCCTGGTTTCAATTAAAATAAGTTACTAATCGTTGAAATCCATGTCAGGAAAATCAAAAGTACCTGAGGAATTGCATGCATCGATGGGACAGGTGCTGGCTCACTACTGATGTACAGTCTAAAATCGGGATGTGGATTTTCTTGCGATGCTTCCATTTTTTTATCCAATGTAGGCAACCATCTTGCTACTAAATGCACATTCTAGAAAAATTAAATTAACATTGTGTATTTTTTTCATACATACATGAAAATATTTATAATGTTAGGCGATGAACCTGTAGATTGTCTAAGATCATCCTGGTCTATCCTTGTTCGTTTTGTCTGATGTGTTTCAATTCGACCTAACACACTGAAGATACATGCTATTTTACAGAGAAACTTGGTGAATTAGGAAGACCAGGATGATTGGAGATGATCAAGTTAAACATGTAAAATAAGATTCAACATGTCTGGTACGATGTGCATTGAAAAAGCATTGTATAAACGCTTAAATTGATATATTTGATTAAAATGAAAATGTGAAAATGAAATATTTAATTAAACATTAAAATATAATTAATAATTGAATATCAATACTTTAATGGATTAATAAATTATGCAAATTGGTTTTACCTGTAAGATTACCCAATGTCCTAGTTTTGCTCCATTTTCAATAGCCTTTTCTGCAATTGGCTCCTGGCCTTGCCCAAGGGAAATATTATGAAAGTTCTTCTTATCTGCTGTAAATCCGAGTCTTTTGCCAATCCTTTCTACATCCTATAATAAATGAAAATCTTGTTTAAAAAATGATATCTTAAAAAAGTAATAGTGTATTTACTCTTGTAGGGTCTACACCAGGAGATAGTATGAAAAAGACAGGTGTTGTAGCACTCGTTTCCAAATATGACTTTTCAAAGCTAACAGTTCTTGCTGTGACAAAATTACTGCCGAGTTTTTCTTCAATGAAGAATCTATATTCCAAAGTAAAAAGTTCTTAACTTTGACTCTTGAACTTAACTCATTTAACACTTGAAATTAACATGGAGATAATAAACTACCTCATTGCATATGACATTCTGTCCGGTCTGAGTGCTCTCATCATGCAAAGTTTCTGAAAAGCCGATTTGTTCTTCCAGTCTTGCGGGAATTTATCCCTCTCAGGGCATTCCCCTTCAACAAACTTTTTCCACCTTTTCATCGACCCTTCAATATCCTTATCCAAATTCCTAAAAAAGAAAATTTTTAAAATTCCAAAATTTGCTGAACTTTATGAAAATGTACTTGAATTCGTCCATAAGGGATAGGGCACGAACACCTCCCCATTGAACATTCGATAAAAAGTCACATGGTGATGACAAATTCGGTATATAAGGGCTACGAAGGAGGAAGTCCAGTTCATCTTGCTGTATCTCACCTTTTTTCGACAAAATCTGGACAACAAAAGTAGAATAAGACATAAGCCAAATAGTAATTAAAAAAAAAAATTATATGTACCTGAATACCCATCAAGGACATGAATGTCAATTTATCACATTCAAATAAAGCTCTAACTGTATACATGAAAACATTAAATGTAATTGTATCAGTGAGAAGATTGACTTTTAAATGTATATCATCAGATGGTTCACATTTTTCAATAGCATCGTGAAAAACTATGCTAAAAGCCTGAAAAATTTTAAAATGTTAACACAGTTTAACTTTTTCCCAAATATATTGGCTGAATTAACTCACTTTCAATGAGAATTGATACAGTGGATTGATTTTATGTAGTTCATTCATAATGAAGTACATAATGGAAGATCTTAAAGCGACAGGCCTATAAATTTCTCTTGCGATATCAATTTTTGAAGATGTCTGTTTAGCCTCAGTTACCTATTTTCATTTAAAAAATTATGTCATTAAATTAATAAATCTTCTCTAAGTATGAAATTATGTTGACTAATTTATTTAATGTTCAGATATTTATTTTATTGTAAATAATATATTTATTATAAATGCATGCGAAGAATGTAAACCTGAAATATTTCACACATTGAAAACTAATTAAAAGATAATAATTTACCTTTATGGCGATATCTTCTGAAGTCTTTTTAGTGGTTTCCAATCTCTCAACAAGAGTTCTGTCATTAAGGATGTCTGGACCAGCATTTGTTAGCCTTTGCAAAAGTTCATCCTCAAGGCTTTTGATGAGAATTTTGAAATTGTTCATTTGTTTTGTCAACGTACTCTATCGAATGAAAAAAAAATGTTAAGATTAAAAACACAATTTTTGAATATGGGCAATTTTTACTTTTAATATTTCCAGATCTGGCCTTTCAGCTTTGACCACTTCAGCCAACAACTGTTCCTCAAGACCATCTTTTGTAACTGTAAAATTAATAAGAGTAGTCTGAGCTTGGATTTCTGGCTGATAATGCGGATTTGCAAGTTTCGTTTGAAGAATCAGTCTAAATTTTTTGTGGTAGTCTATTTCTCTGTCTCCAATTTTGACTACCCTATAAGCAGACAGATATTATTATAAATGAAAAATATATTTTTTAATGTGTGGTGGTTAGTGACCGTTAATTGATAATTATTCAGAAATCGTGAGATTCGGTCTGGTGTGATATAGGTTTCAGCAAAACATTTTCTTTATCGTGCCAACATTTCGATCTTTATTGAGATCATCTTCAGGGCCTGGGATTTATAAACATTGTTTACATTTAACAAATACATTTAGGATGTGGAAAAGTGAATTTATACAATGCAAAATATATTTTTTATATTCAATCAAAGTATTTCTACTCACTCAAAGTGTTTGTCTTCTGTGTAATTGTGCCATTCTACACAGAAGACAAACACTTTGAGTGAGTAGAAATACTTTGATTGAATATAAAAAATATATTTTGCATTGTATAAATTCACTTTTTTCCACATCCTACATGTATTTGTTAAATGTAAACAATGTTTGTAAATCCCAGGCCCTGAAGATGATCTCAACAAAGATCGAAATGTTGGCACGATAAAGAAAATGTTTTTCTGAAACATACATCACACCAGACCGAATCTCACGATTTCTGAATAAATATTTTTTAATCATAAAGAAAAAATGGATTTATACTTACTTTCCTTTCCTTATAAAATTTCTACCAAGGAGATTATCCAACACAGGCTCAATTGTTTCTCCTAAGTTTTCGATCAGCATTGTTGCACCTTCAGTAATTGCATTTTCAATTCTGTCCAAATAGTTTTTAGTGCCAAGCCTTAAGACTCTCAGGTCTTTTCCAATTCTTTGTTTGATCCATTTTAACCCTTGTAGCTAAAGTGTAAATATACAGTTTACTTTAAATCATTCATTAGTTTCAATTCATTATTTTAATTGAGAAATTAATGGAGTTTAACTACCTGAGGATCGATCATAAGAGGCCACCTAGCACAGTGAGTGAGTATCGTAGCATTTTCTGCTGACATACGATCATTAGGAAGTCCCTCATTCTGCCACTGGGCTACTTGAGCATCATCAGAAAGCATAGCCATAGCATCAAGTTGGGGTGTTGATGGAATTTTAGGCTAAAAAAAATATTTTTTTTTTCTAAGGCAAACTGTCAGTTATTACGACGATTATTATTTACATTGAAACTATCAAAAATGTGCAACCACTGTTTTGTCATTAAGTCTTCTCGATATTTTCTGGTAAAACATCCCAAATATGAAATAAATGAAGCTATGATAAGTATATCCCCAGGGAATGTTATCAATTGCGAAGACAATCTACAATCAATGATTAAAGTTGTTAATTTATTGTGAAATTTTGTATTGGTCTGCGTGACAATGAACTATCTCTGATCATCCTTGTCTGCATAATTACGCTGGTTCTGTCTTTCAGGTGTGTTTTGGAATTATGCATTTTGGACACAACCTCGAGACTGACAATGAAGATAGCAAAATGCCTAAAATGATTCTTCCAGACAAAAGCAGCAATAACAGGCAGGCCATGACAATTAGAAATTATACTTTTATATTGTTTGTTATTTTATTATTCATAAGAACTTTATTTTTTAAATTTTTTATTATTTATTATTATTATTTATTTA